>NC_029786.2:62603408-62649881 GCF_000816755.2 Arachis ipaensis
TTTGGTTTTAAGGGCTATTGGTTTTTTGCTCTTGCCTTTTGGTTTTAAGAGCTTTTGGCTTTTTCTGCTTGCTTTTTCTTTTTCTTTCTATTTTTTTTCGCAATTTTTTTTGTTTTCTATTTTTTTTCTACAAGCTTTTGTATTCACTGCTTTTTCTTGCTTCAAGAATCATTTTTATGATTTTTCAGATTATCAAATAACATGTCTCCTTGTCATCATCCTTTCAAGAGCCAACATATTTAACATTCTTAAACAACAACTTCAAAAGACATATGCACTGTTCAAGCATTCATTCAGAAAACAAAAAGTATTGTCACCACATCAATATAATTAAACTAAGTTCAAGGATAAATTCGAAACTCATGTACTTCTTGTTCTTTTGAATTAAAACATTTTTCATTTAAGAGAGGTGATGGATTCGTAGGACATTCATAACTTTAAGACAAAGACACTTAAATACTAATGATAATGTAATGAAGACACAAACATGGATAAACATTTAACATAGAAAACGAAAAACAGGGAATGTAAGAACAAGGAATGAGTCCACCTTAGTGATGGTGGCGTTTTCTTCTTGAGGAACCAATGATGTCCTTGAGCTTTTCTATGTCTCTTCCTTGTCTTTGTTGCTCCTCCCTCATTGCTCTTTGATCTTCTCTAATTTCATGAAGGATGATGGAGTGCTCTTGATGTTCCACCCTTAATTGTCCCATGTTGGAACTTAATTCTCCTAGGGAGTTGTTGATTTGCTCCCAAAAGTTCTGTGGAGGAAAGTGCATCCCTTGAGGCATCTCAGGGATTTCTTAGTGATGAGCTTCTTCATGCATCTCTTGAGATCCATGAATAGGCTCTCTTGTTTGCTCCATCCTTCTCTTAGTGATGGGCTTGTCCTCATCAATGAGGATATCTCCTTCTATGTCAATCCTAGCCGAATTGCATAGGTGACAAATGAGGTGAAGAAAGGCTAACCTTGCCATACTGGAGGACTTGTCAACCACCTTGTAGAGTTCTTGAGGTATAATCTCATGAACTTCCACCTCTTCTCTAATCATGATGCTATGGATCATGATGGCCCGGTCTATAGTAACTTCAGACCGGTTGCTAGTGGGAATGATTGAGCGTTGAATGAACTCCAACCATCCTCTAGCTACAGGCTTAAGGTCTAGTTTTCTCAGTTGAACCGGTTTGCCTTTTGAGTCAATCTTCCATTGAGCTCCTTCCACACATATGTCCATGAGGACTTAGTCCAACCTTTGATCAAAGTTGACTCTTCTTGTGTAGGGGCGTGCGTTCTCTTCCATCATTGGCAAGTTGAACGCCAACCTCACATTTTTCGGACTAAAATCTAAGTATTTCCCCCGAACCATGGTGAGATAATTCTTTGGGTTCGGGTTCTTACTTCGATCATGGTTCCTAGTGATCCATGCATTAGCATAGAACTCTTGAACCATTAGAATTCCGACTTGTTGGATGGGGTTTGTTAGAACTTCCCAACCTCTTCTATGGATCTCATGTCGGATCTCTGGATACTCATTTTTCTTGAGTTTGAAAGGGACCTCAGGGATCACCTTCTTCTTGGCCACAACATCATAGAATTGGTCTTGATGGGCTTTGGAGATGAATCTTTTCATCTCCCATGACTCGGAGGTGGAAGCTTTTGTCTTCCCTTTCCCTTTTCTAGAGAATTCTCCGGTCTTAGGTGCCATCAATGGTAATGGAAAAACAAAAAGCTTATGCTTTTACCACACCAAACTTAGAATATTGCTCGCCCTGGAGCAAGAGAAGAAAGAAGAGATGAAGATGAAGAAGATATGGAAGAGAGGGTTGTGTTGTGTGAGAATGAAGAAGAATGGAGAGGTTTATATAGTGGAGGGAGAGGGGTTAAGGTTCGGCCATATGGGGTGGGTTTGGGTGGGAAAGTGATTTTGAATTTTGAAGGTAGGTGGGATTTATGAGGTAGATTTATGGGGAAGAGTGGATGGATGGGAGTGGTGAAGGGGTAATAGGGAAGAGAGTTTGAGGTGATTGGTGAAGGGTATTAGGGAAGGGTGTTTATTGGGAAGAGAGGATGAATGAGAAGAGGGAAGAGTATGAGTGGAGGTAGGTGGGGATCCTGTGGGGTCCACAGATGCTGAGATGATCCTGTGGGATCCACAGATCCTGAGGTGTCAAGGATTTACATCCCTGCACCATTGAGGCATGTAAAATGCCTTTGCATGCAATTCTGGCGTTTAAACGCCGAATTGATGCTTGTTCTAGGCGTTCAACTCCCAGATGCAGCATGTTTTTGGCGTTGAACGCCAGTTCTATGCTTGTTTCTGGCGTTCAGCGCCAGCTTTCCTCAGGGTGCATTCCTTGCGTCTGAACGCCAGGACGTTGCTTGTTTCTGGCGTTCAACGCCAGATCCATGCTCTGTTCTGGCGTTGAACGTAAGCCAGATGCTCCTTACTGGCGTTTAAACGCCAGTAAGCCCCTCCTCCAGGGTGTGATTTTTCTTCTGCTGTTTTTGATTCTGTTTTTGATTTTTTTATTTATTTTGTGACTCCACATGATCATGAACCTAATAAAACATGAAAGAACAATAAAAATATAAATATAATTAGATAAATAAAAATTGGGTTGCCTCCCAACAAGCGCTTCTTTAATGTCAATAGCTTGACAGTGGGCTCTCATGGAGCCTCACAGATGTTCAGAGCATTGTTGAGACTCCCCAACACCAAACTTAGAGTTTGACTGTGGGGGCTCTGTATGACTCTGTTTTGAGAGAAGCTTACTGTGCCTCTTTTCCATGTTTACAGAAGGATGACCTTGAGTTTTAAACACAAGGGAGTCCTCATTCAATTGAAGGACTAGTTCACTTCTGTCAACATTAATCACAGCTCTTGCTGTGGCTAGGAAAAGTCTTCCAAGGATGATGCACTCATCCTCATCCTTTCCAGTATCTAGGATTATGAAATCAGCAGGGATGTAAAGGCCTTCAACCTTTACTAACATGTCCTCTACTTGTCTATAAGCCTCTTTTCTTGAGTTATCTGCCATCTCTAATGAGATTCTAGCAGCTTGTACCTCAAAGATTCCCAGTTTCTCCATTACAGAGAGTGGCATGAGGTTTATCCCTGACCCAAGGTCACATAGAGCCTTCTCAAAGGTTATGGTGCCTATGGTACAAGATATTAGAAACTTTCCAGGATCCTGTTTCTTCTGAGACAATCTTAGTTGATCCAATGCATTTAGTTCATTGGTGAACAGGGGAGGTTCATCTTCCCAAGTCTCATTACCAAATAAATTGGCATTCAGCTTCATGATTGCACCAAGGAACTTGGCAACTTGCTCTTCAGTAACATCCTCATTCTCTTCTGAAGAGGAATACTCATCAGAGCTTATGAAGGGCGTAAGGAGGTTTAATGGAATCTCTATGGTCTCTAGATGAGCCTCATATTCCTTTGGTTCCTCAGAGGGAAACTCCTTGTTGATCACTGGACGTCCCAGGAGGTCTTCCTCCTTGGGATTCACGTCCTCCCCTTCCTCCTTAGGTTCAGCCATGATGGTTATATCAATGGCCTTGCACTCTCCTTTTGGATTTTCTTCTGTATTGCTTGGGAGAGCACTAGGAGGGGTTTCAGTGATCTTCTTACTCAGCTGGCCCACTTGTGCCTCCAAATTTCTAATGGAGGACCTTGTTTCATTCATGAAACTCAGAGTGGCCTTAGATAGATCAGAGACTAAGTTTGCTAAATTAGAGGTATTTTGTTCAGAGTTCTCTGTCTGTTGCTGAGTGGATGATGGAAAGGGTTTACTATTGTTAAATCTGTTTCTTCCACCATTATTAAAGCCTTGTTGAGGCTTTTGTTGATCCTTCCATGAGAAATTTGGGTGATTTCTCCATGAGGAGTTATAGGTGTTTCCATAAGGTTCACCCATATAATTTACCTCTGCAATTACAGGGTTCTCAGGATCATAAGCTTCTTCTTCAAAAGATGCCTCTTGAGTAATGTTGGATGCAGCTTGCATTCCATTCAGACTCTGAGAAATCATATTGACCTGTTGAATCAATAGTTTGTTCTGAGCCAATATGGCATTCAGAGTATCAATTTCAAGAACTCCCTTCTTTTGAGGCATCCCATTACTTATAGGATTCCTCTCAGAAGTGTACATAAACTGGTTGTTAGCAACCATGTCAATGAGTTCTTGAGCTTCTGCAGGCATTTTCTTTAGGTGAATGGATCCACCTGCAGAAGTATCCAATGACATCTTAGCTAATTCAGACAGACCATCATAGAATATATTCAGGATGGTCTATTCTGAAAGCATGTCAGAAGGACACTTTTTGGTCAGTTCCTTGTACCTCTCCCAAGCTTCATAGAGGGATTCTCCTTCTTTCTGTCTAAAGGTTTGAACATCCACTCTAAACTTACTAAGCTTTTGAGGAGGGAAGAACTTGGCTAAGAAAGCCGTGACCAGCTTATCCCAAGAGTTCAGGCTTTCCTTAGGTTGAGAGTCCAACCATACTCTAGCTCTGTCTCTTACAGCAAACGGGAAAAGCATGAGCCTGTAGACTTCAGGATCTACCCCATTAGTCTTAACTGTATCACAGATCTGCAAGAATTCAGTTAAGAACTGAAAGGGATCTTCAGATGGAAGTCCATGAAACTTGCAGTTCTGTTGCATCAGAGAAACTAGTTGAGGTTTAAGCTCAAAATTATTTGCTCCAATGGCAGGGATTGAGATGCTTCTTCCATCAAACTTGGAAGTAGGTGTAGTATAATCACCAAGCATCCTCCTTGCATTATTGTTGTTAGGTTCGGCTGCCATCTCCTCTTCTTTTTCAAAAATTTCTGTAAGGTTGTCTCTGGATTGTTGTATTTTAGCTTCTCTTAGTTTCCTCTTCAGAGTCCTTTCAGGTTCTGGATCAGCTTCAACAAGAATGTTCTTGTCCTTGCTCCTGCTCATGTGAAAAAGAAGAGGACTATAGATACCGGGGATCCTCTTTACCACAGTATAGAGGTTCCCTTGTGTGAGTAGAAGAAAAGAAGAATAAATAAATAGAAGGAGATGAGAGAGAGAGAGAATTTCGAAATTTAATTTTTGAAAAGAAGTTGATGATTTTTGAAAATTAAAGGAGAATTAAAATTAAAATTAAAATTTAAACAATTAATTAACTAAAAAGAATTTTTGAAAAAGAGGGAGGTATTTTCGAAAATTAGAGAGGGATAGTTAGTTAGGTAGTTTTGAAAGAGATAAGAAACAAACAAAAAGTTAATTAGTTAGTTGAAACAAATTTTGAAAATCAATTTTCAAAAGATAAGAAGATAAGAAGTTAGAAAAGATATTTGAAAAAGATATGATATGAAAAGATATGATTAGAAAGATGTGATTTTGAAAAAGATAAGATTTTTAAAATCACAATTAATGACTTGATTAACAAGAAATCACAAGATATGATTCTAGAACTTAAAGTTTGAATCTTTCTTAACAAGTAAGTAACAAACTTGAAATTTTTGAATCAAAACATTAATTGTTGATGATATTTTCGAAAATATGATATAAAATTAAGAAAAAGATTTTTGAAAATTATTTTTAAAATTTTTGAAAATAAATAAGAAAAATGAAAAAGATATGATTTTTGAAAAATATTTTGAAAAAGATAGGATTTTCAAATTGAAAATTTGATTTGACTCATAAGAAACAACTAAAATTTTAAAAAGTTTTTAAAAAGTCAACTCAAATTTTCAAAAATTTATGAGTGAAAAAGGGAAAAATATTTTTTTTTATTTTTGAATTTTCAATGATGAAAGAGAAAAACACAAAATTGACTCAATGCATGAAAATTTTGGATCAAAACATGTGATGCATGCAAGAACACTATGAATGTCAAGATGAACACCAAGAACACTTTGAAGATCAAGATGAACATCAAGACTTATTTTTGAAAATTTTTAAGAAAAGAAAAACATGCAAAAAACTAAACTTAAAGATTTTTAATTTTTAGACACTAAGAATTCAGGAATGCATATGAAAAACAAGAAAAGACATAAAACAAGAAAATATGAAGATCAAACAAGAAGACTGGCCAAGAACAACTTGAAGATCATGAAGAACACTATGAATGCATGAATTTTCGAAAAATGCATAAAATTTTTTTAGAAAAATGCAATTGACACCAAACTTAAAAATTGACTCAAGACTCAAACAAGAAACACAAAAATATTTTTGATTTTATGATTTTAAATTTTTTTTTGGATGTTTCGAAAATTATTTGAAAAAG
This sequence comes from Arachis ipaensis, assembly GCF_000816755.2. Classification (NCBI taxonomy): domain Eukaryota; kingdom Viridiplantae; phylum Streptophyta; class Magnoliopsida; order Fabales; family Fabaceae; genus Arachis; species Arachis ipaensis. Next base: position 62,609,674 of record NC_029786.2, read on the forward strand.
AAAATAAGGATTTCAAAATTTTTAATATGAATTCCAGGAATCTTGTACTCTTTAGTCTAAAGTTTCAGTCTAGGAATTAGACATGGCTCACTAGCCAGCTAAGCTTTAGTATGCTATTACATGCATTGAAGTGATTAGTTGAAGCCTCAGTCTAAAAGAATTTAGACATGGCTTTACAGCCAGCCAGGATTCAACAAATCATCATGAAACACTAGAATTTATTCTTAAAAATTCTGAAGAAAAATATATTTTTGAAAAGATTTATTTTTTTTTCGAATATTAAATGGGAAAAATGAAAAAGAAGGAAATATTTTTGAAATTTTTTTTTTGAAAACTTTTTGAAAACAAAATAAGAAGAAAATTACCCAATCTGAGCAACACGATGAACCGCCAGTTGTCCAAACTCGAACAATCCCCGGCAACGGTGCCAAAAACTTGGTATGCAAAATTGTTACTCGGGTTGTAAAATTTGTTGTTCGTTCTCTCCCTGGCAATGGCGCCAACAAACTGGTGCACAATACCATGGTCCAAATATAACTTCACAACTTTGCACAACTAACCAGCAAGTGCACCGGGTCGTCCAGGTAATAAAACCTTACGTGAGTAAGGGTCGATCCCACGGAGATTGTTGGTATAAAGCAAACTATGGTCATCTTGTAAATCTCAGTCAGGTGGATATCAAATGGTTATGGAGTTTTCGAATAATAATAATAAATAAACAGAAAATAAAGATAAAGATACTTATGTATATCATTGGTGAGAATTTCAGATAAGCGTATAGAGATGCTTTCATTCCTCTGAACCTCTACTTTCCTGCTGTCTTCATCCAATCAGTCTTACTCCTTTCCATGGCAAGCTTTATCTAGGGCATCACCGTTGTTAATAGCTACATCCCATCCTCTCTGTGAAAATGGTCCAAATGCTCTGTCACGGCACGACTAATCATCTGGAGGTTCTCGATCATACTGGAATAGGATTCACCCTCCTTTTGCGTCTGTCACTACGCCCAGCACTCGCGAGTTTGAAGTTCGTCACAACCATCCCTTCCCAGATCCTATTCGGAATACCACAGACAAGGTTTAGACTTTCCAGATCTCAGGAATGGCCATCCATGGGTTCTAACTTATACCACGAAGATACTAATAACTCGGACTCGGTCCCCTGTATTAGATATCTAAGAGATATTCATTCTAGCTTGTTTGCATGTAGAACAGAAGTGTTTGTCAGGCACGCATTCATAAGTGAGAATGATGATGAGCGTCACATAATCATCACATTCATCATGTTCTTGGGTGCGAATGGATATCTTAGAAGCGGAATAAGTTGAATTGAATAGAAAAACAGTAATACTTTGCATTAAATCATGAGGAACAGCAGAGCTCCACACCTTAATCTATAGAGTGTAGAAACTCTACCGTTTGAAAATACATAAGTGAAAGGTTCAGGCATGGCCGAATGGCCAGCCCCCAACGTGATCAATATGATCCAAAGTTGAACTAAAAATCATAAGATCTCAATACAATAGTAAAAAAGTCCTATTTATACTAAACTAGCTACTAGGGTTTACAGAAGTAAGTAATTGATGCATAAATCCACTTCCGGGGCCAACTTGGTGTGTGCTTAGGCTGAGCTTGAATGTTACACGTGCAGAGGCTTCTTCTGGAGTTGAACGCCAAGTTGTAACGTGTTTTTGGCATTCAACTCTGGTTCGTGACGTGTTTCTGGCGTTTAACTCCAGACTGCAGCGTAGAACTGGCGTTCAACGCCCTTTTACATCGTCTAAACTCGGCCAAAGTATGGACTATTATATATTGCTGGAAAGCCCTGGATGTCTACTTTCCAACGCAATTGTAAGCGCGCATTTTGAGTTTTATAGCTCCAGAAAATCCACTTTGAGTGCAGGGAGGTCAGAATCCAACAGCATCAGCAGTCCATCTTCAACCTCTGAATCTGATTTTTGCTCAAGTCCCTCAATTTCAGCCAGAAAATACCTGAAATCACAGAAAAACACACAAACTCATAGTAAAGTCCAGAAATGTGAATTTAACATAAAAACTAATAAAAACATCCCTAAAAGTAACTAGATTCTACTAAAAACATACTAAAAACAATGCCAAAAAGCGTATAAATTATCCGCTCATCAGGCAACCACACCAAGAAGAAGAGGTTGTAGATCAACTACAATACCTGGCACTTCCACCACCACCATACCCACAATTCCCTGAAGGATTCAACTGGGAACAATTACAAGGAGACATACACCAAATGAGAGGAGATATACACCACCTGAGAGAGGATGTCAACCAACTCAAGGAACAACAACAACAATGGGACCAAGTGAATGAGAACATACAACAACTCCAAGGAAGTATGAAACACATGAAGGAGCATCAAGACCAATTCAATTGGGGAGAGATGCAAGGTGGCCTCGGGATAATTATGGAACAACAACAACTCCAACTAGGGAGCCTTGCTGAGTTTAGGCATCTTTATGAAGCCAGAACCATAGCAAGAAGGGAATATGACTGCTACGCACAAACAAAATTGAGCTACTTGTGTAATGCAGTAGCCAACATGAATCCCAATTACCTAACCTACATGCAAAAGATGGAGGAAATCAGTGCAAGGCAGGAAGAAATTGCATACCAGCACAAAGAAAATGTAAAATCCTACATGAGAAGGCTGGGATTTTGGAAGCCCAATGACACAAAGGCACAAGAGTGATCTTCCAAAAAGGATGATGATGACTCCTCCTCCTCCAAGAAGAAAGAAAAGGGAAAAGGGCCAATGAACTGAAGCTACTCAAGGTTGTTGAGTCCCAGGGTTGACACTTTTAAAATTCTGAATTTCTGCTTAATTTCCTTATGTTTAATTTCTGTTTAATAATAGTTGCAATGATTAGGATAGTTTATGTTTAATGTTTAATTTCCTCATGTCCTGAAGTCTTTTATAAGTCCTTTATGCTTACAAGAAAGAAAATGCAATATTGTTTAAAGTCTCATGATCATCAATAAAAGAATAGTTTGTTTCTATAAGAGTCTATGGTGAATTGTGCAAAAACAAGAGTAAAAGAGACTAAGACCAAGTGAGACTATTCAAAATAAAAGAGACTAAGACCAAGTGAGACCATTCAAAATTAAGAGATAAGGAACTAAGTATAGGACCCTGGATGAACTTGAAAGAAAATAAGTCATGATGAGCAACTAGACTTGGAGGGTATGACAAGTAAAGGCTAGGGATGTCCCTTGAATATCCATAGAACCAAGTAGTAAGCAAAAAAGACCCAAGGCTCTGAGCATCAACTACTAGGATGGAAGGAAACACTAAAAAGCTCAAAAGAGTTAGAAATCCTAGTAGATGCTTGTGGTGAAGATGTGTCAAGAAAAGAGACTTGGGCAAGTAAATTCTTAGGGGTGTTTCAACACCTAGTACCCGAAAGCCAACTGGTTTGGGAGTGCTAATTGAAAGCCTAATTAAAGGGTCGTTGATGACTGCGCATCATGTACCCTTTTTCTTATATAAAAGGATCATAAAAAGAGCATAATCTCATTGAATCAATACAATTTCATGAACTAAATGATATATATTATGGTACATTACTTTGAAATGAGTTTGTGCTGAATTTCAGGTGAAAAGAGCAACAAAAGGGGAAGAAAAACAACAAATAAGGATGGGCGTGTGAAGCTGGGCGTGCCACTTGAAGCTCTGGGCGTGGCACGCCAAGCTTTTGAACTAACTTTCAAAAATGGGCGTGCCACTTGGAGCTCTGGGCGTGGCACGCCAAGATTGTGAAGCTAACTATCAACATGGGCGTGCCACTTGGTGTCGAAGGCGTGGCACGCCAACCTTAATTGTGACTTGGGCGTGCCACTTGGGTTCTAGGTGTGGCACGCCAAGTTTGAAAGAATGAAGACTAACATGGGCGTGCCACTTGGTGCTATGGGCGTGGCACGCTAAGTTTGTGAAGCCAAGATCTTAAAGAGGGTGTGTCACTTGGGGTTTTGGGCGTGGCACGCCAGGCTTAAGTTCCAGAGGAGTGATTTTGAGCCCCACTATTGGCGTGGCACGCTAAGATGTGGGCGTGGCACGCCGGGGCATATGCCAGCCTGACCTCCTCTCATTCAAATGAAGATATCTTGAGCTACACAACTCCAAATGAGGTGATTCTAGTGCCATTAGAAAGTAGACATCCAGGGCTTTCCAACCATATATAACACTATATAATGGACACTGGAATTGAGAAGGATATTGACCCCAAAAACACAAGGAGAAAAATATATCACTGCAGAGTTACCAGCCTGACCTCTTCATCTTCAGAGGAACATAACTTGAGTTGTAGAGGTCCAAATGATGTGATTTTGGTGGCATTGGAAAGCTGACATGAAGAGCTTTTCAACGATATGTAACACTCTAGGGTGGATGATGAAATAATTCTTGTATCACTACAAAAATTCTACTTCGACAAGTATACCGAATTGTCGTCAAATAATAACTCACAAGAGTGAGGTCGAATCCCACAGAGATTAACGGATTAAGCAATCAATGGTTGATTGATTAGCCTAGTTAGACGGTTTATTTTGAAGTGATAAGCAGTAGAAAAAGTAAATTACATAAAAGTAAATAAAAGTAGTAAAGTGCAGAAAAGTAAATTGACATAAATGTAAAGTAAATGACAGAAAGTAAAAGTGAAAAGGAAAAGAAAGAATTGGGATAGAAAGGTATTGCAATCTCCGGATCAATTGCTTTCATCTCTTCCTCAATCAATGCATTCATTGATCTTTTTGGCAATCTTAATTGATTGGATCCTAATTCCTTGGCTCACGAATCTCTCTAAGCATGAACAATTGCCAAATTCCTTGATTTAAGTGCTCATGGGAAGGGATGAAGTTTGGTCACTGATTATACCACAAAAATTCATAGGTCAAAGTGTTGGTAGGATTACATGTCACTATATCCATCCAAACCCCAATCTAATCCAATGTGAGAAAGCATTTCTAGCATGATCTCCTCATTCCTCTTCCAAGGTTCCGAGGAGATCTAATTATGAACAACTTCTCCGTTGAGACAATTGCTCAATTGAATTAAGATCAAAAGCTTTCTAGTAAAATCAAGAGAAAAGACAGAAGAAGATTGAGTGCTAAAAGCAAATTAATCCATTGAATTTTAACAAAGCTCTCTAACTAATGAAAAGAGTTAGTTGTTCATTGCTCTATTCAACAGAGAAGAAATAAAATGCAGAAAATAGAAGAAGATAAAGAAATAGAACTGGAATTAAAACTTCAAATTCATAATGGAAATTATAAAGTAAAAATTAAACTTAACAGAAAAGAAAAGAAAAAAAAAGAAAAGAAAAGAAAGAGCAAAAAGAAAAGTGTATAAGAGGTGTGTGCTAGGGGAAGTGGATGCATGACCCTGGACTCCCCTTCAATCCAGAGTGATTTCTCCAATCCAGCTACTGCCTATATATAAGCTTAAAAAGATGAAAATTAAAATTACAAAAATGAATTAAAATTCCTAATCTAGATCTTTCTTGTGCCTTGGGTGAGCGATAATTGATGGGCTCAGCTTGCTTGCATGATCCAGGGGTGTATTGGGGCCTTAAGTGATGTTGCAGCATCAAAATTCTGCTCCCAGACTCTGTCATTCACATTTGCGTCAACGTTAGCATGAAAATGTCTGCTCAAATAATTTTCAATCCACGCATATGCGTCCCCCACGTGTACGCGTGCATGCTGCTTTTTGCCAATTGACGCGTACGCGTTACCCACGCGTACGCGTCACATCAAATTTTTGCCCAGGGTTGTCATCGCGGACGTTGGACCCAGTGTTTGCTTCCCAACATTACCTCCAACGTTGGCCTTCTCACGCGTGTGCGCAGGTGACGCGCACGCGTGGCTTGTCATTTTTCACTACTCACACGTACGCGTGGGTTACGCGTACGCGTGGTTTGCCATTTCTTCATCAAGCACGCGTACGTGTAATGGACGCGTACGCGTGGTTGCAGATTTTTCCAGGATTCTTTCGCGCGCACATTGGGGTTGACGTTGGATCACCAACATTTTCTCAAACGTTGCATCTTCAATTTTTCCTTATAGCGTTGGTTCATTGCCAAAGTTTATTCAAACTTTGCCATCAACGTTGGATTCCAACTCTACTTTTCTCTGCTTCCTGCTTCTATTTAGCCTATCATCAAACAAACAAGTGTATCAAAGTAACATACAAGATAATCTTTACTATACTAAGTGTGTTAATAATGCTTAGAATCATGCCTTCACTTAGTGTGATCTATTTAATCATATTTACCCTGTATATTAATAGAAATTCACCTGTCCTTGAGATTTTCTTAATGCAGAGATTTTTCATGCTTTTGCTCCTTTATTCATAAAATTTGTATGAAAACTAAACCAAAATTAAGTGAAAAAGCATAGAAAAACAGGCCATGATGCCCTGGCATCAGTGGACGTTAAAACTGGAGGTGGAAAAGGCCATTATTTCAGCGTTACAAAACCTGGGCGTGCCACTTGATATCGAAGGCGTGGCACGCCAGCTCTATTTTCATAATGGGCATGGCACGCCAGGTTCTGGGCGTGGCACGCCAGTTCAAATGCCCAGAGAGGAAGATTTTGTGCATTATTAAAGGCGTGTCACGCCAAAGAGTGGGCGTGGCACGCCAGACTACTTGACAGACTGACCTATCCACTGTCAAATGGGCATAACTTGAGCTACAGAGGTCTAAATGAGTTGATTTCAAAGGCGTTGGAAAGCTAACATCCAGGGATTTCCAAAAATATATAATACTTCATAGTGGACATTCTATTTGAGGCCCAAACAACTCCATATTTTCAGCATTCAAAGTGGGTCATAATCCAAAGTGAAAAATGAAGTGGGAGTGGCACTTGAAACCACACGGCAACTTCTTCCTGCAGCCCCCAACCATCAACCAAGGCCACTCTAACTCTCATTCAAGCCACAATTATCAACCAATCAAGGCCACAAGAAGCATCTAGAATAGTTTATTTTCATTTCATTGTAATTTTCTTTTAATTTCATTTAAGTTTGTAATTTAGGAGAGCCTATATAAAGGCCTTAGTTTCATAAAATTAGGTATGTTGGATTGGGGGGAAGTCTTAGGACCCTCTTTGTTCACCATCAATTTCTTCTCTTTTCTTTCTTACCTTGAAAATATTTTAGTGATGAATTACTAACTCTTTCCATTGGGAAAGAGAGCTCTATTATTTTTCAATGGATTAATTGTTTTTATTCTTCTTCTTCTATTCATCTCTCTTTGATTTACTAGAAAAAATTTCGTTCTTCATTCTACCATTCAATTATCTTGGAAAAGAGATTGAATGTAATTGGGTTTTATGGGAACCTTGGAAGAGGAAACATAAAACCATGCTTGAAATTCTTTCTCACACTTGAATATATTTGGGTTTTGGTGTTTGGATATGGTGACATATAATCCTCCCTCTACTTGGACCTATGATGATGTGTGGTATAATCAGGGACCATTCTTCATCTCTTCTCATGAGCAATTAGACCAAGGAATTGGCTATTGATCAAGATTTGAGAGATCGAGTCACTAAGGAATTGGGGCTCTATCAATCATGATTGCCAAAAGGTCAATGAGTTGCATGATTGAAGATGAGATGAAATCAATTCATCCAGAGAATGCAATATCTCTTGATCCCAATGTTTATTTTATCTTTCTTTCTTTTATTTACTTTATAGTTATTTACTTTTCTACACTTTACATTTCCAGCACTTTACTTTCCTTGCCATTTACTTTTCTTGCACTTTATTGCTTTCCTTTACTTTCATGTCATTTACTTTTCTTGTTGCTTATCACTCAAAATTGAATCATCTAACTAGAATAATTAATCAACTATTGTTTGCTTTAATCCGTTAATCTCTGTGGATACAATCCCACTCCACTGTGGGTTATTACTTGACGATACTTTGGTGCGCTTGCCAAAGAACGGATTCATTTTATATGGGGAGTGAATTCTAACTCATCAAGTTTTATGGCACCGTTGCCGGGGGTTAATTGTGATTAACAAACTACCGGTTGGTTGATTACCTAGATTAGACACTTTTTTTTCTTTTTTATTTTTGTCATTTAATTTCTTTTCATTTTCTCTTGCTAGTAAGGTGTTTGTGTTATTGGCTCACTAAGAATCCTCATCTGTGACAATGGGGATTCCAATTTATTTTGGTAATTATTGTTTGAGACAGAGCATTTTGCAAGTAAGAATGGAGTTTACCTCACATTTTGATCAATAATGTCATATGGGATATTGCCCACACCACAAAATGATTCTAGTCATTATCCTAATGGTGGCTGGGAATATCACTAATGAATGATAGAGTATGAGCAATCAAATAAAATAGAATACCTCTCAGAGCCACAAAATTATTCATATTGTTATGATAACTACCGAAATTTTGGCTGGGATTTTAATGCTGCATACCCCATTCTTCAAGGAATATCATCCCATAATTGTCCAATGTATGCACCTCTACAAAATCTTCTAGAATTTGCAATAGAAGAACTCTCCAAGAGATATCTCTTCATTGCCCAACTCAGTGAGTTTTTAAGGCAAAATGTAAGAGAGGTGATTGAAAATATGGAAATCTCAAGGAGAAATCAAAAAGAGCAAATGAGACAATTGGCACAACATTTTGTTGATGAACCAACCAATGTCTTCCCTTGGCCAGGGGAAGAATATCATGTCATCAGTCTAAGGAGTGGAGAAGTGCTTAATGAGGGTGAAAATGAGGAATTGGTAAAGCAAGAAGAATATATCATTGTACCAAGAGAGCCACCATTCCAAGAAGTTATGGATAAAGAGGATACTCCAACCATTTCACAAAACCCAAGTGTTGAAAACAAAAGAGTGAAGGCAATCAATCAAAGCACTGAAATAAGGATTGTGACTAAGAAACAAATGACTATATCCATGAAAAAGAGAGGGTCAAAGAACAATCCAATCCCTACTCCAACAAGCAAGTTTACTCAAGCTAACAACAAAAGAAAGCTTGCTAGGAGGCACTTAAAATAGGAGACATCAACTGGCTCATGTTTCCACTTGAGGTCATTCCTCTTAACAAACTGGAAGAAGAGGAAGAAAGTTGAGAACAACATGTCAAGCTAATGACATTAAAAGAGCACTTGTTGAGAGGCAACCCAACCGTAGGTAACATTTTCTTTCTTTACTTAGTTTACTTTCACTAATTTGACATATGATTGCATTCTAAGTTTGGTGTTGCCATGCAATAATTTGAATTTTAATCTTCACTGGGTACTTACAACATTCTAAAATGAGAGTGTCATACTAAGTTTGGTGTTGCCACTTACCTTTCATGCAAAGTACCATGCACACACCACTTATTAATGTAGTCACATTGTCTCTGTTTTATTTCTTGTGCCTTTATTGTATCCTTAATTTTTCTTGCTTAAGCACATGCATTACTCACTTTTCATTGTTTAAGACATTCATGACCCATCATGAATCCCATCACTACTATTTTATTTGTTGCTTGAGGACAAGCAATCATTCTAAGTTTGGTGTGGGAAGGGAAAGAATAGGAGGAAAAGGACAACAACAATGAAGATGAACTACAAGGTGGTAAAGTTTTTTTTCCTCTTATTTGTTTCCAGTACATTTAAATTGCATGATTGTCTTCTATTTTCTTGTATGCATGTGTGATTGCTCCTTGTAAATAAGCATAGCTTGATAGTTGAATTGTAACATGTGCTATGATATTATGACTATCATCTTGAGTTTTGTGAGTTCAAAAGCAATTTAGTTTCATGATCATAAACAAACAAGGTAATTAAAGAAGAAGTTAGCATGAGCTTATAAGTATTGAAAAGCTAGCATGACTATTGTTGCTTAATTGCATTTGAATTTGTTTAATTTAAGTTTTCATCTAGGACATTTTATGAAAATTTTGAAATCATCAAAACTTTGAAGAAGCAAATGCAAATAAGGTAAGAAAAGAAAAGTGAAAGAATGAGAAAGCTGAAGGCTTTGAGTACCAATGACAATTCCTTTTTTAAGTACTTGTGGTGTTTATGTATCAAGCAAAAAGCTTGAAAACAAAACACTTAGAGTCAAGGCTAGGCTCAAATGCAAAATCACTCTCTCAAAGCTCAAGGCTCTGAGCATCAATGGTTAGAGAGTAAAGAAAAGAAACAAATGAGCTTAAGGAGTCCTCTAATTAAATGCTTGTGGTGCTTATGTATTAAGTGGTAATACTTGAAAACAAAGTATTTAGAGTAGTAGCTTTCAACACATGGTGCAAAGCACCCAAGAAGCTAAGCTTAAAAAAGAATGAAAAGCTTGTTTCAAGGAAGGAACATAAAGAAAAAGATTTCATAAAAAGAGCTAGATAGAAGCATCAATCATTTGAATCTCTTTTGTGATGGTAGCATGCATAAGAAACTAGCCAACCATGAACATAAAAATTGCTACTCTTCTCACCTTTATTTGTCAAACTTTATTTGCATAATCTCATTTAATCAATGAAATTTCATGAACCAAATAATATATATTATGTTACATTGCTTTGAAATGAGTTTGTGCTGAATTTCAAGTGAAAAGAGCAACAAAAGGGGAAGGAAAAAAACAAATAAGAATGGGCGTGTGAAGCTGGGCGTGCCACTTGAAGCTCTGGGCGTGGCACGCCAAGCTTTTGAACTAACTCTCAACAATAGGCGTGCCACTTGGAGCTCTGGGCGTGGCACGCCAAGATTGTGAAGCCAACCATCAACATGGGCGTGCCACTTGATGTCGAAGGCGTGGCATGCCAACCTTAATTGTGACTTGGGCGTGCCACTTGGGTTCTAGGCATGGCACGCCAAGCTTGAAAGAATGAAGACCAACATGGGCGTGCCACTTTGTGCTATTGGCGTGGCAAGCCAAGTTTGTGAAGCCAACATCTCAAAGAGGGCGTGCCACTTGGTGTTTTGGGTGTGGCACGCTAGGCTTAAGTTCCAGAGGAGTGATTTTGAGCCCCACTATTGGCGTGGGACGCCAAGAAGTGGGCGTGGCACGCCGGGGCATATGCCAGCAATGAAGATATCTTGAGCTACACAACTCCAAATGAGGTGATTCTAGTGCCATTAGAAATTAGACATCAAGGGCTTTCCAACCATATATAACACTATATAATGGACACTGGAATTGAGAAAGATATTGACCCTGAAAACACAAGGAGAAAAACACATCACTGCAGAGTTACCAGCCTGACCTCTTCATTTTTAGAGGAATATAACTTGAGTTGTAGAGATCCAAATGATGTGATTTTGGTGGCGTTGGAAAGCTGACATCAAGATCTTTCTAACGATATATAACACTCTAGGGTGGAAGTTAAAACTGGAGGTAAAAAAGGCCATTATTTCAGCATTACATAACCTGGGCGTGCCACTTCATATCGAAGGCGTGGCACGCTAGCTCTATTTTCATAATGGGCATGGCACGCCAGGTTCTGGGCATTGCATGCCAGTTATAATGGCCAGAGAGGAAGATTTTGTGCATTATTAAAGGTGTGACACGCCAAAGAGTGGGCGTGACACGCCAGTTTCATAACATATGGGTGTGGCACGCCAAGAAGTGCGCGTGGCACGCTGGGCTACTTGACAGACTGACCTATCCACCTTCAAATGGGCATAACTTGAGCTACAGAGGTCCAAATGAGTTGGATTTAAAGGCTTTGGAAAGCTAACATACAGGGATTTTCAAAAATATATAATACTTTATAGTGGACATTCAATTTGAGGCCCAAACAACTCCATTTATTCAGCATTCAAAATGGGTCATAATCCAAAATGAAAAATCAAGTGGGAGTGGCACTTGAAACCACATGCCAACTTCTTCCTGTAGCCCCCAACCATCAACCAAGCCCACTCAAACTCTTATTCAAGCCACAATTATCAACCAATCAAGGCCACAAGAAGCATCTAGAATAGTTTATTTTCATTTCATTGTAATTTGCTTTTAATTTTATTTAAGTTTGTAATTTAGGAGAGCCTATATAAAGGCCTTAGTTTCATAGAATTAGGTATCTTGGATTGGGAGGAAGTCTTAGGACCCTCTCTGTTCACCATCAATTTTTTCTCATTTCTTTCTTACCTTGTAAATATTTTAGTTATGATTTACTAACTCTTTCCATTGGGAAAGAGAGCTCTATTATTTTTCAATAGATTGATTGTTTTTATTCTTCTTCTTCTATTCATCTCCCTTTGATTTACTAGAAAGAATTTCATTCTTCATTCTAGCATTCAATTATCTTGGAAAAGAGATTGAATGTAATTGGGTTTTATGGAAACCTTAGAAGAGAAAACATAAAACCATGCTTGAAATTCTTTCTCACACTTGAATAGATTTGGGTTTTGGTGTTTGGATATGGTGACATATAATCCTCCCTCTACTTGGACCTATGATGATGTGTGGTATAATCAGGGACCATTCTTCATCTCTTCTCATGAGCAATTAGACCAAGGAATTGGCTATTGATCAAGATTTGAGAGATTGTGTCACCAAGGAATTGGGGCTCAATCAATCATGATTGCCAAGAGGTCAATGAGTTGCATAATTGAAGATGAGATGAAATCAATTAATCCGGAGAATGCAATATCTCTTGATCCCAATGTTTATTTTATCTTTCTTTCTTTTATTTACTTTATAGTTATTTACTTTTCTGCACTTTACATTTCCAGCATTTTACTTTCTTGTACTTTACTTTCCTTGCCATTTACTTTTCTTGCACTTTATTGCTTTTCTTTACTTTCATGTCATTTACTTTTCTTGTTGCTTATCACTCAAAATTGAATCTTCTAACTAGAATAATTAATCAACTATTGTTTGCTTTAATCTGTTAATCTCTGTGGATACGATTCCACTCCACTGTGGGTTATTACTTGATGATACTTTGGTGCACTTGCCAAAGAACGGATTCATTTTATATGGGGAGTGAATTCTAACTCATCAGTCGTCTTGAAACAAAACATTTAGAGTCGTGGTCAATGAAAAAGGAGAATTGAAAATGAAAGAATAATCAAAGAAAAAGAAACAATCCTTGCTACTTTAAGGTGACAATCAATAGAAAGGGAGCCTAAGGCAAAAACTTGAAAGAAGCCTCAGGAGTCTAGGAGTTCATTATGACATCAAATCAGTAAGATTCATGCATGAGTTAACACTTAGTCCTATCTTTGGCAGTGAATGCTTTTCTATAAGGTCAAGTTTCAATCCAATTAAAGATTACTCACATTGATTTGCCTGGGACAAGCAAAGCTTAAGTTGGGTGTTGTGATGACTTGCATCATTTACCTTTTTTTCTTATCTAAAAAGGACCATAAAAGAGCATAATCTCATTTAATCATTGAAATTCATGAACTAATTGATAAATATTATGGTACATTGCTTTGAAATGGGATTGTGCTGAATTTCAGGTGAAAAGAGCAACAAAAAGAGAAGAAAACAACAAAATAAAGCTGGGCGTGTGAAACTGGGGTGCCACTTGGAACAAATGCCATGAAAGTATATGGGCGTGGCACGTCAGGAGCTGGGCGTGGCACGCTAGTGTCGTTTTCCAGAGAGCAATGTTGAAGGCCACAAAAGGGGTGTGGCACGCCAAGTCCATCACACACTATTGGCGTGCCACTTGAACCATTGGGCGTGGCACGCCAGTTCGTCAATCCAGAAGGGACAAACATATGGGCGTGCCACTTGGTATCGAAGGCGTGGCACGCCAGCTCCAACCCATCACTTGGGCGTGCCACTTGAAGACCCAGGCGTGGCACGCTAAGCTTAAAAAGCCACCTTAAGGTGGCCGTGCCACTTGAGCATGAATGCGTGGAATGCCAGTTCAAGTTTCCAGAGAAGAGGTTGAAGACCCAAACACTTGGGCATGCCACTTGATGTCGAAGGCGTGGCACGCCAACCCTGATCCAACACTTGGGCGTGCCACTTGACGACCCAGGTGTGGCACGCCAAGCTTGAAGGGACACAGCAATATGGGCGTGCCACTTGAACACCAGGGTGTGGCACGCCAGTACAACTTTCCAGAGGAGAAGGTAGAGGGCCAAACATATGGGAAAGCCACTTGGTGTCGAAGGCGTGGCACGCCAGCTACCATTTCCCACTTGGGCGTGCCACTTGAGCCTCAGGCGTGGCACGCCAGTATCATTAATCAACAAGAAGAAGACTTGGGTGTGCCACTTAAGCTTCAAGGCGTGGCACACCGAGACTAGGAGGCCATGGGTGTGCCACTTGAGTTCTGTGCATGGCACGCCATCAAAGAAACCAAGCACATACAAGAAGTGTGGAACGCCAGACCCTGGGTGTGCCACGCTAGTTCAACTTTTTAGAGAGGAGAAGAAGAAGGAAAAGGCCTAGGCGTGCCAGTTGGGCTCGAAGGCGTGGCACGCCAGGCTAACCAAGGTTTAAAAAAGACCCTGGGCGTGCCACTTGGGCTCGAAGGCGTGGCACGCCAGGCTAACCAAGGATTAAAAAGACCCTGGGCGTGCCACTTGGGCTCGAAGGCGTGGCACGCCAGGGAGATAGATGAATGGGGCGTGCCACTTGAGGGACTGGGCGTAGCGCGCCAAGCCTGGAAGGTCACGTTTATTGAGTTTTCTTTTCCCTCCAATTGTAATTTTCTTTTCCTTTTTTTATGTTCTTAATTCTAGTGATATGAGTAGTATAAATAACCCCTGAAAGTACTGAGAAGGGGTTATTGAGTAGTAGTTTTGCTGAAGTATAGTTAGATTTACTTTTCACATCATCTTCTTCCATTTCTTGTACTTTTTCTCTTAAGCTATGAGTAGCTAAATTCTCTCTCATTGAGAGAGGGAGCTCTGTTGTACTTGATGGATTAATGATAGTGAATTTCTTCTTTTCTTCATCTTCTCTTTGATTTGCTAGAAGGAATTTCATTTAAATGTTAGTGTTCAATCATCTTGGGAAAAGGGGTTGAATGCAAAATGGGTTTCATGGGAACCTTGGAAAAGGAAACCTGAAACCATGCTAGAAATTCTTTCTCACACTTGAGTAGAATCTGGGTTTTGGTGATTAGATATGGTGACATATAATCTACCCTCTACTTGGATCTATGAAGGTATGTGGTATAATCAGAGACCAAGCATATCTCTCTTCATGAGCAATTAGACCAAAGAATTGGCTATTGATCAAGATTTGAGAGATTGAATCACCAAAGGATTGGGGTTCAATCAATCATGATTGCCCAGAGGTCAATGAGTTGCATGATTGAAGATGAGATGAGCTAGATTTAATCCCAAGAGAACAACATCTCCTGATCTCGATGAATTTCCCCTATTCTCATCTTTCATACCCTTTATAGCTTTCTTTACATTCTGTTATTCCCTATTCCTGTTTACAATTAAGTCATTTATGTTTCTGCATTTTACATCTTGCCATTCCTTTTTCTGCACTTTAGTGTTTCTCTTTACTTTTGAGTCATTTATATTTTTGCTCATTTACAATTCGGCAATCACAATCTATATTGTTCAGCTTGACTAATTCACCCATTGATTAAAATTGCTCAAATCTACCAATCTCTGTGTATACGATCCCACTCCTAGTAGGTTATTACTTGACGATATTTTTGGTGCGCTTGCCAAAAGAACGGATTCATTATTTTTATATGGGGAGTGAATTCCGGTCATCAATCATTCTCCTTTGATTACGATTAGTTTGAGGACATGCTATTGTTTAAGTGTAGGGGAATTGATGAATCCATATTTGATGATGAATTTTGGTTTGATTTGAGTGGATTTTATCACATAAACTCACACTTATTCACCCAAATAGCATACTTTTGTGTTCTCTCCCTTAATTGTGCCTAATTGTGAAAAGTTGCTTTTTTGTGCTTATTTTAATCACTTTTATCCCATTCGATGCCTTGATGGTTTTGATGAGTGATTTCAGGTGTAGGTTGGAATGGCTTGATAAGAGTGGAAGAAAAGCATGGAATTGGGAGAAAATATGAAGAAAACAAAGGAGAAGCACACATTGGAGTGTGCGTGCGCACAAGCCACTGTGCGTACGCACAAGAACCACACAGCCATGTGTGCGTGCGCACGAGAAGAAAATCAGCATGTGTGCGTACGCACATACCTGTGCGTACGCACATATCCCAGCACGTGACTCACTTAATGCAAATCACTGGGGGTGATTTTTGGGCCTCCAGAGCCCAGTTTTGGGACTCTCTGAAGCTGATTCTTCCTATATCAAAAAGGGCCTCACTCCATGTGAGGGGGGGGAGAAATTAGGGTTAGTTTAGCATTATGTAGGTTATTTTCTAGAGAGAGAATCTCTCCTTTCTCTTTAGAATTAGGGTTCCTTAGTTTAATTTCTTGTAATTTCTACTTTTAATTCTTGTTTTCATTTACCTTTCCTTGTCATTTATTGTTATTACATATTTGTTCTTCCCTTTTATTTGTTATTTCATTTCTTTTGTCTTTTTATGTTTATGACACTTTGTTATTTTAATTTACATTTAATGTAATTTATGTTTTCATGTCATTTATTGTTTAATTGAGTTGCTATCTTTACTTTTTTTGCTTGGTAGTTGTAGCATTTATTATTCCTTGTCATTTTATCATGCTTTTCTTTTCATGCCCACCAAGTATTTGACAAAATATTTGGTTGGGTTTCTACTTAGTTTTTCTTCACTCTTCGCTTGGAATTGATGACTTTGGTGACCCTTTGAGTCATTGATGTCCATTCTTGTTTATACATTAGAGTAGTTAGTTGATTTGGTTTCCCTTGACTCTAAGTGACCCATTACTAGTGTTGACCAGGACTTAGGGATTGGAATCAACTATGTCTATTTGACTTATCCTCGATGTAGGGTTGACTAAGTAGGATTAACTCTTCATAATGATCATGTGTTTGTGGTCAATGGCTAGGATAGGTAACCTTAGCTCTCAATTACTTGCGAAGAGATTTTATTGCACTTGAATTTGCCTTTACTTGCCTTTAATTGCTTTGATGTTAATTGCTTTCATTTAAATTCTTGCTTATTAAGTTACTTTCTTGCTATTTACATTTCTTGCCTCCCTTGCAATTAATCATAGGCGATAATTCTAGCACTTCATTTGCAACTCCTAGGGAAGATAACCCGGGACTTCAAACTCCCGGTTATTGTGTTTTGATTGTGACATCCTTTGAATTAACATTTGATTATGAGAATTCATTGTTGGTTTGGACTATGCTACTAACGAATTGATTCTTGTTTTGATTGATTCTAAACCGGCAATAAAAATTCTATTATCAACGCGTGCACGTCGCTGGCAAATTTCCTCCTCACGCGTATGCGTGGCTTTGCAAATGCCCTTCTCATACGTACACATGGATGACGCGTGCGCGTGGCCCTGAATTCTCCAAATGCTCATTTCTTCATGAATTCTCCACTTGCATGCTTTTCTCTTCACTTCTTCCATCCAATCCTTGTCTTATAAGCCTGAAATCGCTCAACAAACATATCAAGGCATCGAATATAATTAAAGTGAATTAAAATTGGCAAATTAAAGGCCCAAAAAGTATGTTTTCACTCTTAAGTACAAATTTAGGGAGAATTACAAAAGCATGCTATTTCATTGAATAAATGTGAGATAAGTTGATAAAATCTCCTAAACTAAGCACAAGATAAACCACAAAATTGGGGTTTATCAAACCTCCCCATACTTAAAATAAGCATGTCCTCATGCTAAACTCAAGAAAGAAACAAAGGGTATCAACATTTATTCAATGCAAACTATCTATATGCAACCTATGTACATGCAATCTATCTAAATGAATGCAACTACTTGGTCAAAACAAATCAATTCCCAAGAATACATATATGAACACAAGGGGTAAAGAAATAGCAATCAAATCAAACCCACAATTGATTTGGATTATTAAAAAGAATTTATAAACTTGCAAGAAAAGAAATGATCAAAGATGGAGATATGGAATTAAGCAATTGAACCCTCACCAGATGTATATCCGCTCTAGTAACTCAAGTGTATAGGGTTGATTCACTCAATTCTCCCCTAATCATACTTTCCAAGATTTATTTTTCATCTAACAATCAACAATTATTCAATGCATGCATACAAATATCATGAGGACTTTTCCATAGGTTGTAATAGGGCTAGGGTCAAGGTAAGGATGCATATGGTCAAGTGAGCTTGAAATTTGAATCTTTGATTAACCTAAACTCTCACCTAACTTATATAACAACCTATACAATTCTAATACAAATCTAAATACCCATTTTTTCACTTTTTCACACACTCCTAAATTCTCTTTTTTATCACAACCCATATGCATTGATTATTATTATTTCACTTTGGGGCATTTTGTCCCCTTTTTATTGCTTTTCTATTTTTTTCTTTTTATTTTTATTTTTATTTTTTTTCTTTTTCTCATTTTCTTTCTTTAGATTATATACAAAGGTACCAATCCATATGGTTTAAACATTTAATGCATGAGTATGTACCCAATTTCCAATATTTTCAATAAAACTACAAAATACACTTTTATCTCACCCAATGTTCCCAAGTTTCCCACACTCAAATGATACACACGCTCACTAGCCTAAGCTAATCAAAGATTCAAATTAGAGGACATTTATTATTTTTTGCTTTAAGGCTAGTAATGTGCTAAAATTAAGAACAAATGGGTTTAGCATAGGCTCAAAGTTGGCTAACAATGTGAGATAAAAGGGTAGGCTATTTGGATAAGTGAGCTATTTGAAACGATCGCCTCAATCATATAAATGCATTCATACACAAAATAATGAACATAAAGAATTAAACAAATCAAAGATTGCAATCATAGAAAGAGAATAATACATACAAGAATGAAAATAATGGTTATATGATGTAACCACACCATTAGGCTAAAAACTCACTTGGTTGTGTGTTCTTAGCTCAAAACCATGTTCCACAATATATAATTCAAGCAAGTTCTATGAAAACAAATTTTTTTTTAATCAATTGGGGTGCCTATAGATAAATTCCTTGAAAAATTTTATTATTTTGACTGAGCTTATTATATACATGTGCAAACTAATAAAATGCAACTAAAAATCTTAAAAGACCTAAAAAAATGAGATGTGAAAGTGTTGGGATTAGAAATTTGTCATCCAAAAATGGCCGATCGGTCGGACGACCTCCCCACACTTAATTTGCACCATACTCGGTGCATTCAAAGATGATCAAGGGGGTACGGCGACTTTCTGGGTTGCCACCTTCAGCTGGTGGATCAACTGGCTACTGCGTGTTCTTTCTCCCACTTCCATTTTTGCTTATGATGACTCATCCATGAAAATTAGAAAATAGCACAGTAAGATGAGAGAATGCAAAAGTGAGGAAGCATAAATTATTGGAATAAGGTAATAATCACTAGAATGGAGTGAGTGAATTAGTGTGACATTGATGAAAATAGTGTGTGAGTTCTAAGTTGCATGCGGTTTAGAACGCACACACTAATATTAAAAGTTATGTTACAAGTACACAAAAGAAAGCATACACTTCACTTATTCTAGTGTACTTGAGATACTTTAAAGGAAACATGTAAGTTAAGATAAACAAACAAGCAATAAAGAAGCATGAAAGTATTCAACCAAATAATTAAGCAATTGTGAATTGGATAATGAATGGACATTGACTGATGTGCAAGTAACTTAGTGAACCAAATGAAATATAGAGCTCACACATCAAACAATGACACATATTGAAGTTTGTTTGCAACACCTAAGTGATATAGAGGTAGAAGACGTGGGTGCTATGGAACTTAGGAAAAAGAAGATAGAAATTAAAATCAATCACATAGCAAGCATGGTCCACAAAACTTTACAAATCTCAAAAATATGTCACTAGGTAAGCTTTCGATCCAATTCCACAATTCCACAAATCTCAATGCATGAAATAGGTGACGTAAATAAAGGGCAATCATAAACAAGTATCACCTAACAAAAAAATGCATTGATTATATATAATTACCTAACAATAGATAATGAAATCAAATCATATGGTGGCCAAAACATGCAATTCAAAAGATTTAAAATGCTTTAAAGGCAATGTCATACACTTGGTATTCACAAATGTTAAGCATGAAGGGTTCAAAACCAAGTAGCAAAATACAACCTCAACAAGGAGATCCAACAATGAATATAAAAAATAGTTATGCTAAAATACCATCCAGTTAATAATAAGCAGCAATGAATAGCAAACAAAATTAATAATCCAACACTTACCACCTAAAACAAAAATTAAGCTAACTAACTAACAACAAACTAAAGAAAATAATGGTAGTTGGTAAATGGTAGTGTTGGATGATTTTTGAAGGAGGAAAAGAAAAGAAGAGAAGAGAGAAAAAAGAAAAAAATGGAAAGAGGAGAAGAAAAGAATGTGGGTGAAACAGGGCAGAGTGTCACGCGTACGCGTCAGGTCACGCATACGCGTGCATGGCAGAAATGAAGTTCGACACGTACGCGTCGTCGAAGTCCATGCGTGATAGTGCAGAGAGACAGATAACGCGTATGCGTGGGTCAAAATTGTGCCAGATGCACAATTTCAGCAACCCACCCGCACAACTCTCTGGTTTTTGTACTGCGCCAGAAAATTTTGGGGGCGATGCGTACGCGTGGGTGTCACGTACGCATGGCTGGGTGCTTTATTTTTCAAAATTTTTCAAGTTCTAGCACCAAACCAAGCATTCCAAACATCGAAACAGCTACCAAAACATCATCAAATCTTATTTAACATACTAGACTCCCAAATAAACCAAGCAAACAAAACCAAACATGAAATCAAACCTATTTTAACATGCAACTAAGCAATATATACAAGAGTATAAAAAGGAAGAAAACTACCTAACAATGGCAACCCAATTCATTCATTGATTATATATACAAGAGAATGGAAAGGTGTTACCATGGTGGGGTGTCTCTAACCTAGCACTTTTATTTATTGTCCTTAAGTTGGACAATTGATGGGGTCTTTGCTATTGTGGCTTATGCTTGAATTCATCCTTGAATTCCCACCAATGTTTGCATCTCCAATAACCACCGGGATCCCAAATTAGGTGCATAAAGCCTTCAAGTAAGCTTGAGCAAGTGACAAGACCCCAAGAGTGTTGATTGTTGAAATGAATTCCGGGGTCCCAAACCTTGTTCTTGCACCCATCTTCTTGTTGATTACTGGTGCACGAAATCGTGATTGTTCATTCCTTGGTAACGGCGCCAAAAAATTAATACGCACGTTCATAATCTTAATTCTTTGTCACAACTTCGCACAACTAACCAGTAAGTGCACTGGGTCATCCAAGTAATAAACCTTACGTGAGTAAGGGTCGATCCCACGGAGATTGTCGGCTTGAAGCAATCTATGGTCACCTTGTAAATCTCAATCAGGCGGATTCAAATGGTTATGGTGAATTGATAATAAAAACATAAATAAAATATAAACTGGGATAGAGATACTTATGTAATTCATTGGTGAGAATTTCAGATAAGTGTATAGAGATGCTTTTGTTTCTTCTGAACCTCTGCTTTCCTGCTGTCTTCATCCAATCATTCCTACTCCTTTCCATGGCAAGCTTTATGTAGGGCATCACCATTGTCAATGGCTACATCCCATCCTCTCAGTGAAAATAGTCCAAGATGCTCTGTCACAGCACGGCTATTCATCTGTCGGTTCTCGATCATACTGGAATAGGATCCATTGATCCTTTTGCGTCTGTCACTATGCCCAGCACTCACGAGTTTGAAGCTCGTTACAGCCATCCCTTCCCAGATCCTACTCGGAATACCACAGACAAGGTTTAGACTTTCCAGATCTCAAGAATGGCCATCAATGGGTTCTAACTTATACCACAAAGACTCTAATATCTCAGACTCGGTCCCCTGTATTATATATCTAAGAGATACTCATTCTAGCTTGTTTGCATGTAGAACGGAAGTGTTTGTCAGGCACACGTTCATAAGTGAGAATGATGATGAGCGTCACATAATCATCACATTCATCATGTTCTTGTGTGCGAATGGATATCTTAGAGAAGGAATAAGCTTGAATTGAATAGAAAAATAGTAGTACTTTGTATTAATTCATGAGGAACAGCAGAGCTCCACACCTTAATCTATGGAGTGTAGAAACTCTACCGTTGAAAATACATAAGTGATAAGGTCTAGGCATGGCCGAATGGCCAGCCCCCAAAATGTGTTCAAAGGATCAAAAGATAATCCAAAGATGTAAATACAATAGTAAAAAGTCCTATTTATACTAAACTAGTTACTAGGGTTTACAGAAATGAGTGAATGATGCAGAAATCCACTTCTGGGGCCCACTTGGTGTGTGTTTGGGCTGAGCATTAAGCTTTACATGTGTAGAGGCTTCTTTTGGAGTTGAACGCCAGTTTGTAACCTGTTTCTGGCGTTTAACTCCACTTTGCAACCTGTTTCTGGTGTTTACCTCCAGAATGCAGCATAGAACTAGCGTTGAACGCCAGTTTGCGTCGTCTAAACTCGAACAAAGTATAGACTATTATATATTGTTGGAAAGACCTGGATGTCTAATTTCCAACTCAATTAAGAGAGCGCCATTTGGAGTTCTGTAGCTCCAGAAAATCCACTTGAGTGTAGAGAGGTCAGAATCCAACAGCATCTGCAGTCCTTTTTCAGCCTGAATCAGATTTTTGCTCAGTCCCTCAATTTCAGCCAGAAATTATCTGAAATCACAGAAAAAACACACAAACTCATAGTAAAGTCCAGAAATGTGATTTTTATTTAAAAACTAATAAAAATATATTAAAAACTAACTAAATTATACTGAAAACTATGTAAAAACAATGCCAAAAAGCGTATAAATTATCCGCTTATCAATTACCATTGTTAAATCCAGGTGACAAGGCTTATGAATTCTCAATTGAGCATCCAAATACCTTTGTAGACCCATTCAATGTAGCATTACACCAACCATTGCACTTAGATTTTGGTGATTCAACCATAGTGAATTTTGAATTGCGGTACCTACCACTAACCAACTCTTTCTTGCTTTTCATTCCACAAAGAGCTCTAAGTTGGCCATCCGTTTCAAGAAAACCATATTCAAGTGGAATTACAAAGCATAGAGATAAGAGATTTACCCACTTAAACGGTGTAAAGGATGATGGTGACTTAGAAAGGGAGACATCCCCACACTTTGATAATGTGAAGTCCACTCCCTTGTGCTCTTCTTTGACTACTTCCACCTCTTGACAAGCATCTTCCATGTCCACTTCTTGACAAAGTTCTTCACATTCAACCACTTCCTCACCAAACTCTTCTAGCTCTTCTCCATTCTTCATGTCATAACTTGGAGGTAATGTGGAACTTATCTCAACATCTACCTCAATTTCAATGGGAGAAGATTCCTTAAACCCCAAAAGGATCATGTGTTGGTGTGGAAACATCATCAAGAGGAAGATTTGTTACTTGCTCACCTTCTTCCAATTCTTCATCATTCATCATATGCTTAGGAGGTTACGCACCCTCTTTGACATTGCTTTCAAGCTCAATAGAAGAAGGCTCAATGGGATCCTCGAGGTGATAGTATGGACAAGAACTTATCAATGATTGAGTCCAATTCTTGATCAACCTCTCCTAATTCTTCAACCACTCCTTCCAGATCAATTGTCTCAACTTCCTCTCTTGGTTACAATTCTTGCTTCAACTCCTCTTCTTCACCTTGAAGCTCCAAATTCACTCCCTCACTATGCTTCTTAGTTGATCCTTCACATTTATCAATGAGAGTGTCTTGAATATATGAGCTTAGGTAGGAGGCCATGTGGTTAACAGCTTCAATCATGGTAGCCACCATGATTTCTATCTTCTTTAGCTCCTTTTTTTGCTCTTCTTGCCTTTGGATATAAGATCTAATATCTCTTCGTTATTCTTGCAAGAAGGTATGGAGCGCTTCATCCCTTGAAGGAGATGGTGGAAGAGAGGGTTCATTGTTTGGGGGAAAGGGTTCATAATTGGAAGGTGGTTCATCTTGGTAAGGGTATGGAGGTAAGGTATATGGAATTGATGGTTCTTGAGAATATTGATGTTGGAATGGTGGTGGCTCTAAGTATGGCTCATATGGTTGTTGGTATGGTGGATATGAGTTAGGATCATATGGAGGTGAATGGTGGTATGAGGCTTGTGAGTATGGTTGTTGAGAGCTATGTTGAGGAAATGGGTCATATATATGTGGTGGTTGTGGTTGACAACCACAATGAGGGTCACCACATCCATTAGGTTGATATGTATTAGGAGTTGGATTATACCTATGAGAAACCGGAGGAGGTTGTTGCCATGAGGGTTGTCTATATGCTTGAGGCTCCTCCTATCTTTGATTCCCAAATCCTTGATGCATATCCTCATTAAAGCTTTAATTTCCTACAACATAGTTTGAACCAAACTCATAGCCAAAGTGATGAGAATTCATAGTGGCTAGAGAAAATGAAAACAAAAACTAATAAGAAACAAAGAAAACCAAATCTTAAAACTAGCAAAAACTAACAAAGAGGCAAAAGGGAAACATATTCAAAATATTCACATATATACAATAACCAATAATATAACACCATTGCAATCCCCCGGCAACGGCACTAAAAACTTGATGTAGCAAAACCGTTGGCTTAGAATTTCTTCTTGGTTAGAGGAAATAACTTCGTTGCAAGTATAGTTCCAAACCGACAAGTAACACTCAATCAAAGTTTAATTTTGGTTGTCACAAGTTCGACCCAATAAAAGTAACCGAGAGTATTAGTCCCAGGTCATTCTCCCTAGGAATCACAATCGAATGCTCAATTATTGGTTATGGGTTTTAAGGGGGTTGGGTTGATAAAAACAAGAAATTAAAAAGGCAAAAAATGTGAATCAAACAACTAAAGAAAGCAATTATTAAAGAGGGACATTCATAGAAAGGATTGAGAATATAGGCTTTCTATCCTAGTCATTAATTATCATACAATGATTAACAAGAGCTAATCCTATTTCGTCATCTCCAACGAGAGAAGGTATAATGTTATCTCACACATTCGAAGAAAGTCAAATAAGACTAGTTAATCTCAATCCAAAAGTCCTAATCAACTTACTAATTGAATTAGCAAGAGATTGAGTCAATGGAAAAAAATATTAACTAACAACACTAGATCACCAACACAAGTTGGGTATTAATGACTCAAGATTGCTTAATTTCTCTTTCCAAGCCAAGAATGCTCAAAAAGATACTCTAACATCCAACCAAACATTTTGTCAAATACTCGGAAGGCATAAAAGAAAAACATCATAAGAGTGCAAGAAATATAAAATCTACAACTACCCAATGCAATAAATTAACAATAACAACTAAGGAAAGCACATTAAACATGAAATACCTCAAAATTGCATTAAAGAGAATGAAAATTAACAAGAATGCATAAACATAAAAGTAACCAAAATGAGAAATTAACAAGAGAAAATAGGAAAATCAAGATAATAGAACAAGAAATTGTAAAAAAAAAACAAGATGAAAACAAGAATTAAAACCTAATTCTAAGAGAAATTACCCTAGATCTACCCTAATTCTAGAGAAAAGAGGGAGCTTCTCTCTCTAGAAAACTACCTAAAGCATGATCCTAACCTAACTAATTTCTCCCCCTTGACCTATCTTGAGTTCTGCATCAAATAACCTCATAAATGAATTGGATATGGGGTTGGAAAGCTCAGAAATCGCCCCCAGCGAATTCACTTTAATGAGGTCACGTGACTAACGTCACACGTGCGCGTCGCTGGCAAATTTTCTCCTCAAACATACGCGTGGGTGACGCGTGCACGTGGCTTTGCGAATGTCCTTCTCACGCGTACGCGTGGATGACGCGTGCACGTGGCCCTGAATTCTCCAAATGCTCATTTCTTCATGAATTCTCAACTTGCATGCTTTTCTCTTCAATTCTTCCATCCAATCCTTGCCTTATAAGCCTGAAATCACTCAACAAACATATTAAGGCATCGAATGGAATTAAAGTTAATTAAAATTGGCAAATTAAAGGCCCAAAAAGCATGTTTTCACTCTTAAGCACAAATTTAGGGAGAATTACAAAAGCATGCTATTTCATTGAATAAATGTGAGATAAGTTAATAAAATTCCCTAAATTAAGCACAAGATAAACCACAAAATTGGAGTTTATCACTTCACACAATCAGACACCAATTAATAATCACAAATTTGCAAAGAAAAATTCATTGTGCTTGTTGCCAATTGCAATGCTCAGTTAAGGTAATGCATTTTCTTTCCACACTTAAATCTGTTATTGAAGTAAAGTAGTTGTTTTATTTTCTTTTCCACTCTTAAAATAAACACTGCAGTGCGAAGGCAGCAGAAAAATCTCCAAATACACAAAAATTGTCATAGAAAAACAATAAAACAAAATAAAGTAAAATGAAACTTGAGTAGTTCGCAGGGGCAGAGACGAAGCACACAACAACGCAAAGGGACTGGGAAGTGTGGTGTGGCGGCAGTAGAAGGAGTAGTGGTGTAACAGCCTAATTACCCTAAGCTTTACCTCGCGTCGTAAAGCAAAGGTTAAACAAAGGTTACGACAAGTCTAAAGCTTATACATATAATATATAGAAGAAGTAATATATTCTAGAAGCTCGATGAAGGATATAGCTCAAAAATAGGATTTGAAAGTACAAAACGTACACACGAAGCTACAAACTTAACGCATAAGATATAGATATAATATGACAAAACATAAGAGTATAATAGTATAAGATCTAGCCATGGCTCGTGGAGTTTAAGTCGGCTAGCTATATACAGACCATACAGAAATCTGAAAGTTTAAAAACAGCTTATACAAGTTTTTCTCTCAAAGTAACCCTGTAGGAAAAAGTAAATACAAAAGATGAGAGAAACTAAGCAAAATAATCAAAAGACTTCAAAATGACATGGAGATCCTCCGCTCTGTCACCACCAAGCAATTTATATTTTATGTTCATTTATTGCTTTCCTTAGTTGTTAGTATCATTCTCTTGCTTTTGGCATTTATATTTTATTTTTAATATAATTTAATATTATTTTATTTTCATGCATACCAAGTATTTCATAAAATGCTTGGCTTAGCTTTTACATAGTTTTTCTTCACTCTTGGCTTGGAATTGAGGACTTTGGTGACCCTTGAGTCATTGATGTCCATTCTTGTTGATACATTAGAGTAATTAGTTGATTTGGTTTCCCTTGACTCTAAGTGACCCATTAATAGTGTTGACTAGGACGTAGGGATTGAAATTAACTATGCCTATTTGACTTATCTTCGATGTAAGGTTGACTAAGTAGGATTAACTCTTCAAAATCATCATGTGTTTGTGGTCAATGGCTAGGATAGGTAACCTTAACTCTCAATCCATACCAAGAGGTTTTATTGCACTTGAATTTTCCTTTCCTTGCATTTAATTGCTTTGACTTTTATTGCTTTGAATTTTAATTCCTTGCATGATCATTTGATTGCTTTCATTCAATTTCTCGCATGTTAAGTTACTTTCTTGCCATTTACATTACTTGCTCTCTCTTGCACCTTAATTTCTAGCCAATTGCTATCAAACCCCTTGCTTCCCTCATAGCCAACAATTGAGCATTTCATTGCAATTTCTAGGGAGAACGACCCGGGACTTAAAACTCCCGGTTTATATTTATTTTGGATTGTGATATTTTTTTAAATTTAAATTTGATGTTGAGAGTTAGTTGTTGATTTGGCTATACTTACAACGAAGTGATTCCTATTTTGATTAAAAATCCAAACACAACACTAAATCTTCATTCCTCAAATTTTTGGCGCCGTTGCCGAGGAGTTGCAATGGTGTTATTGTTGGTGTGAATATCTTATTTTTGGTTGATTGTACATATGTTGATTGATTTTAGTTAATGTGAATATGTTAATATGTGAATATGTGAGTATCTCGCTTTTTGTTTGTTATCTTGATTTTGCTTGTATAGGAAGCTAATTTTGGGAGCTCAAAGCTTATTAGACACTCCATCTAAGCTTGGTGCAATCAAAGGAGAGTTTGGAGACTCAAGCATTGTGAGAGCTTTTCAATAAAGTCCAACTTAAGGACTCTAAATAGAAGTGCTAGGTAGGAGACACGCCACCATGGTAACATTGTTTTAACACTTCTCTTTATTTATAATTTGCCTTAATTGCATTTTTGTTTGATTAGTTTGTTTAGAATTAGTTTAATTTTGAGTTTTGTTAGGATAATTTTGGTTTGGATCATGAATTTATGGGTTCTTACATGTTTTGATGTTGAATTTTGGTTGAGCTAAGGCTTCGTGCCTTAGGTTTTGAAAGAAAAATTTTGAAAAACAGGGCATCTGTGCGTACACACACACTTGTGCGTGCACACACAACTTCTATTTTCAGCCACCTGTGCGTGCGCACCAACCTGTGCGGATGCACACTCATGATATTGCCCCATGTTCGCAGCGCTGGCACAGCCTGTGCGCATGAACCTCTGCCCCCTTTTTTATTCTGTGTGTGCACACGGACCTGTGTGCACACGCACACATGATCCTTTCCAAAAAAAGAATCCTACTTGTGCATGCGCATAGCTCTGTGCATACGCACAACCATTGGAACCCCCTCTGCTCGCAGCACACGCACCCCTTGTGCGTGGTAACACCCTGATGAATGGATTTTTGTCGGTAAAGAATTCTCAATAAATTCTCGTTGCTAGTATAGTTTCTAAACCAACAAAGAATCTTTTCATACAAAAGTTTGGTTGTCACTAAAGCAAACCGAATAAAATTAAACCAAAGTATTTAAACCTCGGGTCGTCTCTCAAGAAATTGCAGGGAGGTATGTTACTTATAATTGGTTATGCGATTGTATCTTTTTGGGTTTTTTGAATAAGGAACAAGACAAGTAAATTGCAAGAATTAAACTAATAGCTAATAAAGCTCTTGGCAAGATATAAGAATTAGAAGTCCTATCCTAGTTATCCTTATCAATTGTGATGAGAATTGTTCATTGCTCCCACTTAGTTAACCTCTAACTATGAAAGAAAGTCAAGTGGACTAATCAATTTGATTCCTCAAGTCCTAGTCAACTCCTAAGGAAAGACTAGCTTTAGAGGGATCCAAATCAACCAGCAACTGTCAATCATCAATCAACAAAGGAGTTTGATGACTCAAGAGTCTCCAATTACTCAACCAAAGTCAAAAGGGGAAAAATCTACACTAAAATCCTCCCAAGCATTTTATTAAACACTTGGAAGGCGTAACATAAAAATATAAAAAAGCAATAAGAGATAATAAAATCCAAACAACTAATTGGAGGCATCGATAACACAAATAGAAGAAAGCAATCATAAATATGAATTACCTCAAATTGCATTAAATAGAGAAATCAAATCTAATAAGAGAATTCATGAACCAAATAGCAACATAAATTAATCAACAAAGGAAACAAATAAACTAGAATACTAGAACAAATAAGAGTAGAAGAGAAACTAAATTAAACTAAGTAGGAATCTAAAGTTGAAAATAGCTAAACCTAAGAATCTTAAAACTTAGAGAGAGGAGAGAGCCTCTCTCTCTAGAAAACTACATCTAAAACCTAAAATTATGTGAATGAATGATTCCTCCACTCTGCAGCCTCTAATCTTTTTTTCGGGCTTGAAACTGGACCAAAACAGCCCAAAAATTGCCCACAGTGATTTCTGATACGTCCAGCACGTGGCTCTGTCACGCATATGTGTCGCCCACGCGTACGCGTCGATTGAACTTCCGCAAGGTCATGTGTACGCGTGATCCACATGTGCACGTCGCCTTACAGCATGGAAACTATGGTAAATTATATATCATTTCGGAGCCCCAGATGTTAGCTTTCTAACGCAACTAGAAGCGCCTCATTTGGACCTCTGTAGCTCAAGTTATGGTCGATTTAGTACGAAGAGGTTAGGCTTGACAGCTCAGCAATTCCTTCAATTTCTTGTATTCCTTCCACTTTTGTATGCTTCCTTTCCAACCTCTAAGTCATTCCTGTCCTATAAACCCTGAAAACACTTAACAAATATATCACGGCATCGAAAGGTAATAAGAGAGGATTAAACATAGCAAAAACCCTAAAATCACTTAACACACATATCACGGTATCGAATGGTAATAAGAGGGGATTAAACATAGCAAATTTAAGGCCAAAGAAGCATGTTTTCAATCAAAGCATAGAATTAGGAAGGAAAATGTAGAACATGCGAATTATATAAATAAGTGTGAGTTTAGTGGATAAAATCCACTCAATTAAGTACAAAATGTACCACGAAATAGTGGTGCATCACACCCCCTTCTTTTCCCTTCTGTGTGTCCGCACACGCCTTTGTGCATGCGCACAGACCCTTTTCTCCTTTCTGTTCATAGTGCCCGCACGCTATTGTGCGCGCGCACAACCCCATTCTCCACCTAGTGTGCATACGCACACGTACCTGTGCGTACGCACACCCCTGTTTCTCACCACTATACTTCTCTTATTCTCTTCTCTCTACTTCTTCTCTTCTTTTCTCTTCCACTCTCTTCTTCCCCTTTTACCCTATTTTCTACTTAGTCTTAGTTAGTTTTGTTTGCATCCCATTTTCATTTTAGTAATTTTAGATTAGTTTTGGTTTAGTTACTTGTTAATTAAATAAGATGCAAGTGTTTGATTGAGGTTGATTGGGTTGCTTCTTGCTTGAATCATGGCTTCATTATGTTGATGAATATGTGCACTGAGCATTAAAGCCTTGTTTAATTGCCTAGCCGAATTGTGAGTTTGATTCATATGTTGTAGCTACCATATGCATTAAACTTTATCCTTGTGTGGCATTTTGAATTGTGCACTTTTACTTTAGTGAATTGAGTTGAAATTACTTGCTCATCATGATTTTCATATCAAATTCATCACATGTCCGGTACTTGTTTCTTTTTAATGCTTTGCATTTATTTGAGTAACTTGATTCTTATCTAGCTTGTCACTTTTTGCAACAAGTACCTTTACCATGTGAGTACTTCATTATTTTTCGTGATGAATAAGTAATTTCCTTTTCTTCATTGGATTGGTTATTGTTGATTGTGCCATTTTCTATTCGCCTTGCACTTTCACTTGCACAACTTCAATAACCAATGTCTTATATACTCAATTCACTTTAGTTGTGGCTATCTAGGTTTATTTGTGTCCTATCTCTTGTTTTTCTTCACTTGTAACCTAGGCCACTTAATTGAGGAATACATGCTTCTTCTGTTGATTATGTGGTTACCTTTTTAACTGACTAATGTGTTGTGTTCTAAACCGTGCACATTTAGAATATGCACATTGCCTTTCTCATACCACACTTCTATGACTTCTTCCTCAATTGTTGTTTATGTGTTTATACAGCAACCGGAGCCCCGGTGCCCACTAGCTGAAGGTGGAGCCTCATAGTTCTTCATCCCCTAGATTGAGTGCATGCACGGAAGACCGTGCAACGTTTAAGTGTGGGGGAGGATCTGCAATTTTGGGGCGTAAATTTCTCTTTTTTCAACACTTTGCATTAATTTCTAGTTTTTAGTTATTAGGTATTTTGTGAATATTTGTTTATTATTTCATTGCATTTCATTTTTCTTGCTTTGCTTGTATATATCTTAGTTTCTTATAGTTCTATATTAGCAAATATTTGCATTTGAATGTTGCCTAATAGAGTAAATAATTTTGGTAAAGCAATAAAGAATTTTTAAGAAATCCTTTTTAGGGCATTCCATTGATTAGATTTGAAAACTTGTTTTTGAACTTGCTTGAAGTATTTTTAAGGAACATAGAAAAGAGCTTGAACAAATTACCTAGTGAGATTTGAGCTTTAATTGTGTGGTTGCACATTTTCAACCACAAATTTTGTTCTTGTGTGTTAAACTCTTTTTATGATTGTAATCTTAGATTTGCTTTAACCTATATGTCCCATATTTGTTGTTTTGAATGCATCTAGTATGATTGAGGCCATTTTTGAATTTGAGCTCACTTAACCCATATGGCCAACCCTTACATCTACCTTTGAAAACCACTTTTGAGCCTTTTAATTCCCTCTTATTCTAATTTTAAGCACATCATTTGCCCTAAGCGAAAAACCATTCTGTCCATGTATTGTATCTTTGATTAGCTTGGGTTTGAGGAGTGTGTCTTATTCAAGTGTGGGGGAAATTTGTGGGAAACATTGGTAGAAAGTTAGTTTAGGTTTTCATTGTGAAATTTTGGAAAAAAATGGTTAAACACTCATGCATTCATTGATTAAGAGACATATGCATCTCTTGTATATGATAAAAGAAAAATTTTGGTGTATATACTTTGTTTATAAAAAAAATAAGAGAAGAAAAACAAAACAAAAGAAATGACAATAAGAAGGTAAATAAAGGATGCATATGTGTGTGAATTGGAAAGAGAATGCATGAGTGAATCTGAGAAAATAGGTGAATGGGTAGTTAGGTTGTTTTGTTATGTATATAGGATGATATAGGATTGGGTGGGACACTTGAGCTAATCAAAGATCCAATCTGTTAGCCCACCTAACCATATTAATCCTACGCTTACCCTAGCCCCATTACAACCCACAAAAAACCTCATGATATTTGCATTCATTCGCAAAATATTTGTTGATTGTTAGATGACTTGCAAATCTTTGAGAAACATGATTAAAGGAGAACTGAGTAATTAAGCCCTAAACACTGAGCGACTAGAGTGTATACACATCGGGTGAGGGGTTCAATCACTCAATTCTATGTTTCCATCGCTTATCTTATGTTTTCTTACAAGTTGTTGAAATGAAATTTGAGAATTTCAAATCAAATCTTTGGACATTGATTATATTGCTATATTTTCTTGCCTTGGCCCTAAAGCTTGTTTTGGATTGATTGGTATTCTTTTGTTCATTTTTGCCAAACTCCATAGGAACCATAGCATAGATGTAGATAGATAGCATTTAGGTAGATGCATTGAATAAGTTGCTTCCCCTTTTACCCTTCTCCTTTGGTTGTGATTAGCATGAGGACATGCTATTGTTTAAGTGTGGGGAAATTGATGAATCCATATTTGACGATATATTTTGTTTTGATTTGAGTGGATTTCATCACATAAATCCACATTTATTCACCTAAATAGCATGATTTTATGTTTTCTCTCTAAATCAAGCTTAATTATGAAAACATGCTATTTTGTGCTTAATTTAATCAATTTTATCCACTTTCATTCCATTCAATGCCTTGATGGTTTTGATGAGTGATTTCATGTGTAATAGATTAGAATGGCTTCATAAGAGTGGAAGAAAAGCATGGAATTGGGAGAAAATATGAAGAAATTAAAGGAGAGAAGCATTTCAGCCTGTGCCCACGCACACCATCTGTGCCCACGTACAAGGGTCAAAATCAGCACCTGTGCCTACGCACAGAATGGAAATAAGCAAGTGTGCCCATGCACAACTGTGCGTACGCACAAATCCTAGTATGTGACTCACTTAATGGAAATCGCTGGGGGCGATTTCTGGGCCTTCAGAGCCCAGTTTTTGGACTTTCTGAAGCTGACTTTTCCTATATCAAAGGAGGCCTCATTCCATGTGAAAGAGGGGGGGGGGAGAAATTAGGGTTAGTTTAGCATTATATAGGTTGTTTTCTAGAGAGAGAAGCTCCCCCTTCTCTCTAGAATTAGGGTTTCTTAGTTTGATTTCTTTGTAATTTCTACTTTCAATTCTTGTTTTAATCTAGTTTCTTCTACCTTTCTTTATTTTATTGTCTTAATTTCCTTATGTCAACTTGTTAATTTCTCATTTTCCTTACTTTTTATGTTTATGAGCACTCTTGTTATTTTAATTTACATTTAATGAAATTTATATTTTATGCTCATTTATTGCTTTCCTCAGTTGTTAGTATCATTCTCTTCCTTTTGGCAGTTAGATTTTATTTTTAATACAATTTAATATTATTTTATTTTCATACATACCAAGTGTTTGATAAAATGCTTGGCTTAGCTTTTACATAGTTTTTATTCACTCTTGGCTTGGAATTGAGGACTTTGGTGACCCTTGAGTCATTGATATCCATTCTTGTTGATACATTAGAGTAGTTAGTTGATTTGGTTTCCCTTGACTCTAAGTGACCCATTAATAGTGTTGACTAGGACTTAGGGATTGGAATTAACTATGCCTATTTGACTTATCTTCGATGTAAGGTTGACTAAGTAGGATTAACTCTTCATAATCATCATGTGTTTGTGGTCAATGGCTAGGGTAGGTAACCTTAGCTCTCAATCCATGCCAAGAGGTTTTATTGCACTTGAATTTTCCTTTCCATGCATTTAATTGCTTTGACTTTTATTGCTTTGACTTTTAATTCCTTGCATGATCATTTAATTGCTTTCATTCAATTTCTTGCATGTTAAGTTACTTCCTTGCAATTTACATTACTTGCTTTCTCTTGCACCTTAATTTCTAGCCAATTGCTATCAAACCCCTTGCTTCCCTCATAACCAACAATTGTGCATTTCATTGTAATTCCTAGGGAGAACGACCCAGGACTTAAAACTCCCGGTTTATATTTGTTTTGGATTGTGACATTTCTTTGAATTTAAATTTGATTGTGAGAGTTAATTGTTGGTCTAGACTATGCTTGCAACGAGATTCTATTTTTGTGAAATTCTATATTAACATAAATTCTCACACATCAGTGGGTTGCGACCTGCATCTGAAAAATAATAACAGAATATGGTATGAGAACCAGAGGTTCTCAGTATAGTAACAGTGCCCAGTGATGTAAGATATAAGGCCCCGGAACACCAGAGGCAATCCTAGAACTTCATATCCATCACCAGATTCATCTTAAAGCATAACTAGAACAATAAAGCATAACTTAAAACCTTAACATATTTAAAAAGAGGTAATCTAACTTAAAGGATTTTCTAATCTAACAGTTCTCTACTGTCCCACAGCCTTCACCAACCTATCCTCCATGCGATCCCATCTCCACCACCTTCCGAACCTCCTCAATCCCAGAAGAAAACACAATTATTACAATGTAAGTAAAACACAAGTATAGACATATATGTCAAGTATTTCAAATAGGCAATTAGTCATGTTATACAATTAGACAAGCAATTACAAGGTGGCAAAGCAAACAAACAGATAGAAGATGTATATGATGAATGCCTGTCCTACTGGATGTGATATCACGTTGTCGGTTCAACTGCCAACCCGACACATCTCCATGGAGATGTCGCCCTTCGAAATCATAATTGTGCTCAGAACACCGTCTAGGATTTTATGCTTGCACACTCTAGTGATCCGAAGGGATGCGAGCGGGATACTATTGCGACGGACCTCACATCTCGACATAAGCGGGATGAACCACCACCCTTACGCCGCCGCCGCTACCTCGACAAGCGGGATCCAACCGCCGTCCCTGGCGGGTGCATAGCGTCTCAACAATATCAATATAAAATAGTTTTATAGTGGTTTTCAGAAAATATTTTCAATATATCAATGATTCATCTTTGCGAATTCTGAGTCCTCGACTCATCTCAACCACTGCCAATTCAACATTTCCATTCCAAACTCGTTAGTACATCAGTTTCTCAATTCATATACCATTCTTCCTCCTCACTCCACCAAAGCCATCCTCAGTACACCAGAAACCTAAGCCTCAGTTCTCTAACTTTTCAAAGTAATGCCAATTTAAATCTCCTAGGACCTTTCCCATGTTTTGATACCCGAAAAAAGCCAAAAAGTCTTAAAACGGTGTCACAGAAGGTTACAAGCTTGTTGGGAAGGTGAAACAGTTAAAAACAAAAGTT
The DNA here is from genome assembly GCF_000816755.2 of Arachis ipaensis. NCBI lineage: Eukaryota > Viridiplantae > Streptophyta > Magnoliopsida > Fabales > Fabaceae > Arachis > Arachis ipaensis. Next base: position 62,645,529 of record NC_029786.2, read on the forward strand.
TAGTTGGAAAACAGGGCATGTGCATACGCACAGGGGTGTGCGTGCACACGCCCAAGGAGATTTTTAAAAAGTGTGCGTACGCATAAAGGTGGGCGTACGCACAAGTACAAAATTTTACAATTCTGTTCGCTAGTACAAGGCGTGCGAATGCCCTCAACAGAATGCACCTTCCAACGTGTGCGTGCGCACAGCTTATAGGACTTCGTTGGTTGTGTGTGCGCACAGAGCATGCTAGCGCTTTCACTAGTATCCACATTCCCGTGTGTGCGTACGCACAAGGCTGTGCATGCGCACAATTCAAAAATCCATGGGTTGTGCGTGCGCACACAAACCAGAAATCATAAAATTCTGCAACATTGCAGAATTCAAATTTTGACACAAAACTTTCAACAATCATATCTTCTTCTACCAAATTTGGATTTCCACAAAATTTAAACCATTTTAAAGCTTGTTCAATTATCTTTCATTTGATATAAAATACATTGAATTTCAAACATGGTAGCTCAAGATATGATCTATTGAAGTTCATCAAAATTTCAGTTTTACAAAAGTTTACAATTTCTTCATTCTTAAAGATTCATACCCAAAACCAACTCAAACCTATTGCATCCCATCATACAACATTACCAAGCACTACACTTTATCTTTCCATCATATTTCAACCATTCAAACCCTATATCCATCAACTCCACCTCTATAACCCCATAATTTCATATCACCCCACAATTTCATATTTTGCATATCAACATTCAATATTACATATTTACACTGATAAACCACTATTTTATGGTTTATCTTGTGCTAATTTGAGTGGTTTTTATCAACTCTCTTCTCACTTATTCATATAATTTGCATGGTTTTACAAATCCTTCCTAATTCTGTGATATAGTTGAAAACATGTTTCCTAGGCCTTTAAACTGTCAAATTTTATTATCCTTTATTACCATTCGATGCCGTGATCTGTGCGTTAAGTGTTTTCAGGCTTTATAGGGTAGGAGTGGCTTAGAGGATGGAAAGGAAGCATGCAAAAGTGGAAGGAACACAAGAAATTGAAGGAATTGTTAAGCTGTCAACCCTGACCTCTTCGTACTAAATCGATCATAACTTGAGCTACAAAGGTCCAAATGAGGCGGTTCCAGTTGCATTGGAAAGCTAACATCCAGGGCTTCAAAATGATATGCAATTTGTCATAGTTTCCATGCAGTTAAGTGATGTGCACGCGTGCATCACGTGTACGCGTGACCGTGTGAAAGTTCAGCGACGCGTACGCATGGGCGACGCGTATGCGTGACAGAACCACGTGCTGGACGTATCAGAAAATGCTAGGGGCAATTTTTGGGCTCCTTTTGGCCCAGTTCCAAGCCCGAAAAACACAGATTAGAGGCTGCAGAGTTGGAGAATCATTAATTCATTCACACAACTTTGATTCACACAATTTTAGGGTTTTAGATGTAGTTTTCTAGAGAGAGAGGCTCTCTCCTCTCTCTAGGTTTTAGGATTCTTAGGTTTAGCTATTCTCAATTTCAGATTTCTATCTTAGTTTAATCTAGTTTCTCTTCTACTTTTTTTTGTCTTAGCTTTCTAGTTTATTTATTTACCTTATTGATTACTTTGTGTTGCTACTTTAGTTTATGAATTCTCATGTTAGATTTGATTCTCTATTTAATACAATTTGAGGTATTTCATATTTATGATTACTTTCTTCTATTTGTGTTATTGATGCTTACAATTGGTTGTTTGGATTTTATTGTCTCTTATTGCTTTTCTATGCTTTTATGTTGTGCCTTCTAAGTGTTTGATAAAATGCTTGGTTGGATTTTAGTGTAGATTTCTCTCCTTTTGGCTTTGGTTGAGTAATTGGAGACTCTTGAGTTATCAAACTCCTTTGTTGACTGATAATTGAAAGTTGCTGGTTGATTTGGATCCCTCTAAAGCAAGTCTTTCCTTAGGAGTTGACTAGAACTTGAGGAATCAAATTGATTTATCCACTTGACTTTCCTTCATAGTTAGAGGTTAACTAAGTAGGAGCAATGGACAATTCTCATCACAATTGATAAGGATAACTAGGATAGGACTTCTAATTTTCACATCTTGCCAAGAGTTTTCTTAGTTATTAATTTAATTTCTCGCCATTTTATTTCCTTGTTCCTTATTTCAAACACCCAAAAAGATACAATCTCATAACCAATTATAAGTACACTTCCCTGCAATTCCTTAAGAGACGACCCGAGGTTTAAATACTTCGGTTTAATTTTATTAGGTTTCTTTTAGTGACAACCAAATTTTTGTATGAAAGGATTATTGTTGGTTTAGAAACTATACTTGCAACGGGAATTTATTGTGAATTTTAAACCATCAAAAATTCGTTCATCATACACCAATTCTCACCACTCACAAACTTCATTTATCATGCATAATCAAAATTCTCATTTCCATATATCCAACCATCACAAGTATTAACATCATCACATATTATCAACTTAACACCATCATCATGCATCATCAAAATCCAACAATCAATTCAATTCAAACCTATCCTATGGGTCACTAGCCTAAGTGTCGAGAAATATTATATATTACATAGAGAAAATTGAAACCATACCTTGGCCGATTCCCAATATGCCAAAAACCCAAAATCGAGTGCAATAAAGTTTCTAACCACAATCCAAGCCACCAATCAACTCCAACAAGTATCAACAATCACCAACAAGCTCCAATATTCAAACTAATATCACACATTTCATATAAATCAAAACCTAATACTCACAATTAATCAATTTACAAGGGTTCTTGGGAACCTTACCTCATTCACAGAAATTTGGGATAGAATCCAACATTTTCTCACTAATGATTAGCACCTAAACAACCGAAACACAAATTTTTTTCAAGACTAACACCCACCAAACTTGAAATTCTTAGAGAAGCAGGAAGGAAGGAAAAATTTGAAATCTTACCTTTAGATGAAAGTAACGGGCTCAGCAAAAGCTTCGCGTAACTGCTGATGGCACGTGAATCGGAGCACCGTAGCTCGAGATATGATGAATTGAAGTTGTATGTGAATAGTAACTTGGAACCCTCACTTTCTTCTCACTTCAGCTGCTCTCCCTCTCTTGAATGTGTTTAATGAGCTGAAGTGGGTGCCTTTAAGTGCTTATATATGTTGGGCTTGGACCAAACTTGGGCTTGGTCCAACCTGTTAGCGTTTTTTGCCCGTTTGGCCCAACTTTAGGCCAAACCTTCAAAATTAAAACCCGGTTTTCTATTTCTAATATTTTTCAAAGGTTTTCTACTGCTTTTAATTTTTCTCGCACAGTACCGGACAGACTTAAACCGGTTCGGCTGCCGGTTTGCGGTTTTACTCGATTTTTCACAGAAAATACATTTTCTGACTCAGAAAAATCTACTGAATCTAAAAGTCATATTTAAATTCTCTAATTCTCACTCTAAGTTTTTGAATCCTATTTTGGACAATATTAATTGTTTAATGAGACGATTAGTGGAAAAGTCCTAGCAGAGATATCTCTTTCATCTCTAAAATTATGATTAAAATGAAACCTGAGTAGTTCGCAAGGGAAGAGACGAAGCACAACAACGCAAAGGGACCAGAAGTGTGGTGTGGTGGCAGTAGAAGGAGTGGTGGCGGTGCTAAGTACAGACAACGACAACGACGGTAATAGCTGGAGCAAGAACATAAACACTAAGAAAAAAGTCCTAGCAGAGATATCTCTCTCATTTCTAGAATTATGATTAAAAGAAAAGAAAAAAAGTGTAAAAAGCAAAATTAGGGAACTAAAATTTTAATTATCAGTTTTTTAAAAAATAAAAAAATAAAGTTCAATTTGTAAATGTTTTTAAGTGGATTAATGATACTCCCACATAAAATAGGAAATAAGAAATCCATGGCCTTAAAATCATATTGGTTTACGAAGATTTTTTAACAAGTGAAAAATTTTAATATTTTTCTGTTATCTTTATTGTATTATTTTATTTTATTTTTTATTGTTATTCCTATTATATGTGTCTGGTTTAAGATCTAGAGTTGTTGTATATTTTTATCAAAAAAGATTGAAACTTGTTAAATCAAATGAATTTTGTGTTACGTTTGGTAAAACATGTAGTCCTTAGGATCCAATTTTTGAATCTGTTACTCCTATAATAAACTTTGTTGATATTGTTTTCTTGGATTTTGGTTTTGTTTTTCTCCCAATCTACTCTGGTTATGATATTTGGTTTTGATTAATAATTCTGACGTTGTTTTCTATTATTTTGTTTTTATTTTTTTAATTAATAAAAATATTTAAGTAATTTTATTTATTTTAGTCTCTATATTTATTTTAAATTAAATAAGATACT
>NC_029786.2:62649927-62653365 GCF_000816755.2 Arachis ipaensis
GTGCAACTTAAAAAAATAAAAATCAACTTGTAACTATGATTTTAAAAATCGAACCAAATTGGACGATTCAACTCGGTTAATCAAAAATTGGTCATTCGATTAATTTGGTTTTAATAAAAAATACTTGCTTCTAGAAAAGTTGTTGAAAAAGTCCATCGAACCAATAAACCAGTCTAATTTTTGGAATTTGGCCGGTTTTTTTTTTACTCCTTAAACAATCTCATTTTTTATTTTTTAAAAAGTCAAAAATAAAAAATTATAAACTAGAAACTCTAAGTATTGGGTTGGATTGGTTTTTTTGAGTTAATTTTTTTTAAATAAAATACTTTTATTCAATTTTAAATCTATTTGGATACATCATTTAAAAAAATGGTTAAATACGATTTTGGTCCTTAAAGTATAGGTCGAAAATTTTTTTCGTTCCCAACTTTTTTTTACATACAAAATCGTCTCTAAAGTTTAAAACTAAGTTTCAAAATCGTCATTTTTACTTAAATATTAAAATTTTAGACCAAATTATCCATAACAAAAAAACTTATAAAATAAAAAAAATAAGAGAAAGAGAGTATTGCTCCTGCGAAGGGGGAAGGGAAGAAGAAGAAGCTGTCCACGATTTACCTCTGCCACCGCTTTCACCGCCATCTACGTACGATTTTTGTCCCTAAGGTAAGGACGATTTTAAATCCAAGTTAAATCTTAGGGACGATTTTGTGTGAAAAAAATATTAGGGACGAAAAAAATTTTTGGTCTATACCTTAAAAACCAAAATCGTACTTAACCTTTTAAAAAAATTACTTTTATTAAAAAAGTAAATTATTTGTTTTTTTTAAAAGCTAACAATACCTTGCTTAAAAAAAATAAAAACAAAGATGTTTTTAATACTTGAAATTTTTTTTAAAAAATTTATCCAAATACAAAATAGCTTTTGTGCTTGTTTGGGTGCCATTAAATCGATAAAAAAATGATCTTTTTCATTCTTTTTTTTTATTTTTTAGTGTATTTGGCAAATTTCTAATAATAAAGTAAAGGCACTAGAAAAAATATCATTTAAAAAATCTTTTAAAAAAATATATTTTTCGAGAATAGCGTCCAAACAAGCCCTTTGTCTATCAAAAAAATATCTTATTAAAAAAAATGACAAAATTTACTTTTTTTTTTCAAAAGTCAATCTAAACTGATACTAAATTCACTCACCCTCATCCATATGGGAGGTGAGATCCTACGAGGTTGTTTGAAAACTTTTGAATTAGAATTTACTTAAGAATTATAATTCTTTTTCTTATTTTAGAACAAATAAAAAAAAGACTTGAATTCTTTCGAGAACTCTAATTCTCACTTTTTTTTCATTTACAAATCAGACCAAAAGAGATCTTCTATTCTTAAAGAAAATACAATTCTTTTCTCATATTCAAATAGTTTTCAAACAAACTCTATACAATAGAAACCCCCACCTTCTCTAGTCCAAGCAGCCACCATCGCCGAACTACTCATCGTCGTCCAGAGGGTGCTATCACTGAAGGCATTGTCGCACCTGTCATTACTCATGTCGCTCATGTCGCTCATGTTGTCGTCGTTGCTCACCAAGCTCCCAATGAACCCTCGCATCGTTTATATGCTCTATTCACCGACTCACCTTGTAAACCTCGTGAAATTAATAAATAATTAGTTAATAAATTAATTATTATTTAAAGAAACTAAAAAATTAAATTTTATAGTGTAATAGAATAGAAATAATTAAAATATAAATTTTAACACTAATTTAAAAATTTTGTCCCAAAATTAGGCCAACAGATTAAACCAATTGAACCGGATCCATATTGGATCTAAGGCCCAACCCATGTATATCCATTCATCCCCATTCAGCCACAACACTTCCAATTTCATTACGAAAAAAGGGAACCCACGGTAAGAAGAGAGAAGTGTAACAGAACCTAACTCTATATTCTACTTTCAACTTCAAATCCTCATAATTTTCAATCGGGTGCCCTAATTGACGAGTCGTTTACGGCCACACATTCATCTCAAAGTCCTCTTCAATTCTATTTAAACAAAGTAGTGAGTACCTCTGAATCTCGTGCCCAATTTTCTGTGCCCGATTGGTCATTCTCATTATCTCTCCGTGTAAGTGATCGACCTCATCCACAAGTGGCCATTCGGGTTTCTATCCACACTAAACAATTGATATCAAGGTGATCAGTCTCAATATCTCAAGCCTAATGCTTCAATTATCCCAAAAAGGCACTCACAAACAAGCATGATATGCATATCAAACAGATATTTTAAATAGTACAAAAGAAAAAATGACCTAGAGTATGTAATGAAGCACAATCAGTCTATCCCTCAGGCTCACGAGAACGAACTGCTCTGATACCACTAAGTGTAACACCCTGTCACCTTAAGCCTTACTTCTAGCCGTAAAGTCAAGGGCAACAAAGCACCACAAGAGTTCTAAAGCTCATACAAGAATATATAATCAAAGAATATAATATACTAGAAGGCCAATGAAGGAATAAAACTCAAAGACACAGAAAACAGAGATACAAAAGTGTGAAGCGTTCACACGATAACAAAAAGTGTAAAGGTAAGAAAAGACATTTATACATAAGATAAACAAGGAGTATATAACATAAGTATGTACAGATGTCCAAAGAAAACTAGTCACATCCTGCGGAGTTTAGGCCGACTAGTTACGATAGACACAACAGAGTTTCTGAAAGCTAAATAGATACATCCTATCTCTCAAAGTTAAGCCTCTAAGGCGATAAGTACAATATACAAAAGTGAGAGAATAACTATATCAAAATAATCAAAAGACCAAAAGAGAGCCATCCTCTGCTCTATTACCATCTGCAAACTCACCGAGGCGGGTTGCAATCTGCATCTGAAAAGCAATAACAACATATGGTATGAGAACTGGAAGTTCTCAGTATGGTAACAGTGACCAATAGATAAGATATAAGGTTCCAGGACGCCAAAGACAATGTTAGAACTCCGCACATGCATAAGATTCAAACTTAGAAACATTTTAATAAAATATCCATAAATGGTTATCTAATCTTAAAGAATTTCTAAACTAACAGATCATCGCTGTCCCACAACATATCCTCCATGCAATCCCATCGCCACCGCCTATCGAACCTCTTCAATCCCAGCAGAAAACACAGATAGAGACAAGCAAGTAAAACACAAGTAATATACATATACAATAGGTAATACAATTAGCAAGTAAGCATGTTATACACGTAGGTAATAGATACAAGTAAGCAAAGCAGACAAACACTTAAGAGTGCATATGATAAATGTCTATCCTATTAGTCATAATATGACATGTCGGTTCAACTACCAACTCGACACATTCCTTTGGGATGTCGCCTTTTTGTCATATATATATATATATATATATATATATATATATATATATATATATATATATATATA
>NC_029786.2:62654055-62655573 GCF_000816755.2 Arachis ipaensis
ATATATATATAAATATGGCCCCTGAGATATAGTGCTCGAGCACACTCTTGTGACTAGAAAGGATACAAGCGGGGTACTCTGCCTCAAACCTCACATCTCAACGTAAGCAGGATTAACCACCATCCTTACGCCAGTGCTGCAATCTCGACAAGTGGGATTAACCATCGTCCTTGCCAAAAATGTACAAAAAATGTACAGTAAAGGAAGGTGCACAAAAATGTACAAAAAGTGTACAGTAAAGATTTTAGCTGCACCTTTATTTTTTGCGAGTATATATTCTCCTAATCTAAAGTTGACTAGCAAATATGGTTTAGTGTAGCTTAGAAAATATAATCTAAAATAAATCACCATTTCTAACGATAAAAGATTGAATACTGACAAAACTAAATACGAAAAAATAAATCAACCTTATGCCCATAAAAAATGAGTTTTGTTTAAAAAAAAAATCGATCGTTAAATTTTTATTATTCCCATTAAAAAGAATATATTAAATTTTTAAATTGTCCCAAAGCATAAGTATATTTAGGATTTTTACATGTTTGAATAATTTTAAAAATAAATGCCATGGTAGCTGCTAGATCAAGCATCAATTTGAAATTAACAATAGCAAAGCATTCATTTTTTAAGCACTAGCGAACAAGTAAAGAATATATACTTTATCCAATGTAATCAAAATTGAAGAGACATTCTCCTTTCTGTTAACTACCGAAAATATTTTTCCAATGGAACTAACATTCATATATGATTGCTAAAAAATGTCCCAAATCAAGTACTCTCATCTTTGCATTGATACAATGCAAAATTACCGAATAAGGTTGCAGGGACTTCTCTTTATACATAAAACAATAACACCTCTTTTCTTTCCCTTCATTGCTATCTTCACCACCACTACCGTCAGTCCTTCCTGCTCAGCCTACTTCCTTAACATATGCCAGATATGCCATTTTCTTCTCTTGTTCTTGCTTATATCTCACTTCCATCGTTCTGTTCTTGGATCTTTGCCTTAGCCGTCAACCTGGGTAATAATGGCTCCAACTTGTTCTAACTATTTTTGCTTAATTTTAATTTAATAGTATTACTAGTGAATAGTGATGTTGGTAGTGATAATAGCACAGCTGTTATTGTGGTGTTAAAGGTGGTTAAAATGGTGATAGAAGAAACTACGGAGGTTTGAGATTTGAATAAAAAGTGGTATGATTGTTAATGGAGTTGAATTAAAAATTTTAAAAATTAATTATTGAAAAATAATTTATAAATCTTCTATATCTATCTATCTACTTAATATACTAAAATTGGATTTTTTTCCAACTTATGATGGTGAGTTGTTACTTTCTCGTGAATCCATTTTTTCTCAAAGATGATTGCACTATTCTCTCTTCTAAATTTATTTTAAAAAAATATTTAACCTTTTATTTGACATATTTATTTATATTATATTTGTAATCATGTTATAATTATTTTTATGAATATATCTTTTTAAAAAATACTATTAACATTAACATATGATGTATTAAATAA
>NC_029786.2:62656652-62672862 GCF_000816755.2 Arachis ipaensis
TATAAAAAAATAAAAATTAACCTAAATAAATATTACAAAAAATACATCTATAGAGCTTCTTTTCTTTCTTTTTTTTTTGATACGGGACACAATCTAAATAGACTCCATTTAGCCTAAAAACTCCTTAACCCACCCAAGCCCAATCACAAATAGAGCAAACATCCCTAACCTAACTATTTAGTGATTCAACTCCGTCACCTACTCTCATAATTCTACCGTCCCCTCTTCCCTTGAAAAGTCATGTTATTGGGGTAGCAGTTTCCCTCACTTACTATCAAAAACCTAGCGGCTACTCAATTACCTGAAGAAGAAGCCCGTCGCGTGTGCTTGCCATCGCCGCCCCACTCTAGAACCGCTGTCATTGCGTCTTACCGCTCCGTATCCGCGTGCGCCCTTTTGTCATTCTGGAGCCGCTATTCGTTCATTTTTTCTTTCTTCATCTTTCACTTTAATTTTATCCTCTTCTTCATTATGTTTTTGCCTCTGTTGATATACTATTAGTTTTGGCTCATTTGAAAATAATTTGGTAAAGTGGTCTTCATTTTGAAAAGTCTAATATTATTATTGTTCATGTAATGCAAGAAAAAATAGGTGTCTCAAATACAACATACAACTCTGTGTTGATGATCAATGCTGATTTAGAATTTTTTTTGGTTTATTAAAGTTACAGTTATATTGTAAGTATAGCAGTGTATGGTTGCATCTTCAAAATTTTAACGCAAATTTTATTTTATTTGAATAAAGGATAATGGCTATTGAGACAGGAACACCAACACTGGTTGCACGGATTGAGAAAAGAGATCCATATTCAGAGGAAGATGATTTTTTGAATAAGACTCCGTACAAACCAATTTCTGAGATTAGGGATCTTATAGAGATTTTTATATAACTTGATTACATTCTAAGATTTTCTTATGCCATACTTCTTTATGGAGTGTAATCATTTGGTGACACTGTTTTAATTTATTAAACTACTAAATTTTAGAAAACAGTTTGTGTGACCATTGGAGTAGTGAAGGATTTTTCTCTGGAAAAGTCTTGGTGGTACAAGAGTTGCAATGTTTTTCCTTTGGCTATGAGAGAAGAAGGAGATGGTTACAAATGTTCTAGATGCAAAACTGAATCATATAATTTTACTCCAAGGTGTGCATTATTTGTGAAATAAACTTTATTCCAGTATTTATTAAATAAGATTCACGATAATATATTTTTTCTTTATTTATAGGTATTCACTAAATTTGAAGGTTGCTAATGAAGAATCCTATACATCATTCATTGTGTATGAAACTGTTGGTAGTGAGTATTTAAATATTTCTGCTGTAGAGTTGAGGACAAAACATAGAATAAGGGTACTAAAAAAATTTCATGTTTGTGTATTAATTGTGAACATTATAACTCACGTATTAATATTTTATTATTGACACTTATTGTTCTTCAATTCAATTCAATATAGGGTGGGAACAGGATTGAATTTCCTGAAGAGTTAAGTAAATTCAAGAAAAAAATGTTCCTTTTCAAAGTTTATGTGAAGTTGGATAACATCAATTCTTTCCAACCGGTTTCTATCACAGCCGTGAAGTTGTGTCACGATGAGGCCATAATCAATTCCTTCAAACAGAAGTACAGTATTGGGCAGGTATTTTAGCTTTAGAGTAAGCACAGAATATATATAATTTTTTAATATACTCATTGTGTTTTTAAAATTTCATTAGGATGCCTTCTTTCCTGCAAATTCTGATGTGATAACACTTCCAGCTGATTATTCAAATATGAATAACGTAAATATCTTTACCAAAAAATAATTTCATCAATTTAATTTTAACAAAATTATTTATCCAATTCATATCTGTGAAAAAAGGTATGTGACAATGATGAGTAGATATTTTATACACGTTTTAGTACTGTTTTCTCTTTGTTTTCAGTATATTTAGTTAAGTTTTATTAAGTTTTAGTGTAAAAATTACTTTTTGGATGATACTTTGAATTTTTGTGGTTTTCTATGATTTTAGTTAATTTTTGGGTGATTGTGGCAATTTCTGAAAAAGTCTGATTCAGAGGCTGAGAAAGGACTGCAGATGTTGTCAGATTCTGACCTCCGTGCATTCAAACGAGCATCACTAAAGTTATAGAGGTCCAAATGGGGAGTTCTCAAAGGCGTTGAAAAGATAACTTCTAAGGCTTTTCAGCAATAAATAATAGTCTATACTTTACTCTGGAAATAATGGTCTAAATGGGCATTGAACGCTCATCTTACCCCCTTGTCTGGAGTTGAACACCCAAAAGGGAGCAAGCCTGGAGTTGGATGCCCAAATGGGAGCAAGGCTGGCATCCAACGCCCCAAGGGGAGTCTCAACACGTGGATTCACTTAAAGCTCAGCCCAGACACTCACCAAGTAGGCCCAAGAAGTGGATTTTCGCACCAAGAGTCTAGTCTGTCTTATTTCTATAATCTCTAGTTACTAGATTAGTATATATACAACAAGGATCACTCTTGTTCAGGACCTTTTGCCATATTTTCGAATTCACCATTGTTTCTTTGTAAATCATGAGCAGCTAAACCTCCTAGGTTAAGGTTAGGAGCTTTGCTGATTCTCATGGATTAATAATATTACTGTTTCTATTTCAATCTGTGTTTGATTCCATTCTAAGATGTATCTTCGTTCTTCAATCTAATGAAGCCGGGTGGAACGAGTGTATGACCCATTTTCTAGATGGGTTCTTCCGAGTCCTTAGCAGGATAATATTGAACCACAAGCTTGATTATATATCTCTTAGACGGCTAATCTACGACTTCGTTGGGGACATGGGAACATCTGTTCAGTTGAGGAATGGGGCGATTAGGGCCTTTGTGGTATAAGCCATGATCATAAAGCTTCATTTTCTGAACCAGAAGATCTGACCTTGTCTATCACGTTTCGAGTAGGATCTTCAAGGGACTAAATTGCTAAAGCTTCACCCTCGTTCAGATTGGATGACCATTAGCACCGGCGTTTGACCTGAAGCAGAGGAGATTAATGACCACTAGCCCCAGCGTTAATCACTTACAGCTTGCCATGGAATGAATCATCCATTGTTGAAGTAGACAGTGAGAAAAGTTGATCCAGAAAGAGAAAGCATCTCCGAAGCCTCAACCACTCTCTTATCGTTGATTTAACACCAATCTGGTAACTCTTTTCTTATTCTATTTTATGCGTTTTTCAACCAAACAACCATCTTTTCTAATCGCCTGACTGAGATCCACAAGATAGCCATTGCTTGCTCAATCTGACAATCTCCATGGGATTCGACCCTCACTCACCTGAGGTATTACTTGGACGACCCGGTGCACTTGCCGATTCATCTGTGCGAAAGTTTGCAGAGTCAATTTCGCGCACCAAGCTTTTGGTGCCGTTGTCGGGGATTGTTCTGAGATTGACAAACTATCAGACTATCTTGCTGCTTAGATTAGGTACTTTTTGAGGTTTAATTGTTCTTTCAATTGTGTTTCTAGTTTTCTTTTTCAAAAAATTTTCAAAACCTTTTCTTCTCTTTAGTATTCTTTTTCTTTTGTTTGAGTCTTGTGTCAGTCCTTAAGTTTGGAACCTTTTCTTGGTTTTTCATTGGTCTGTCTTTTCTTGATTTTTTGGAAAATTTTTCTTGTTTTTCTTCTTGGTATTCGAATTGTTCTTGGTGTTTTTCTTTGTTTGATCTTAAAAATTTTAAGTTTGGTGTCTCTTAGTTGTTTTTCTTTAAAAATTCGAAAATCCAAAAAATATTTATCTTATCTTTCTTCAAATTTTCAAAAATCTTGCTACCTTTTCTTATGTTGATTTAAAATTTTGAGTTTGGTATTTTAGTGTTGGTAAAGTTTCAATTTTTAATTTTAATTTTAAGATTTAATCTTTTCAAATCTTTAGCATATCTTTTCTTTCAAAAATTTTTCAAATCTTTATCGTATCTTATCTTTTCAAATCTTTTTCGCTTATTTTAAATCAATTTCAAATTTCAAACTAAAATCTTTTCAAATCCTTTCAATTCTTATCTTATATTGTTTGACTTATTCTTTCAAATTTTAATTTTCAAAATCTTTCTTTAACTTTCTTTTTCAAATTTTCAAAATCAAATCTTTTACTTTATTTTCAAATCTTATTGATTAGTTGGTTACTTATTTTATCTTATTCTCTTCTCTACTCTTCTTTCTCTTTCCTCTTTTTCAAAATTTCCTAACTAATTTCTCTCTCTTATTTTCGAAAATCATCTACTTATTTCTCTCTCTTCTTTTTCGAAAATCATCATTTAATTTTCAAATCTCTTTTTCTAGTTAATTGGTTGTCATATCTTTTCTTAATCTTTCCTTTTCTTTTTTTTCGATTTTTTTAATTAAATTAGTTCTTATATTATTTATTTTCAATATTTAAAAAAAAAATATTTTACTGGGAGCTCTCTATACTTTGACATAGAGACTCCCATTTTTCTTTGTCTCTTGCTTGTGCAGGAATATCAAAAATTACTATAGATGCAAATGAGGATACACAACCCAGAAGAACTTTGGGGTCTTATACAGCTCCCACTCCTGTCTTCTATGGAAGGAGCATTAGTACACCTCCTATTGGACTAGACAATTTTGACCTCAACCCACAGTTGATCATCCTGGTGCAATAAACTTGCTAGTTTCATGGGCTTCCACAGGAAGACCCCAACAAGTTTATATTAGATTTCTCTTTGCAGATCTGTGACACTGTAAAGACTCATGAAGTGAATCCTGAAGTCTACAAGATTATGCTCTTCCCATTTGCTTTGAGAGATCAAGCAAAAGATTGGTTGGATGTCCAACCCAAGAAGAGCTTGAACACCTGGAGTGAGGTAGTCAGCAAATTTCTAAACAAGTACTTTCTGCCAAGGAAGCTAACTAAGTTACGGAGGGATATTCAGACTTTTAAGCAGGAAGAGAGCGAGTCTCTCTATGACGCTTGGGAAAGGTACAAGTTGATGCTCAGAAAATGTCCCATTGAAATGTTCACAGGGTGGCTCAAGCTGGGATATCTTCAATGACAGACTTTCTGAAAGAGCCAAGGTATCCGTGGATAATTCTGTAGGTGGCTTTTTACACATGAATAAAACTCTGGAGGAGGCCAACGAACTCATTGAGATGGTGGCTAACAACAATTACCTATACTCATCAGAGAAGACCTCAATGAAAAGGGAAGACAATGGAGTGACAACCGAATCTGCTATTCATGAAGAAAATGAATCTTTAGTCCAGCAGATGAACTTTCTAACACAACAAGTGTTGAGCCTGAAAAGTTTAGTTAACAACCCTCCTCCTTAGCCTCTACAGCCTCAGAGCACTTTTGACCTGGCACCTGCAATAGCAGAACTTGTAAAGAGCCAGCAAGGCTTTATGCAGGGGACCAAAGCCTCCATATGGAATACAGAAGCACGGTTGGACCAAGCAGAGTAGCACTTATCTGCACAGATAAGAGAAGAGTGCCAAGCCATCCAATTAAGGAGTGGAAGGACACTGAACAACAAACCCCAGAGCCGTAAGAGGGAAGAAGAGGATGAGCTGACAGAAGGTAAGCAAACTATGGTCCAGGAACCTCTAAGGGCGTTGAATGCCCAGAGAGGAATGCTACTGGCGTCCAATGCCTGGAAGGGGGCAGTACTTCTGGCGTTGAATGCCAAGAAGGGGGCAGCAAGGGTGTTGAACACCCAGGCAGGGGTGATCAGACACGTGCAAGTGTTGATAACACCCCCTAAGCAAGCCAATTACCCCCTTCCAGTACTATAGGTACTCAACCTACATCAACTAAGGTTGATGAGTACAGGACCAAGATGCTATTTCCCTAGAAGCTCCGTGAAGCAGAAAAAGATAAACAGTTTGCTCGCTTTGCAAACTATCTCAAGACACTAGATATCAAGATCTCTTTTGCAGAAGCTCTTGAACAGATACCTTCTTATGCTAAGTTCGTGAAAGACATATTAAGTCACAAGAAGAATTGGAGAGAGGTAGAAATAGTCCTCCTCACTGAAGAATATAGTGTAGTAATCCAGAAGAGCTTACCAGAGAAGCTTCAGGATCCTGGGAGCTTCATGATACCATGTACCCTAGGGGACGCCTACACAAGGACAGCCCTATGTGATATGGGAGCAAGAATTAATCTGATGCCTACATCATTAATAAAGAAGCTCTGCTTGACTCGAGAAGTTAAGCCAACCCGCATATGCCTTCAGTTGGCTGATGGCTCTGTTTTAGTTTCCACTAGGTGTGGTGGAAGACATGGTTGTTAGGGTTGGACCCTTTGCTTTCCCCACAAACTTTGTGGTGCTGGAAATGGACGAGCACAAGAGTACATCCCTCATTTTAGGAAGACCCTTCCTAGCTACAGGTCAGACCCTCATTGACGTTCAGAAAAGGGAAGTAACCCTGAGAGTCAATGAGGATAAATTCGTGCTGAATGCTATCAAAGCTATGCAGCACCCAGACACCCCAAAGGAATGTATGAGCATTGATATCATTGATTTCCTGGTGGAAGAAGTGAACATAGTTGAGAGACTCGAAGAAGAGCTGAAGAACATCTTTTATGATGCCAAGTCTGATTTGGAGGAACCAGAAGAAATAGAGGAGACTTTAAAAGCTCCTAAAGAGGAGGATAGACCTCCCAAACTCGAGGTCAAACCATTATCACCATCCTTGAAATATGCATTTCTAGGAGATGGGGACCTTTACCCTGTGATTATAAGCTCTGCTCTAGAGCCATAGGAAGAAGAAGCACTAATCCAAGTGTTGAAGACACATAAGACAGCTCTTGGGTGGACCATAAATGACCTTAAGGGCATTAGTCCAACCTGATGCATGCACAAGATCCGGTTAGAGGATGACACCAAACCTGTGGTGCAACCACAAAGGCGACTAAATCCAGCCATGAAGGAAGTACTACAAAAAGAAGTCACAAAACTCTGGGAGGATGGGATTATCTATCCTATTTCAGACAGCCCCTGGGTGAGCTCTGTTCAAGTTGTACCCAAGAAGGGAGGAATGACAGTGGTTCACAATGAAAAAAATGAACTGATTCCTACAAGAACAGTTACAGGGTGGTGTATGTACATTGACTATAGGAGACTTAACAATGCCACAAGAAAAGATCATTTTCCTTTACCATTCATAGATCAGATGCTGGAGAGACTGACAGGGCATGAATTTTACTGCTTCCTGCATGGCTATTCAGGCTACAATCAAATTGCAGTAGACCCTCAGGACCAAGAAAAGACAACATTCACATGCCCATATGGGGTGTTTGCTTACAGAAGAATGCAATTTGGCATGTGCAATGCCCCTGCAACCTTTCAAAGGTGTATGCTCTCCATTTTCTTCGATATGATTGAGAAATTCCTTGAAGTATTCATGGATGACTTCTCTGTCTTCGGTGATTCCTTTGATGCTTGCCTTAACCATCTGGCGTTAGTTTTGAAACGATGTAAAGAAACAAATCTAGTTTTAAACTGTGAAAAATGCCACTTTATGATGACTGAAGGAATTGTTCTTGGACATCAAATTTTAAACAAAGGGATAGAGGTGGATCAAGCTAAGGTGGAAGTAATTGAAAGATTACTACCACCAACTAATGTTAAGGCAATCAGAAGTTTCCTAGGACATGCGGGATTACAGGAGGTTTATAAAAGATTTTTCTAAAATTGCAAAGCCCCTGTGCAATCTCCTAGCCACTGACACTCCTTTTGTCTTTGACAATGAGTGCCTGCATGCCTTTGAAACTCTGAAAGCCAAGCTTATCACTACACCTATCATTTCTGCACCCAATTGGGACTTGCCATTCGAACTGATGTGTAAAGCCAGTGACCATGCTATTGGCGCAGTCCTGGAACAGAGACATGATAAGCTCCTGTACGTCATTTATTATGCCAGTCGTGTTCTAAAGAACGCATAGAGGAATTATACAACCATAGAGAAGGAATTACTTGCAGTGGTTTATGCCATTGACAAGTTCAGATCTTATTTGATAGGATCTAAGGTCATTATTTACACTGACCATGCTGCTCTCAAATATCTCCTCACCAAGTAGGATTTTAAGCCAAGGCTGATAAGATAGGTGCTACTCCTGCAAGAGTTTGATACAGAAATCAAAGACAGAAGAAAATCAAGTGGCTGACCACTTGTCTCGGATTGAACCAGTAGCAGGGACATCACCTCCCTCTACTGAGGTATCCAAAACCTTTCCTGATGAGCAACTCTTTGCAATTTGGAAAGCACCTTGGTTTGTGGACATTGTAAATTACAAGACCATAAGGTTCATCCCCAAAGAATACAGTAGACAACAAGCTTGGAAGCTCATGCATGATGCAAAGTACTATTTGTGGGATGAACCGTATCTTTTCAAGAGATGCTCAGATGGAATAATTCGCTGTTGTGTATCTGAAGAAGAAGCACAGAAGATCTTATGGCATTGCCATGGCTCAGATTATGGAGGACACTTCGGAGGTGAGCGGACATCCACCAAAGTCTTTTAAAGTGGCTTCTACTAGCCAACACTCTTCAAGGATGCCCGAGAGTTTGTAGGTAACTGTGATAGTTGCCAAAGGGCTGGCAATCTCCCTCATAGTCATGACATGCCTCAGCAAGGGATCCTAGAGGTTGAGCTATTTGATGTATGGGATATAGACTTCATGGGACCTTTTTCACCTTCATATTCAAACACCTACATCCTTGTGGCAGTTGATTATGTGTCTAAATGGGTTGAGGCAGTCACATCAGCCACTAATGATACTTTAGTAGTGATGAAGTTTCTTTAAAAACACATTTTCAGCAGGTTTAGTGTCCCAAGGACACTGATTAGTGATGGAGGCAGTCATTTTTATAACAGACAGCGTGACTCCTTATTACACTGTTATGGTGTTCACCATAGAGTAGCAACTCCATATCATCCACAGACAAATGGACAAGCTGAGGTTTCCAACAGGGAACTGAAAAGAATCCTAGAAAGAACAGTGAGCACCTCTAGAAAAGATTGGATAAAGAAGCTCGATGATGCTCTATGGGCATATAGGACAGCTTACAAGACCCCTATAGGGATGTCATTATACCAATTGGTTTATGGGAAAGCATGTCTTTTACCAGTGGAACTGGAACATAGGGCCTACTGGACAACCAGATTTCTCAACTTTGATGCTAAAGTAGCAGGAGAAAAAAGGTTGCTCCAGCTGAATGAGTTGGATGAATTCTGGCTTGCTGCATTCAAGAATGCAAAAATCTATAAGGAAAGAGCCAAAAAGTGGCATGATAGGAAGATATCTTCCAGAGTCTTTGAACCTGGCCAGAAAGTTTAACTCTTCGATTCTAGACTCAAGCTCTTCCCTGGGAAGCTTAAGTCACGTTGGACAGGACCTTTTGTGGCCACTGTAGTGTCACCTTATGATCATGTAGAACTTCAAAGCAGACATTCCGATGAAAGATTCACAGTTAATGGCCAGAAAGTGAAACACTACTTGGGTGGTGATTTTGAGCAAGAGAGATCTACCCTGCTGCTGACATAAGTACAGTAAAGTCCAGCTAATGACATTAAAGGAGTGTTTGTTTGGAAACAACCTAACCATGAGTAGAGTACTTTTGTTTCTTTTTCTTTTGTTCTTTTTAATTGAGTTCATTTTAGTTTATTTTCATAGTTTTTCCCTTTCTTTTTAAACATTTGTGATCATGTGCAGCACTTAGAATAGAGATAGAGACGCTTGAGATGGAAAATAGAACACCCTGGGAAGAGCCCCATGCTGGCGTTGAATGCCAGACAAGGAGAAAGCTGGGCGTTCAACTCCCACTGAGAAGTACTTACTGGCATTGAACGCCAGAATAGGAGCAACTGAGGCGTCTAACGCCCATTCAAGAGGAGCTCTGGACCAATTTTAGGTCCCCTTTGGGCATTCAATGCCCATTCTTGGCGTTGAATGCCAGAATTCTTCATCCCTTTCTAACACTCTTACCTTATGTTTTCAGTTTTCTTTTCTTGAAGACAAGCAAACTTTTTAATTTTAGTATTGCAAAGCGAGCTCTAGGTTTTTATTATCATCAATGGAACTAAGGGAAGCTGGATCATCTTCACAGAAGCATAGCCTAAGCAACCATCAGTACTAAGGTGGTTGAGTTTCATTCCCCTTTTCTTTCTGTTTTTCAGTATTTCATTCTATTTTTTTCTGATTTTTATTATAGCTTTTGCATGATCAGTCTTAGGATTCTGTTTTAGTTGTTTATTTTCAAGTACTTCATGGTTATAAGATATCCAATGTATCCCTCACCAAATTTAAAAGAATTTTTTTTGAGAAGTAGTGAATGCATGATTTTTGAGTACATTATGACTATGTTCTAATTATTTTAATGTGATGGCTTTGCATTGATTTTCTGAATGTATGAATTAATTGTGCATATTTGATAGTAAATTTAGAGAGAAGTATTATTGATTCTCTGAAAAATAAAAAATAATTGATTGTTGGAGTAAAAGAAATAGCAAAAAAAGGCAAAGCAAAAAGAAAAAAAAGAGAAGAGAAAAAGAAAAATCAAAAGAAAAGGCCAAAAGAAAAAGCAAGAGAAAAATCCAATAAAGCTAAAAAATGAAAAAAAGGAAGAGCCCGGATCCAAGGCTTTGAGCATTAACGGTTAGGAGGCTTTACAATAAAAGGCCTAAAAGTTCAAATAAACTGCTTTCCCTGACTATATGCTTGTGGCGTGAAGGTGTCAAGTGAGAAGCATGAGACTGAGTAGTTAAAGTCGTGATCCAATGCAAAAGAAAGAAAAGAGTACGCCTAAGAACCCTGGGTACCACTGTCTGGAAATTCTAGCAAAGCTGAATTACAATCCAATTGGGTTCACCTAGTTAAGTGCCTGTGGCGTTTATGTATCCGGTGGTAATGCTAGAAAACAAAACGGTTAGGGTCACGGCTAGGCTCAAAGGTGCAAAGCACCAAAAGAAGCTGTGAGTCAAGAATCAAGAAAACCTCAACTAAGAGAATTAATAATATCATCCGAATTCCAATTCTAAGAGATGCCAATATTTTTTACCTTCAAAGGAAAGTGAGATGCCAAACCTATTCAGAAATCAAGAAGTGATGCACGGAAACTTGTCTCTTAACAAATCTCCCTCGGCAAGTATACCGAATTGTCGTCAAGTAATAACTCACAAAAGAGTGAGGTCGAATCCCACAGGGATTGATTGGTCAAGCAACTTTAATTGGAGGAATGTTCTAGTTGAGCTAAGCAGAATTTGGTTTGAGAGTTGCAGGAAATTAAATGGCGGGAAAGTAAATAGCAGAAAATGTAAATGCTGGAAATAAAGAGCTGAAAATAGATGGCGGAAAGTAAATTGCAGAATCTTAAATGGGAATGGGGAAGATGATCATAAAAGTAATTGGCAGAAATTAAAAAGAATGGGTAAGATCAGAAATGGGGAGTTCATTGGGCTTAGGAGATGTTGCATCCTCCAGATCAAGTTCATTTTCATCTCTTCCTCAATCAATGCATTCATTGATCTCCTTGGCAATTTTAAGTGATTAAATTCCAATTCCTTGGTAATTCAATCTCTCAAATCTTGATCAATAGCCAATTCCTTGGTCCAATTGCTCATGAGAAGAGATGAGGTATGGTCACTGATTATACCACATGTATTTCCAAATCAAAGTGTTGGTAGGATTATATGTCACTATATCCATCCAAACCCCAATTTGGTCCAACATGAGAAAGCATTTCTAGCATGATCTCTTCATTCCTCTTCCAAGGTTCTGAAGAGATCCAAGTATAAATAGCTTCTTTTCCAAGATAACTACTCAATTGGATGAAGATTGAAAGCTTTCTAGTAAAATCAAGAGAAAAGAAAGAAGAAAAATAATGAAAACTATTATTGATCCATCAAATTACAACAGAGCTCCCTAACCCAATGAAAGGGGTTTAGTTGTTCATAGCTCTAGGAATGAAAAACAAAGATGGAGAATGCATTCTGAAAAGTTAAACTAGAAGTTGCAGAGAGAGTAAAAATACAGAGAGTAATTCTAATAATGCTCCAAAAAGATCTCCTCTAGTTCAAAAGTTCTCCCTATTTATACTATTCTTCTGATCTTCTAGTTGCTTCTTCAAGTCTTGGATATGGGCCTTTGGATCTTGAGTTGAAGCAGTTATCATCTTCAGTGGGCTTAGCTTTACTTGCAGAGAGAGAGTGTGAAGTAGGCATGGACTTTAGCTTAGGACGTTAGTGGCGTTAACGTTAAGTGAAAGTGTGGGTTCGAGAACGTAAGTGACAATCACCTTTTTCACTAACGTTCCTAACCCAAGAATGGTCCACGTTAACTTCAACGTTAGTGGCACCAACGTGACCACTAACGTTGCCTCTTGGTCCTTCGCACACGTTATTGGGGTTTACCTTTTTCAATAACGTTGAGAGTTCCCCCTTTCTCACGTTAGAGTTCACGTTAATATAACTAACGTGGCTCTTAAAGTGAGCACACTTTAGCCTCGAGAGCGTTAGTGACACTTACCTTTGTCACTAACGCTCCAAAACGCCCCTTTCCTACGTTAGAGTTCACGTTAATTGCGTTAACGTGGCCTCTAACGTGGTATTGGTAGCCATCCCCAATGTTAGTGACAAAGGTGAGTGTCACTAACGTTGTCTCATCATTCTCTCCTCCACGTTAGCTTCCACGTTAACTGAGTTAACGTGGCAGTTAACGTGGCCACTAACGTGGCTCAAAGTGGCATAGTCCAACGTTGGTGACAAAGGTGAGTGTCACTAACGTTGGTGATTCCTTGCTCCCTCCATGTTAGAGTCCACGTTAACTAGGTTAACGTGGCTCTTAACGTGGCCAATATGAGCTTAGTCCAACGTTAGTGACAAAGGTGAGTGTCACTAACGTTAGCATGATCTTCCTCATCCACGTTAGAGTTCACGTTAACTGAGTTAACGTGACTCTTAACGTGGCCAGCTACCACTTTGGAACGTTAGTGGCACTTACTTTTACCACTAACGTTGGAGTTCTACTTCTCTTCCACGTTAGTTTCCACGTTAACATAGTTAACGTGGCAATTAACGTGGGCTATGATGGCTCACGAAGGCGTTAATGGCGATCACTTTTCCCATTAACGTTGCAAGTTAGCCTCCAGTCCACGTTAGTGGTCACGTTAGCTAGACTAACGTGGCTACTAACGTGGTTCTTCCTTGCTTCCTTTGTCCTGAAATCAAGCAATAAAGTGCATCAAAGCTCTAATCCAAGTTATGAGACATGCATCATTCAATTTTGTCATTTAATTCATGCATAATTCTCATGAAATCATGTAAAATTCACAATGTTTGCTTGAATCAAGATGTAAGTGATTATTTACCCAAAACTTGCTTATTTCCTAAGAAAGTGCATGAAACTACCCTAAAACCATAAAGAAAAGGTCAGTGAAACTGGCAAAAACGCCCTGGCATCAAGAAGCTAATTGCCCCATTCAGATAAGTGGAGCTAAGCTTCATTGAGAGCTCTGAGAGTCATTGTCATCCGCTCTTCTTTATCCTATTTTGTTTACAGTTTAAGTTTGGTGTTCTGATGAGCGGATATTTTATACACTTTTTAGTACCGTTTTCTCATTATTTTCAGTATGTTTAGTTAAGTTTTGTTAAGTTTTAGTAGGTTTTAGTGAAAAAATCACTTTTTGGATGCTACTTTGAGTTTTTGTAGTTTTCCTATGATTTTAGGTAATTTTCTGGTGATTCTGGCAATTTCTGGAAAAGTCTGATTCAGAGGCTAAGAAAGGACTGTAGATGTTGCCAGATTCTGACCTTCGTGCATTCAAACGAGCATCTCTGGAGCAACAGAGGTCTAAATAGGGCGTTCTCAAAGGTGTTGGAAAGCTAACTAGCTTCCAGGGCTTTTCAGCAATATATAATAGTCTATACTTTACTCTGGAAATGATGGTAAAAAATGGGTGTTAAAGCCCCATCTTACCCCCCTGTGTGTAGTTGAACGCCCAAAAGGGAGCAAGGCTAGAGTTGGACGCCCAAAAGGGAGCAAGGCTGGCATCCAATGCCCTAAGGGGAGTCTTAACACGTGGATTTTGTAACACCCTAACTTTTTGCACCTCATGATCGTACCAAAAGTAAGGCGTTACTAACCTAATCCCTTTTATTATCTATTTAATATTGAGCCTTTACGAATAAATCTATCGATGGTTTTACTAAAACTATAACTTTTCCAACAAGTACAAACAACACATATTCACATACTTAATATTAATAATACATTGTAGTATTACATACAAAAGCAATTACAGAACCTACCCCTCTAAATAAAACTCTAATTAACAAGGCGAGGGAAAAAATAAAATCTAACAACTCAACTCGTAAACATATTCCTCTGTGCTTCCAGAGCTTCGCAATAAGCCTTTGCACCTGTAGCTGAAAGGGGTGGAGATAGGGTGTAAGAACTGGGGAGTTCTTAGTAGGGTTGGGATATAGAGTTATATTCATTATCCAAATTTAAAACTTATATTTTCCTTAAAAAAATTTCACGCAAAATGACATTTCATATATTTCACCGCTTACTAAGAATCTATTTTAACCAAAGCTTACCACTGATCCTTTTAGTCATGGCCTTTGGCCCAAATCAATTCAACTCGGCCTACGGCCCGATTGAACACAAATCACCATCAAAACTCAATCATAGGCACAAACAATGCAAGACAAACACAAATCAGAGAGCAATTACAGAACATAGAATCCAGTCACAAGCACACACAATCATAGAAAACATATTCACAACAAGTATGTGCAAACAAGTATGGTGCATGTCTAGTCCTATACAGGCCATGAACTTATGTGTCGGTTTGTTGCCCGATTCCTAACCCTAGTTCTGAGATAAGCGTTTCGTATCGCCGTCCTTATCTCAGCCAGCATCCCCTCCTTGAGCGTTACGCATTGCCGTCCTCATTGGGGAGCCTTCCCTTCAGTCTCTAGTGAGCGTTACGCATCGCCGTCCTTACTTAACCGTAACCTTCCTTTCGGTCTCCAGTAAGCGTTACTCATCATCGTTCTCACTGAGCCGTAACCTTCCTTTCGGTCTCCAGTGAGCGTTACGCATTGCAGTCTTCAATGAGCCATAACTTTATAGTGTCAAGTGAGCGTTACGTATCACCGTCCCACTAGACACTTGGCACTAAGGCCCAAACAGCATTCAATTTCTTTTCAATCTTTGCTCTCTACTCTACTGTGGTAGAGATCGTTTTAATTATCTCTCTTTACTTTTTGTTCTTCTTCTTTTCTTTCTTATCAACCGAACTCAAAATATAACTTAAAGCAAAATCCCTTCTCAAAAGATAGAATTTAAAACATACTTTTCTTAATAAATTAAATTCAAAATAGAATAAATCTTTTCTCAACTAAATTAGTCTGAAATAATTTAACTTTCCAAAAATCAAATCTTTTAAAATAGCATTTCAAATAAAATCACAAATTTTATTAAAATTTCGACAGCACTTCACCTACAACTGGGGCTTAACCATCCTTACGGGTTCCCTCCAAACTATTTCTCAACCTCTTTCAAATCATTTTCAATAAATCAAAACCATTTCTAATATCAAAACATTTATAAAATCAAACCAATTAAAAATCAAACTGCCTCCAAAATCAAACTATTTTCATATTTCAAATCATATCATTAATTCATCAATTCATTTATTATTAAATCTCAATAACATCATCAAATTTCACCAATTCTACTTTATCACCAATAACATTCCAGCCCCGAATTCATCAAATAATTCAGTTCTTGGCTGCACTTAAACCGACTAAACCCCAAACTAATCACAAATATCAATATATCACAAAAATTCAACATAAATTCAGTCAAATTCAATCAATAATCAATCACAATATCAATTCACTTTTGGAGTTACGGATCACAAGAAATCGAAGCCAGAATTTTGTTGGGAGTTATGATTTTCTTCCATGCAAGCTTCGGACTTTCTCTTTCTTATTTCCTTTCTTTGGTTTTAGCAGTGACAATAAAGAAGTCAAGAATGATGAAAGGCGATCAATGGAATAAAAGATATATGTGTCACATTATGTATATATGCTTATACATAATCAAGCCACGTTTGGCTTTTCTTTGATTTTTTTTCCTTTATGGCTTCGGCCATTAATAATAATAATAATATTAATAATAATAATAATAATAATAATAATAATAATAATAATAATAATAA
>NC_029786.2:62672903-62725290 GCF_000816755.2 Arachis ipaensis
ATATTTTTGTTAAAAATAATTTTTCTTAGAAACAAAATCTCAACAAATATAATAACTCATAAATAACTAACAATTTAATTTTTAAAAATCTGAGACCTTACATCCTACCCCACTTATAAAAATTTTCGTCCTCAAAAATTGATACAAGATGAAAGAAACTTAAAATGGCATTTCTTTTGAACATATTTAGGGAAAAAAATAAAATTTTTTGCATATATAGTTTTCAAATACCCAAAACTCATATGGTTCGAATATAAGAGAAAAGTGTGATATGAAGTAGAAACTATAAGCTTATTTGAGGACCATTTTGTTGTGCTTAGAATAAATTCAAGATCATATCAAAGAGTACAAGATTCATGAAAAGAACTATAAAAAATAACAAAAAGAGATAGTCGAGAAGAGTCAAGCAGACATTTAAAAACAAGATCGAGCAAGGATACATTCGGACAAAGGAATAGGATTGGAAAGATTAAACAAATCTATTTCCATGAAAGAAATCCAAACAAAGGACTTCAATGCAATTATAAAAGAACGGACGGTGTACCAAGTCACAGGATTCAAATAGGAATTACGATTCAAGATCGAGTTAATCGTGAAAATAACCTCAAAGGTTCCTAAAACCCGTTATTTACATCACCTATTAATTCTATCTCGTCTATTATAATCCGTTAGCGTTCCTGAATACGTAAATCATTAGGATTAAGTTGGCCAGACCTAATACCATGAGAAATATAACGGTCGACTAACATCATTAATCAATAGACAATCATGCATGTGAAACTCAAACTCTTGTCATTAAGACAAGTCCTATTGCATGACAAAGACTCAGAGTATGCAGTGAAGCATAGTCAGTCCATTTCCAAGGCTCTAACGGGAACGAACTGCTCTGATATCATAATGTAACACCCTAACTTTTAGCACCTCATGATCGTACCAAAAGTAAGGCGTTACTAACCTAATCCCTTTTATTATCTATTTAATATTGAGCCTTTACGCATAAATCTATCGATGGTTTTACTAAAACTATAACTTTTCCAACAGTACAAACAACACATATTCACATACTTAATATTAATAACATGTTGTAGTATTACATACAAAAGTAATTACAGAATCTACCCCTCTGAATAAAACTCTAATTAACAAGGTGATGCCAGAGCATCTTAGGCTAGTTTAACTAGTCTTTTTCTTTGTTTTAGAAGGTTTTATGCACTTTCTTGAGCTATAAGTAAGCAATTGGGTTAGAAATTCATGTATGCCTAGATTCATCCAACCAGGGTTAATTTGATGTAATTCCATGAGAATTATGCTATAATTACTTGGGTGCTAAGAATGATGATAATTCCCATGACTTTAGCAAGACTTTGATGCATATATTGGTTGATGACAGGTGAAGAAAAGCATGGAAGGAAGTTGAAGAATGAGCATGGAAAGGATGAAGAAGAAGCAACGTTGGTGGCCAAGTTGGACCACCAACGTTGCCTCAAACGTTGAGAGGAAGGTAGAGCAAGTTTCTGCATAATTTGCTGGTGCCCACGTTGGAGGGAACGTTGGCCAGCCAACGTTACCCCGAACGTTGTGATACAATGTGCTTTCTGGAGATTTGGAATATCTATAGCGACGCGCATGCGTGCTATACGTGCACGTGTGGATTAGAAATTCTGACAATCCATGCGCACGCGTAGCTGACGTGTACGCATGGAAGGGTAAGGTTGGACCAACAACACTGCCTCAAACATTGGTGGCCAACATGCGCGATCTTGATCTCAAAATCCTAAATTTGAAAAAGCTTAACGACGTGCACACGTCTATAGTGCGTACGCATGGGCTTAACTTTTGAGAATCCACGCGCACGCGTATATCACGCGCACGCATGGATAGGCCAACGTTGGAGGGAACGTTGCCAGTCCAACGCTGAGGCCAACATTCTTCTAAAAGCTTTCAAAACTGGAATTGGGACTTTTTGCATCCACGCGCACGCGTGGATGCGTATTCTGACCCCAAGGGCGTAAACGCGCAAGGCACGCGTACGCGTGGGTAGAAGAACGTTGGCACTCCAACGTTGAGTAAAACACCAATGACAACAAGCATAACTGAATTTTCAAAGAGGCGTTTGATTCTACATTGGCCCTCAAACGTGGACCCGAACGTGAGCATCAGAACTTTGCAATTCAAGAAGATCTCTTCTCAACAGCAAGGGAAACCAATTGGAGCAACTTCAACCCAATTCAATCAAGGCCAAAATCCCAATTCAGAGATTTAAGATCAATGAAAGAAAGTGTATAAATAGCTTAGAATTCAAGTCAGTTAGGGATTTTGGATTTTTTTAGCTGGCGGAGAGAGATACTAACACTCTGCTAATTTCAATTTTCTGCAATTCTTTCAATTCTGCGATATATCTTTCAATTCCATTTTACATTCTGAGAGCTATGAACAACTAAACCCCTTTCATTGGGTTAGGAAGCTCTGTGTAATTCAATGGATCAATATTAGTTTTTATTTTTCTTCTTCTTTCTTTTCACTTGATTTTGCTAGAAAGCTTTCGTTCTTCATCCTATTGGATAGTTATCTTGGGAAAGAAGCTATCCATAATTGGATCTCCTTTGAACCTTGGAAGAGGAATGAGGAGATCATGCTAGAATTGCTTTCTCACATTGGATTAGATTGGGGTTTGGATGGATATAGTGACATGTAATCCGACCAATACTTTGATCTATGAATTTGTGTGGTAGAATCAGTGACCGATCTTCATCTCTTCCCATGAGCACTTAAATCAAGGAATTGGGCAACTGTTCATGCTTAGAGAGATTAGATTGCCAAGGAATTGGGATCTAATCAGCTAAGATTGCCAAGGAGATCAATGAATGCATTGATTGAGGAAGAGATGAAAATGAACTTGATCTTGAGAATTATCACATCTCCTGACCCCAATGAATCCCTCACTCTGATCTTACCTATTCTCATTATATTCTGCTCTTTAATTTCATGCTTAATCCCCATTCCCATTTAATTTCATGCAATTTAAGCTTCTGTCATTTAATTTCTCGCAGTTTAATTTTTGTCATTTAATTTCTTGCAATTTAAGTTTCCCGCCAAATTTACATTCTGCAATCTCAACCCAATTTTGATTTCGCTCAACTAGCACAATTCTCCAATTAACATTGATCAATCAACCAATCCCTGTGGGATTCGACCTCACTCTACAGTGAGTTTTTACTTGACAATAATCCGGTGCACTTGCCGGTAGAAAATTGATGAGAGACAGTTTTCGGGTGAATCAAGTTTATGGTGCCGTTGCTGGGGATTGGTTTTATATTGACAATTACTAAATTGGAGGATAACTAGATTGAGCACTTTTATTTTATTTTGATTAATTAAATTTTAATTTCAGCTGTTCATTTTTGCTTTCTGCAATTTTAGTTGTTTCTCTTTTTTTTCTTTATTCTCTTACTTTCTAGCAAGCTAACCCACTAACCATTTGATAAATTGCTCTAACCAAGCTAACTATACTCTGTTTAGTGGACTCTACACTTGCTGTTTCTGGTATCTGTTCATTGTATGACAGGTAGAAGAAGGGAAACCTCAACCTCTTTTGATAGTGAACCGGAAAGAACCTTCCTGAGATTAAGGAGGGAAGCAAGAGAAAAAAAGGCTATTAGTGCAGAAGAAGAGGGGGAAGACTCGGATATAAACATGGAAGATGATATGGAAAACCATCATGAAGGAGAAGTGAACAATCATGCCAGAGGAAGTGCAGCCAACCCTGTTGGACAAGAGAGGAGAGTTCTAGATTCCTACATCAATCCAAACTCAGGAAACTGTAGTAGCAGCATTCAAAATCCAACCATCCATGCCAATAATTTCGAATTGAAGCCACAGCTCATCACATTGGTTCAAAACAATTGTTCTTTTGGAGGAAGCGCCCAAGAAGACCTTAATCAGCATCTCACTACATTCCTAAGGATTTGTGACACAGTAAAATCTAATGGAGTTCATCCTGATGCCTACAAGCTGCTTTTATTCCCCTTCTCCCTAAGGGATAAAGCATCCAAGTGGCTAGAGTCATTTCCAAAGGAGAGCCTCACAACTTGGGAAGATGTAGTTAACAAATTCTTGGCAAGGTTCTATCCTCCACAAAGAGTCAATAGGCTGAGAGCAGAGGTTCAAACATTCATACAGCAGAATGGAGAAACACTTTATGAGGCATGGGAGAGATTCAAGGATTTGACAAGGAAGTGCCCTCCGGATATGTTCAATGAATGGGTATAGTTGCATATCTTTTATGAAGGACTTTCCTATGAATAAAAAAAGGCTGTAGACCACTCTTCTGGTGGTTCCCTCAACAAGAAGAAGACGATTGAGGAAGCCATTGATGTCATAGAAATAGTGGCTGACAATGAGTACTTTTATGTCTCAAACAGAAGCAACAACAGGGGAGTCATGGAATTAAACAACATGGATGCAATTTTGGGTCAGAATAAGATGATCACCAAGCAAATGGCTGATTTGACCAAGCAAATGGAGAAGAATCAGGCTGCAGCCATCCACACTCAACCATCACCTCAAGGAGAGTTGGACACAGAGGAAGGAGTTAACTGGGAGGAAGCCAATTACCTTGGAAATTCATCTAGACAAGCTCATGATCCATATTCTAAAACCTATCACCCTGGTTGGAAGAACAACCCAAACTTTGGATGGGAAAACCAACAAAACCAAAGCCAAGACCATAAACCTCATAATCCCAACCAGTACACCTACCAACAATCCAACCCAAGATCATACCAACACCCATACAATAATTCTTCTCAGCCACCATACCAAGCTCAAGCCAATCAACCTCAACATCCAATTCCAACTCTACCATCAGAGGGCAAATTATCCAGGATTGAAGCTATGCTCACTGATAAACCACTATTTTATGGTATATCTTGTGCTTATTTGAGTGGCTTTTATCAAGTCTTTGCACACTTATTCATACAATTTGTATGATTTCACAATTCCTTCCCAATTTTGTTCTATGGTTGAAAACTTGCTTCCTAAGTCTTTAAATTGTGTATTTTAATTCCCCTTTATACCATTCGATGCCGTTATCCGTGTGTTAAGTGTTTTCAGGCTTTATAGGGCAGGAATGGCTTAGAGGATAGAGAGGAAGCTTGAAAAATGGAAGGAGCACAAGAAACTAAGGAGATAACCAGCGAGGAGCGACGCGCACGCATGGCTCATGCGTGCGCGTGCCTGACGCGTACGCGTGACATGTGAAGATGACCATCGACGCGTACGCGTGAGTGACGCATACGCATGACGTGCGCCACGTGCAGAAAATGCAGAAGACGCTGGAGGCGATTTTGGGCTGAGTTTGGACCCAGTTTTTGGCACAGAAACACAGACTAGAGCCAAAGGACAAGCAGAGACTCAAGACACATTCTCATTTGCATAGTTTTTAGTTTTAGTTTTGAATCTTAGAGAGAATATACTTTCTCCTCTAGGTTTCCCTTACATTCATAGTCTTAGAGTTTATGCTTTTGATTTGGATATTGAGAAGAGTTACTACCTCTGTTGAAGTTGCCATTATTCTAGTTTGTTTCCTTACTCCTTTACTCTTTTTTATCGCCCATTAACCCTGTTCAGATATGTATGTTTATGATTTTGGGATTTATTAATGCAAAGAACTATTTTTACCTTTAATTAATTTTCAGTTATTATTTTATTTAGTTTATCATGTCTTCTTTTCTTCCCCTTTTATCGTTTAAGAAAATTGTATTCATGTCAATGGAGTAGACTCCCAACTTGACTTGGGAGTTGATTAAAAGGAGACCCTTGAGTTGAAAAACTCAAGTGTAATTGGGAACTGGAAGTTGTTGGCTAGCTCTCTAGTCACTAATGCTAATCCTTCCATAGGAGAGGATTAGGACTTGTGAATTGGAGCTGGTTCAGTTACTTGACTTTCCTTTATTCGGTAAGGGATGACTAAGTAGAGACAACAACCTATTACCATTACACTTGGGAGAATCCAACAAGGATAAAACTTCCAATTAATCTTCTCCCAGTCAAGGTCTTTTATTTTAATACATAAAACCTCTTGTCAAATTCCAGTACTTTAATTTATTATTATTTTAATTTCCCGTTCTCCAACTCTAAAATTTCTCAGAAAATTCCTGACTAATAAAATAGCACTCTTTTGTCAACTCATTGGGAGACGACCTGGGATTCCTACTCCCAGTATTTTTATTCTAAAATTGTGACAACCCTTTTAAATTGATAAGCGGAATTTTCGTCGGTTAAGAACTGTACTTGCAACACTGTTCTTATTATAAATTCTTAATCGGAAAATTTCTGCCCGTTCAATTTTTGACGCCGTTGCCGGGGAGTTGCAATAGTGTGCTAAATTATTAGTTGGTGTACATATTTTTAATTTTACATATTTGCATATTTACTTTATTTTATTACCATGAGCTGTATGTTTCTTTCATTGAATGACGCGTTCACTTCCTGATACGAGCTTAGCCACGTTTGATCCTGAAATTAAAAGAACTATTTCACGTATTAGGTGAGCTCGGCGTCGGTTAGCCTATAAGGGTGGTAAAATGGTTACTACCAATTCACCAGTCTTATCTGAAGGAAAATCTAAAGCGCCATTTGAGGAAGAAACAAGCTCCTCTTCTACTGATTCTGTTGATTTACGTGCAGGTAATATGGCGGAGCCCAAAAAGATTACTCTCCAGGAAGCAGGAGCTCTATACTTTACACTGCAACCGTATCAAGCACGTCACCCAAATCTGGCTGCAGATTTTGAACTGAAGACTGCGCTAATCAACTTACTGCCAAAGTTTCATGGCTTACCTGCTCAAAAGCTTATCAAGCACCTCAGGAATTTTCAGACAGCCTGCTCAACTACTAGGCGTCATGGTGCAGATGAGACTACTATTTGGCTATACGCCTTCCCGTTTTCTCTTAAGGAAAAGGCAAGGGAGTGGTTCTACACTCAATCTGAAGCATTTGTTACAAATTGGGATCTGCTTAGAAGGGAGTTCCTGGAAAAATACTTCCTAACTGAACTTACAGACAGACTGAGGAAAGAAATTTCCTGCATTATCCAAGGTGAATCAGAGACCCTCTATGAGTATTGGGAATGCTTCAGGAATCTCCTAGACTCATGTCCCCACCACAAGATTGACCAGTTGGTGTTGATCAGCTACTTCACACAAGGCATGAAGCCTCAGGATAAGACTACATTAGATGCTGTGAGTAATGGTTCTCTGAAGAAGTACAAGACGGCGACAGAAGTGTGGCAACTGATCACCGATCTAGCCGAGTCTACCCAGAATGCAAGGCACAAGAACAACCATCCCAAGGCTATTGCGGAGGTTTCCTCTAGTAGTGAGACTACTACTCTCACACAAACTCTGGGAGAGATGACCAACATACTGAAGCAGCTAGAGCTGAATCAACAACAACCTCAGCCTCCCCTACGATAACAGCGTCAACAGTTGGTTCCTCAGAGAGTGTGCAGAATATGTGCCTGCTATACTCATTAGACTGATGAGTGTCCACAGCTCCAACAAGAAGACAACACCTTGGCAGCTACTTATAATTTCTATGACCGCCCGAACCAAGGATACTATCAACAAGACGGCAATTATAACCAAGGTGGGAACTACAATCAAGGTTGGCAAGATAACTCCAACCAAGGCTGGAGAGACAATTCCAACCAGGGGTGGAGAGATAATTCCAACCAAGGATGGAGGGACAACTACAACCGAGGAGGCAGAGACAATAGTGGAAATCAGAGGTGGAACAACAACAACAACAAACAGCAGAATCTGCCCTACCAATAGCAGAACCAAAACTAGCCTTACAGAGCACCTCACCAAAGGCAGTCCCAAGCGCCTCAGAACAACCAACAGCAGGTCCCTCAAATCACTTACCCCCCTTCTTCCTCTAATGATGAGATGCTTCGCTCTCTTGCGCAAGGACAGCAAGACATTCAGAATACACTTACCTCTACCATAAACGGTCTGAACGCTACCTTACAAGCACTCATCTCCCGGATAGAATCATTAGCTACCCTCACCAATCAACCTTCAAACTCCAGTGCACTCCCTTCTCAACCCTTACCTAACCCAAAGGGTAGAATCAATGCCATTACTTTGAGGTCCGAAACCACACTGCAAGAGAAGAGTCATGAGGAGCCAAGCTCAAAGGAAGATACCCAAGTTGAAGACATTGTTAAGGTGGAGGATGTTGAAGAAGAGGAGGAAGTACAAGATATGGTTGAAGAAGAAGCGGCTCAACCAGGGAATGAAGCACCAAAGGAAGCTGAAGTTACAAGAGAAGCCATTCCCATTCCATTTCCACATCTTGCTAGGAAACTAGAAAGCAGATGGAGCTAGACCCCAAGATGGTGGAGATCTTCAAAAAGGTTGAGATAACTATTTCCCTTTTTTATGTCATTTGCCAGGTACCTAAGTATGCTAAGTTTCTAAAAGATTTATGCATGAATAAAGATAAAATACAGGATTTAGAAACTATTCCTCTAGGTAGCTCTATTTCTGCTTTAATAGGTGATATACCGGAAAAATGTAGTGATCCAGGACCATGCATGGTTACTATTACTATAGAATGTGTGAAATGTTTTGACTGCATGTGTGATTTAGGCACGTGTGTGAGTATTATGCCATTATCTGTATATGATTCCTTGAGGCTCCCTCCCTTAAAAAGGTCGGCAGCACATTTTGTTTTGGCAGATAAAAGTATAATCTTGGTGGTAGAAATTGCTGAGGACGTGCTGGTGAGCATTAAGGGGCTAACATTCCCTATTGATTTCTATATTTTGGAGATGCTCCCTAATGACTCAGGAAGACCATCATCCATCCTGCTTGGAAGGCCATTTCTGAAGACTTCGAAGTTCAAATTAGATGCCTTCTCAGGAACATATTCTTTTGAGATAGATGGCAGAGCAGTGAGTTTCAACCTGGATGAAGCTATGAAGCATCCTCCAGAAGATCATTCCATCTTCCAGTGTGATATCATTGATGAAACTGTAGCTGCAGTGCAGTAAGAAGAAGTAGAAGAGATGCACATGGAGCAAGGTGCAAGTGTGGGGAAGCCCCCTAAGCTTACTGAAGATACCTTGCCACCATCACTAGCTCCAGATGATCAAGTGCCTAGCCATGAGCAGAAAATGGAGTTGAAACCCCTACCACCCCACCTCAAGTATGCTTATCTTGAGGATAATCAGAAGCTCCCAGTTATTATTGCAAGGGACTCACTTCCCAATAGGAGGAGCAGCTGCTTAGTGTGCTGAGAAAACACAAGAAAGTAATTGGGTGGAGCTTGGCGGATATAGTAGGCATCAGCCCTCAAGTTTGTGAGCACCGGATATTTTTAGAAGAGGGAGCAAGGCCTGTCTGTCAACCTCAAAGGCGGCTAAATCCCACCATCTTAGAAGTTGTCAAGAAGGAAGTGACCAGGCTGCTTAAGGATGACATCATCTACCCTATCTCAGATAGTGAATGGGTCAGCCCAGTACAAGTGGTGACCAAGAAGTCTGGATTCACAACAGTGAAGAATGAACATGGAGAGCTCCTGAAAACTAGAGTGCAGAATTCCTGGAGGGTATGCATTGATTACAGGCACCTCAACTAGGCTACCCACAAGGATCACTACCCCCTACCATTCATCGATCAAATGCTTAATTGCCTGTCAGCTAAATCAAACTCCTGTTTTTTAGATGGTTACACTGGCTATTTTCAAATTCATATAGCTCCTGAAGATTAGAAGAAAACTACTTTTAGATGTCCCTTTGGAATGTATGCATACAAGAGGATGCCTTTTGGCTTATGTAATGGACTGGCTACTTTCCAAAGATGCATGATGAGTATTTTCTCAGATCTTATTGAGAGCTGTATGGAAGTTTTCATGGATGACTTTAGTGTGTAGGCTGATTCATTTAACCTTTGCTTGGATAGTTTAGTTAGAGTATTAGACAGGTGTGTTAGTTCAAACCTTGTATTAAATTTTGAAAAGTGTCATTTTATAATAAAACAAGATATTGTTCTAGGACACGTTGTCAAGGACTTCAGTAAGGTAGCATTGCCTTTATCCAGACTGCTGCAGAAGGATATTGAGTTCGAGCTGATTGAGGACTGCATGGAAGCATTTGATAAGTTAAAGATCGCCCTGACTCAAGCTCCGATTGTGAGAAGTCCAGACTGGAGCCAGCCATTTGAGATTATGTGTGATGCCTCCAACCATGCAGTAGGAGCGGCACTGGCTCAACGCGAAGGTAAGGACCCTTTTATAATTGCTTATGCTTCTAAGACCTTAGACGCTGTTCAGTCTAATTATACTACCACTGAAAAAGTGCTTTTGGCTATTGTTTTTACTCTGGATAAATTCTGAGCCTATTTACTTGGTACTAAAGTGGTAGTATACTCAGACCATGCAGCTCTAAAATATTTGTTAGCTAAAAAAGAGTCCAAATCAAGGTTAATACGTTGGATATTGTTGCTACAAGAATTTGATTTAGAAATCAAAGATAGGAGTGGTTTCCAGAATTTAGTGGCGGACCACTTGAGTCGCCTAGAGCACATTAAGAATGACTCCACTCCTATCAATGATGATTTTTCCTTTGATAGCTTGCACGCAATATCTGAAGTAGTTCCTTGGTATGCACCTATAGCTAATTATCTAATTAGTCATACCTTCCCTCCTAATCTTACTATGCACCAAAAGGACAAGCTGAAAAGTGAGTCCAAATATTATATATAGGATGACCCATATTTATGGAGGTATGGTTGATAAACCCATATTTTATGATATATTTTGTGCCTAATTTAAGTGATTTATTCAATCCTTCACTCACTTATTCATGTTAATTGCATGGTTTTACTTTCCCTTCCTTATTATGTGAGATATGTGAAAAACATGTTTCCTATGCTTTAAGAATAATTATTTTAATTACCCTTTATTACCATCCGATGTCGTGATTTGTGTGTTGAGTAGTTTCAGATCTTCTAAGGTAGGAATGACTTAAAGGATGGAAAGGAAACATACAAAAATGGAAGGAAAGCACAAAATGGAGTTTTTGAAGAAACTGGCAGCGACGCGAACGTGTGGACGACGCGGTCGCATTCCCAGCGCGAAGAGAGCGCGACGCGAACGCGTGAATGACACGAACGCGCACCTTGAGCAGAACGCAGATGATGCGGACGCATGACCGAAGCGAACGCGTGATAAGGAAAACTCCAGATGACGCGACCGCGTGACCCACGCGGACGCGTGACAGAGGCCACGCACCAGAAATTACAGAAAATGCTCCCAGCGATTTCTGAAGCCCTTTTTGGCCCAGATCCAAGTACAAAAAGCACAGATTAGAGGTTATAAAGTGGGAGAATGCACCCATTCAAAAGAGAGTCTCTTAGGATTAGGATTTAGGATTTTTCTTGCTTTCATGATTGTCCCTTTTTATCAGGTTCAACTTTCCTTTTTATTATCTTCTCAATTTAATTTATGAACTTTTCTATGTTACAGATAATTCTCTTAATTAATGTTATTTGAGGTATTTCAATTTATGATTGCTCTCTTTTGTTTATGTTACTGTTAATTCCAACCTGAAGATATTTTTATTCGAGTAGATTTACTTTTCCCCTTTTAGTCTTGGTTAAGAAATCAGTAAATCAGGAGTTATCAAACTCAACGTGATCGATAATTGTTATCTTTGCTAATTGAATTGAACTTCAATAATTCCAGTCCTTTCTCAGGAATTGACTAGAACCTGAAGATCAGACTAATTAATCCACTTGATCTTCCCTTGCTTTAGTAAAGGCTAACTAAGTGGGAGTAAGACTCAATTCTCATCACCATTGATAAGGATAACTAGGATAGGACTTCCAATTTCTCATACCTTACCAAAAGTGTGTTTTACAGTTATTTATTTATTTTACTTGTCATTCAAATTACTTATTCCTTACTTTCAAAACCCCAATTTACAATCTTCATAACCAATAGTAAGAACATACCTCCCTGCAGTTCCTTGAGAAGACGACCCGAGGTTTAAATACTTCAGTTATTAATTTTAAAGGGGTTTGTTACTTGTGACAACCAAAACATTTGTACGAAAGGATTTCTGTCGGTTTAGAAACTATATCTACAACGTGACTATTTTTATAAAATTCTTTACCAGCAAAAATCCTAACGTCAAAATGGCGCCGTTGCCGGGGATTTTCAAACGTGTGCCTTATTATTGGTTATTGTAAATATTTATTTTGCCTGTTCATTTATTTTATTTTTGCTTTTTAATTTTTATTAGCTACTATGAATTCTCACCCCTCTCGCTTTGAGTTTGGTTCTAATATTGTTGAAAGGAGTGAAAGCTATAACAAGAATATGCATCAAGGTCAGAGAAATCAAAGATGGATGGAGCCAAGAGGATTTGGTCAACCCTTTAGGCAACAACACCCTCCAAGATATCATGGACAAAGACCATTCTACAATGCATACCAAGCTGATAGATATGGTGGACCACCCTGTAACTACCAACAAGCCCCACCATGTGCTTATAGACCACCCTCTCAACGTAGCTTTGAACCACCACACTCACAAGTTCCTTTTCACCATTCACCACCATATGATCCTTATTTACCCCAATCTCAATCCGATTACTCCCAAACACCACCACTTCCCTACGTACCATGTCCAAATCCATCACCTCCAGAATCACAGGCTCGCCTCAAGAAAACAGTAGATCAACTTCAAACAACCCTTCATCAACTGGAGCAAGCAATAAGTCAATTATCTTCTAGACGTTCGGGCATTCAAGGACCTCCCACAACCCCATGTGGACAATCTGATGAAGAGCATAGCATGAAGGAGATACTAGAAACTCCAGTGGACAAAACAGAGCGTGACTTCGTACTGGAACAAGTAGAGGAAGCTGTCATTATAAATGAAGAAGAGTTGGTTGAAGACTTAGGAGACGCTGAACTTCCATGGGAATCCAGAGTTGTGGAAAATTCTGTCAAGGACGTTACAATTGATGCTAAGGAGGATAGTGCACAACCCCCAAGGCAAGTCTTTTATGAATAACTAGACGGAATAATCCAAGAAGCAAATCTCCTTGATGATGATAGTCACAAGTCATGTTCTCCTAGTAATGAACTTGCATCCGCACGTGAATTCTCTGAGATTGAAGAACCTTATCCAAGTGAATACGAAGAAGATGCGGAGGTAGATTTCTCTCAACCTCCAGCTTATGACTTGAGTGATGAGGAAGACATAGAAGACTTTGATCAGGACGATGTTGCATTTGAAGAATTCTACAAGGAAGTGGAGAAATTCACAGAAGAGCACAAGGGAGTAGAACTTACAGAACCACTGGACACACCTACCCCAAGACCATTACCACCTAATACAAGCTTCAAGTGGGTACAATCCTTAACCTTTATCTTTACTTTTCCACTTGAATATGGTTTGCTTGAAACAGATGGCCAGCTTAGAGCTCTCTGCGGCTTTAAGAGTAAGAGGGAAATGGCTCGCACTCAGAGCTGGTGCACAAGGTTCAATAAGGTTCCACGCTTCAACTCGAAGTGCACGGATTGGCATCATGTTCAATCGAATGTATCTCGGAAAACGTTTGGTTATCTTGGTGAGAATCTAATTTCTAAACTGCCTGGATGAAAAAATATAAATCAAGACGAAGGAGGATTTAAAAGCAAAGTTTGGGATCCTGGAATCTATTCTGACATTCGTCACCCCGGGAGCCTGAGAATATGTTTGAAGCTACTCAGAAGCTTTACATGCCTAGTTTGGGACCCCGGAGGCTGTTGGCATTCCAAACATTGGTGGAGATTTCTGGATGAGTTTAAGCATAAGCCACCATAACAGGAAGCTAATCCAATGTCCAACTTAAGGACTTTAACTAAAAGTGCTAGGTGGGAGACAACCCACCATGGTATGGTCGTTTCTTTTTCAGTTTTATTTCGTGTTATTTAATTTTATTCTTTTTTTCAATTGAACCTGAATATTATTCATTAGCATTGCATACTGCATAATTGCATAATTGCATATATAAAAAAAAAGGCATGCGACGCAACCGCATTGCTCATGCGATCACGTCAGTTGCGAAAACCACCTCCCACACGCCCGCGTCATTAACGCAGCCGCGTGATCTGGAAATCGGCGTAAAGATCCAACGTCCCTGACGCGATCGCGTCACTTGCACAACACCCATCCCACGCGATAACGTGAGCGATGCGTCCGCGTCGCGTGGATATCATGGCACCCCAATGGAGACAGAGAGTTGCGCCGAAACGACGCTGGAATTGTGCGTTTCGCACAATTTCCGGCGATGCGGTTGCATGCCCCACGCGACCGCGTCATTCATCCTTTTTCCATTCCATGCGGTCGCATCATTCACGCGATCGCGTCAACCCTCATTCCACCCCAGCCACGCGATCGCGTGCCCCACGCGATCACGTGGATTCAAATTCATTAACCCCCCCAGTGACGTGAAACCCTACCCTGTCGCACCCCCCAACCCCTTTCTTCTTCCTCTTCTCTGCAACCCCCCTCTCCACCCCTCGCCACCCACAACCACCACCACCGGCCGCACCACCGTCGACCACCCAGCCACGACCGCGACGCCACCCCTTCTTCCTTCCCTCTTTTTCTTCTTCTTCTCTTCTCTTCTTCTCTGCACCACCGCTGCCCCCTCTGCAACCACCACCCCCACCGCGCCACCATCACCGCCATGTAACCCACCACCAACACCCTCACCCCTTCCTTTCCTTCCCCCTTAACACCTACCCCTCCTATTACCCCTACCCAAAAACCCCCTGCCTCTAAACAGCCACCACCACCGCGCCAACCGCCCCTCAACCGCCGCATCAGCCACCACCACAACCACCCCCTACCATCTATCTGCTCTACTTTCATTCATACGCCTACCAGGTTCCGCCAGACGCCACTCTTTCAATTCGTAGTTAATTACATATTTTTCCGTTTATGTTCAAAATTAGGCTAGTTAGATATGCATGTTGTAGTGGATTCTAGGTGGTTAGGTAGCCTAGGATGTGGTTAGTGGATCTAGGCCTGATTAATTGCGCTGTTCTTGCTACTTGTTTTATAATTTTCGCAATTCTGTTGTTGCTCTAATCTAAGTATTGTTCATATGATATTCTTATTGTTTATGCTGCTATTGCGATTGCTCTTTCATGTTCATATTATTTATATCTATTTGCAGTTTATTTTAATTTATATGAACTATTCTGCTTGCTGTTTATTTTCTGGGAACATCCAATTTTAGCCGGAATGCTGCCTAATTTTTTGTAAATTATTTTGATTCTCATTCATGTATTGGTTTTGGCATTTTCAATTTTGCTTTCCTTAGCTTTCACCAAACTAATTCCTGAATGCACGGGCCAGCATTCCTATTCCTTTAGTTTCCCCGATTAATAAATCACATTATTGATGATTTGATTTCAAATTTTTGTTATTGATATAT
This sequence comes from Arachis ipaensis, assembly GCF_000816755.2. NCBI lineage: Eukaryota > Viridiplantae > Streptophyta > Magnoliopsida > Fabales > Fabaceae > Arachis > Arachis ipaensis. The sequence goes on from NC_029786.2 coordinate 62,688,406, forward strand.
CTATATGAATCATCAACAACTTGATTTCCTTGCTTGAATATGAGTTGTGTGTTGCTTCAAATTATGAAATTCTTGTTACTTAGAAACCAATCATCTTACCACTTACTCTGACTTTCTTTTTACTAACTCACTGATTTTTTATTTCTAACCTCTTTTTCAATTTAACACCACTTTTAACTTTCTAACAACCCTCCTCTGCTTTTTGACTCACTCTTTACTTTTACTTTTTAACTCAAGGCATGTTTATGGTTTTTCCTAATTAACATGAATTCTATTTATATTACATTTTGGATTGAAATTTCTCATCTCAATTTTTTATTCCCGAACCAATCCAAAATGCACAATTCTTCAACTCATTTAATTATTCTACTGCTCCTTTGCCACTATGTGCTTATTTTCTGGAGTTACAAAACTCCAAATGGCGCGCTCTTAACGGCGTTGGAAAGTAGACATCCAGGGCTTTCCATCAATGTATAATAGTTCATACTTTGCCCGAGTTTAGACGATGCAAAAGGGCGTTGAATGCCAGTTCTATGCTGTAGTCTGGAGTTAAACGCCAGAAACACGTCACGAACCAGACTTGAACACCAAAAATACGTTACAACTTGGCGTTCAACTCCAAGAATGACCTCTCCACGTGTAAACTTTAAGCTCAGCCCAAGCACACACCAAGTGGGCCCCGGAAGTGGATTTGCACATCAATTACTTATTTCTGTAAACCCTAGTAACTAGTTTAGTATAAATAGGACTTTTTACTATTGTATTTACATCTTTTACATCTTGGGACGTCTAGTTCTTAGATCATAGGGGCTGGCCATTCGGCCATGCCTGAAGCTTTCACTTATGTATTTTTCAACGGTAGAGTTTTTGCACTCCATAGATTAAGGTGTGGAGCTCTGCTGTTCCTCATGATTTAATGCAAAGTACTACTGTTTTTCTATTCAATTCAACTTATTCCGCTTCTAAGATATCCATTTGCACCCAAGAACATGATGAATGTGATGATTATGTGACGCTCATCATCATTCTCACTTATGAACGCGTGCCTGACAAACACTTCCGTTCTACATGCAAACAAGCTAGAATGAATATTTCTTGGATATCTAATATAGGGGACCGAGTCCGAGTTATTAGTGTCTTCGTGGTATAAGTTAGAACTCATGGATGGCCATTCCTGAGATCCGAAAAGTCTAAACCTTGTCTGTGGTATTCCGAGTAGGATCTGGGAAGGGATGGCTGTGACGAACTTCAAACTCGCGAGTGCTGGGTGTAGTGACAGACGCAAAAGAAGGGTGAATCCTATTCCAGTATGATCGAGAACCTCCAGATGATTAGCCGTGCCGTGACAGAGCATTTGGACCTTTTTCGCAGAGAGGATGGGATGTAGCCATTGACAACGGTGATGCCCTATATAAAGCTTGCTATGGAAAGGAGTAGGAAGGATTGGATGAAGACAGCAGGAAAGCAGAGGTTCAGAGGAACGAAAGCATCTCTATACGCTTATCTGAAATTCTCACCAATGAATTACGTAAGTATTTCTATCTTTATTTTCTGCTTATTTATTATTATTATTCGAAAAACTCCATAACCATTTGATATCCGCCTGACTGAGATTTACAAGGTGACCATAGCTTGCTTCAAGCCGACAATCTCCGTGGGATCGACCCTTACTCACGTAAGGTTTTATTACTTGGACGACCCAGTGCACTTGCTGGTTAGTTGTATAGAAGTTGTGACAAATTATGAATTAAGATTAGAGCACCAAGTTTTTGGAGCCATTACTAGGGATCACAATTTCGTGCACCAGTTTGCAAACAGATACTGCGAGCTGAAGTATCCGGTGTTTGCAACCTCCAGGAATCTGTACCTGGAGCGGACTTTGAAAATTTCGGAAGAACTCCAGCAATACACCTCTGATCAAATCAAACAAAGAGGCTGGTTCTTCCTGGAGAGAAACCTGACAGAGGTTAATGCTTCTTGGGTAAGAGAGTTTTACTGCAATTACTTCATAACTTCCCTAGATGCAGTGAACCTAAGAGGGAAGCAGATACGGCTCACTGAAGAGGCCATTGAGGATATTCTGCAGCCTCAGCCTAAATCCAATCAGCTTGATGGTTACCAAAAGGCTGAGGAGGACATGCGCTTTATGAGGTTTGACTGGGATGCGGTCAAGGCAAGGATAGCCCTTGACCGACTGTCCCATGGGTCATGGGTCAGAACACCACCATGCCTAAGTGAATCAAGTGGATATACTTAAATGATGAGGCTTGGCTCTGGCACCAGATCCTGAGCAACTTTATTATGCCGAGTACTCATGAGACGGAGCTACCTGCCGCTATGATCACCCTCCTCTGGTGTGTGATGGAGGGTAAGGACCTGTACCTGCCACGATTCATCCGGTACTACATGGCCAGGGTCCACGTCAGAGGCACTCTCCCCTTTCCATATCAGATTACCCAGCTCGGCCGTCGAGCTGACGTGCCTTGGGAGGATGCTGATGAGAAGCCACCTGCTGTAGAATGCACGAAGATTATCCCTCACAGCAGAAACTTTCTAGCTTTGGGATATAGACCTCCATTCCTCACTGCCCCTGATGAGACAGCCACACCTTCAGCTGGCCCCGCTTCATCTACTGCTACCCCAGCTACCACCACTGCACCTCCACCTGCCTCAGAGCCAGTTTATCACCTCGTGTACTGCCTATTTCAGCAGCTAGACCAGATGGAGCACCGCAACCGGAACCGATATGAGAGATCTGAGCGTCGCAGTAAGCGACGCTATGAGCACCTAAAGCTGCTGATACGATCTGGCGACGATATCCCTCCGAGCATGACACACTATCAGAGCCATCTGAGGAGGAGGCAGATGATCATGAGGTGGAGACCCATCCACAGAGAGAGGCTGAGCAGGCACGCTCGGAGCAGGCTGCATCACAGCAGGAGGAGCCGCATCAGATTCAGGCTGCAGACCCAGAGGTTCCTATACAGTCAGCACCTCCTCTGCAGCAGGCAGATCCTCAGACCACCACCACAGAGACTCCAGCCACCCATCCTTCCAGTGATGACACTCCTTCACATCCTGCTTGAGTGAGCATCGAGGGCGATGCTTTATTTTAAGTGTGGGGAGGTTGCCATCTCTGGCGTATTTTTCTTGGTGAACCACTACAGACTTTTTTATTTTATTTTGTTATTTTTCTGTATTTTGATCTTTATTTTTATTTCTTAGTACTTATATATTGCTCTTTTCATGTATTTCTACTCTATTTCTGCATGTTGCACTTTAGTTTATATTTTAGCCAGTTAGTTTAGTTGCAATTCTAACTTATTAGTTATAGAATATGTGAATTAATTAGTATAGTTTATCGTTTTAGTATATGGTAGTTTGGTTTAAATTGAAAATAAAAAGGAAGTAAACTAGAGACTTTAATATAAACAATCCACACACCTTGTATATATAGCATTACATGTTAGTTAGTTAACAACATTTCATCAAGGAGAAACACTAAAACTTTAAAGCCACCCTAAGATTTACATTGAGAATAATGGGAACTCTTAATTTTTACTTGCATGACATATATAACTGTGATATGATTTTTGAGCTAGAGAACACACAGCCTGTGAGTTTTGAGCTTAATTGTATGGTTACATTCAAACCATAATATTTTATTCCTGTGTGTTTTGCCCTTCTTTTTTATTCTGATGTTCTTTACTTTGTTTTAATCTATATGTCCAATTATAGAATATAGATACATACCAAGAAAGTAATTGAGGCCATTGTTTGATTCTAGCTCACTTATCCTAAATTAGCCTACCTTTTACATCACCCTTGTTAGCCCCCTTGAGCTTTTAATCCCCTCTTGTTCTATAAACCACATTACTAGCCTTAAGCAGAAAAACAAAATAAAAATCCCAAGTTGAATCCTTGGTTAGCTTAAGATAGAAATTGTGTATTGTTTAAGTGTGGGGAACCTTATGGGAACATGGATGATAAAAACAAAGGTAGAAAGTTAAAAAGAATAAAGACATTTCAAAATAAAAGTTTTGGGAAGCATGCTCATGTGAAGTCAAAACAATTGAATTAACATGTGCACTAAAAAAAATTTCTATTTAAATGAAGGGGATAAAAAAATTTCCCAATTGCAAAATAAAAAAGAATCAATGCACATGGGACAAAAGTTAAAGTTAATATATGTGCTTGCAATACAAAGTGAAAAAAAATTGGGTAAATAGGTAAAGAAGCTTTGCTTTATAAATATGTATGTTAGGTGAGATCTTAGACTAATCAAGGATTTACTTATTAGCTCACTTAGCCTTATACATACACCCTTACCTTTACCTTGGCCCCATTACAACCTTAAATAAAGACCTCATGATTTTTTGTATGTCTGTATTCTATAATTGTTGATTAGTTAGATGAAGAACAAAGTTATAGAAAGTAAGGATAAAAAGAAGAATGGAGTGATTAACCCAATAAACACTGAGTGACTAGAGAGTAAACACAAAATCCAGTGAGGGTTCAATAGCTCTTCAACATATATCTCTGCTTAAATTGTTAATTGTCTTGCAAGTTTATAAATTATTTTTCTTTCCCATCTCAATTGTAAAAGTGCTTTAACATTGTCTAAGGTTTGGCTATGCATATATGACTCCTTGAGAATGTGAATTAGTTCAACTACATGTAAGTTTTATATACAAGTGAATGACAATTAGAATTGCATGATTCATTTAGGTAGTTGTATTTAGAATAGATTGCATTGCATGAGATTCCACCACTTTAACTTTAACCTTACTCTTTATCTTGGATTTAGCATGAGGACATGCTATTGTTTAAGTGTGGGGAGGTTGATAAACCCATATTTTATGATATATTTTGTGCCTAATTTAAGTGATTTATTCAATCCTTCACTCACTTATTCATGTTAATTGCATGGTTTTACTTTCCCTTCCTTATTATGTGAGATATGTGAAAAACATGTTTCCTATGCTTTAAGAATAATTATTTTAATTACCCTTTATTACCATTCGATGACGTGATTTGTGTGTTGAGTAGTTTCAGATCTTCTAAGGCATGAATGACTTAAAGGATGGAAAGGAAACATACAAAAATGGAAGGAAAGCACAAAATGGAGTTTTTGAAGAAACTGGCAGTGACGCGAATGCGTGGACGACGCGGCCGCATTTCCAGTGCGAAGAGAGCGTGACGCGAATGCGTGAATGATGCGAACGCGCGCCTTGAGCAGAACGCAGATGACGCGGACGCATGACCGAAGCGAACGCGTGATAAGGAAAACTCCAGATGACGCGACCGCGTGACCCACGCGGACGCGTGATAGAGGCCACGCACCAGAAATTACAGAAAACGCTCCCAGCGATTTCTAAAGCCCTTTTTGGCCCAGATCCAAGTACAGAAAGCACAGATTAGAGGCTATAAAGTGGGGGAATGCATCCATTCAAAAGAGAGTCTTCAATTATTTGCTTTTGATGATTTAGATGTAGTTTTTAGAGAGAGGTCCTCTCCTCTCTCTCTTAGCATTAGGATTTAGGATTTTTCTTGCTTTTATGATTGTCTCTTTTTATCAGGTTCAACTTTCCTTTTTATTATCTTCTCAATTTAATTTATGAACTTTTCTATGTTACAGATAATTCTCTTAATTAATGTTATTTGAGGTATTTCAATTTATGATTGCTCTCTTTTGTTTATGTTACTGTTAATTCCAACCTGAAGATATTTTTATTCGAGTAGATTTACTTTTCCCCTTTTGGTCTTGGTTAAGAAATCAATAACTCAGGAGTTATCAAACTCAACATGATCAATAATTGTTATCTTTGCTAATTGAATTAAACTTCAATAATTCCAGTCCTTTCTCAGGAATTGACTAGAACCTGAAGATCAGACTAATTAATCCACTTGATCTTCCCTTGCTTTAGTAAAGGCTAACTAAGTGGGAGTAAGACTCAATTCCCATCACCATTGATAAGGATAACTAGGATAGGACTTCCAATTTCTCATACCTTGCCAAAAGTGTGTTTTACAGTTATTTATTTATTTTAATTGTCATTCAAATTACTTGTTCCTTACTTTCAAAACCCCCAATTTACAATCTTCATAACCAATAGTAAGAACATACCTCCCAGCAGTTCCTTGAGAAGACGACCCGAGGTTTAAATACTTCGGTTATTAATTTTAAAGGGGTTTGTTACTTGTGACAACCAAAACGTTTGAACGAAGGGATTTCTGTCGGTTTAGAAACTATATCTACAACGCGACTATTTTTATAAAATTTTTTACCAGCAAAAATCCTAACGTCAATGGTGCTGACTAGATAATTAGGAGGTGTATGCCTCAATCAGAGTTCCAGTCAATTTTAGAGGCCTGCCACTCTTCTTAGAGTGGTGGACATTTTGGACCTCAAAGAATAGCTAGAAAAATTTTAGACTGTGGATTCTGGTGGCGCACTCTTTTTAAGGATGCTACTGATGAGAGAACTTTTGCGTGGTCTAGAAATTTGCGGAAAAATCCTTGTTGCAAGTATAGTTTCTAAACCTTCAAAAGTCCTTTCATACAAACGTTTTGGTTGTCACAAGTAACAAACCCCTAAATAAATTGATAACCGAAGTATTCAAATCTCGGGTCGTCTTCTCAAGGAATTGTAGGGAGGTGTTCTTATTATTGATTATGAGTCTTGTAAATTGGGGGTTTTGGAAAGAAGGAGCATGTAATGTAAGATAGCAAGTCGTTAAAATAATAAATAACAAAGCTCTGGGCAAGGTATAAGAACTGAAAGTCCTATCCTGGTTATCCATATCAATTGTGATGAGAATTGGATTTTTCTCCCACTTTGTTAACCTCTAACTATGAAGGTAAATTAAGTGGATGAATTAATTTTTATTCCTCATATCCTAGTCTTTCCTTGAGAAAAGTTAGAGTTATTGGAACTCGAATTAATTCTTGAAGAATTCCAATTTTCAATCAACAATGAGTTTGATAACTCAAGTGTCTCCAATGACTCAACCAAAGTCAAGAGGGAAAGTTCTAAATTAAATTAAAAGCATCAATATAAATAAAGCAAAGCAATCTTAAATCTGAAATACCTCAAATAATATTAATTAAGAAAATCATAACATGAATGTAGCATAAGCCAAATAGGCAACATAACTAATACAAGCATTAAAGCATCTGAAAGTAAAAAGAGAAATATAAAATAAAAAAGAATATTGAACCTGGGATTGAGAGGCACTCCTAAAACTAAGAGAAATCCTAAATCCTAATCCTAAGAAAGAGAAGAGAACCTCTCTCTCTAAAAACTACATCTAAATCCTAAAATTGTGAATATGAAAGCTTATTATCATGAATGGATGCATTCTCCCACTTTATACCTCTAAAATTGTGGGGCACGCGTTCGCGTTGCCTAGCGTCAGGGCAACTATGGCATATTATATATCAAATCGAAGCTCCAGAAGATAGCTTTCCAACGCAACTGGAACTGCGTCGTTTGGACCTCTGTAGCTCAAGTTATGATTGTTTTAGTGCGAGAGGGTCAGGTTGACAGCTTTGCAGTTCCTTCAACTTCTTGTATTCCTTCCACTTTTGCATGCTTCCTTTCCATCCTCTAGACCATTCCTGCCCTGTAATCTCTGAAAACACTTAACACACATATCAAGGCATCTAATGGTGATAAAAAAGGATTAATATTAGCAAATATAAGGCCAAAGAATCATGTTTTCAATCATAGCACAAAATCAGGAAGGAGAATGTAAACTCATGCAAATAGTATGAATAAGTGGGTAAAGAGTTGATAAAATCCACTCAATTGAGCACAAGATAAACCATAAAATAGTGGTTTATCAACCTCCCCACACTTAAACATTTGCATGTCCTCATGCTAAGCTCAAGAGAAGCTATAAAGATGATGAGGAATGGTAGATTAATATGAAATGCAACCTATCTGTATGAATGCAACTACATGCAAAATGTTTCTACCTACTTGGTTAAAAGCAAACAAGTTCTCCAAGACAAACATAAATCAGATTTCACTAATTCAAATCATACAATAAAAAACAAGTAAACTTGTAAGAAGACAGCTCATGAAAGCAGGGAACATAGAATCAAGCCTTGAACCCTTACTTGTAGTGTATATCACTCTAATCTCTCAAGTGTATAGGGTAATCACTCTACTCTTCTCTAATCATGCTTTCTAAAACTTTGTTCTTCATCTAACCAATCAACAAATATTTAGCATATCAATGCAAACATTATGAGGTCTTTTTAGGGTTGTAATGGGGCTGAGGTAAAGGTAAGGATATATGTATGGCCAAGTGAGCTTTATAAAGTGAATCCTTGATTCTCCAGGGTTGCTTTCTCATTTCCACGTTTAAGCTTCAGTTTAACCTTAAACTGAAGCTTAAACGTGTTCGACCCAATTGCTCCTCCAGGGTTGCTTTCTTCATTTCCACGTTTAAGCTTCAGTTTAACCTTAAACTGAAGCTTTAACGTGTTCGACATTTCACACTCCTGGGTTACTTTCTTCCATTTCCACGTTTAAGTTTCAGTTTAACCTTAAACTAGAACTTAAACTTCAACTTAAACGCCACTTTTTGAAAGGATTTCTGGGCCAAATATATTGAAGTTTAAGTTAGCATTTGACCACAAACATTAACTTAAACGTATTATGGTATGAAACCCAATTGAATATCATGTTTATGGGATTGGGCCTGAAGGATTGATGAGTCTGGAGCTTTAATTTGTTGAGTCTTGTGTCATTACTTGTTTATGACTAAGTTTGCTCAATGAATGTTACAGAATTGGATCACAGCCTCATCAGGATTATGGACCATAAACCCAAAGCAAAAGGAAATCAGGGAAAGGCCTCAAAGCCCAAGAAACACAACAGAAGCTCAATTTAGAAAGTGTATAAATAGGATAGAATTTAAGTTAGTTGGGGGAAGTTTTTACACGGAGAACTTCGGATCATTTTCTTTTAGTTTTGTAATTGAATTCAGAGCTATGACTCACTAAACCCCTTTCATTGGGTTAGGGAGCTCTATTGTAATTCAATGAATCAATAATAGTTTTATCTTCTTCTTCAAGCAGACCCTCAGAACAGGAGCCAGAAATCTTGAAGGAAGGTGTGGAAGAAGCTAAGCAAGAAAGTGAAACTGAGTAAGCCAAGGATCTGCAAAAAGGCATGCTGGAAACATACCAACCAAAAGCACCATTTCCTCAAAGGTTAGGAGGAGGTGAAAAAGGGAAAACCTATTCAAGGTTTTTAGAGACATTTAAGTCTCTCCATATCAATATTCCCTTCCTTGAGATTCTCCAGCAGATGCCTACACAGATCAAGTATTTAAAGGAATTGCTGAGCAAGAAAAGAGTTTTGAAGGGAGGACAAACTGTAATAATGAACAAAGAATGCAGTGCCCTCATCAAGAAGCCTCCAGGGTTGCTTTCTCATTTCCACGTTTAAGCTTCAATTTAACCTTAAACTGAAGCTTAAACGTGTTCGACCCAATTGCTCCTCCAGGGTTGCTTTCTTCATTTCCACGTTTAAGCTTCAGTTTAACCTTAAACTGAAGCTTAAACGTGTTCGACATTTCACACTCCTGGGTTGCTTTCTTCCATTTCCACGTTTAAGTTTCAGTTTAACCTTAAACTAGAACTTAAACTTCAACTTAAATGCCACTTTTTGAAAGGATTTCTGGGCCAAATATATTGAAGTTTAAGTTAGCATTTGACCACAAACATTAACTTAAACGTATTATGGTATGAAACCCAATTGAATATCATGGTTTATGGGATTGGGCCTGAAGAATTGATGAGTCTGGAACTTCAATTTGTTGAGTCTTGTGTCATTACTTGCTTATCACTAAGTTTGCTCAATGAATATTACAGAATTGGATCACAGCCTCATCAAGTAATTTCAACAATTTAGCTTCTCGCTCTTTAATTCATGCAAATTTTACATTCTGCAATTCTCATCTAAATCTTGATTCCGCTCAACTAGAACATACTTCTAATCCGAATTGCTCACTCAACCAATCCTTGTGGGATTCGACCTCACTCTATTGTGAGTTTTTACTTGACGATAACCGGTGCAATTTCCTAAATCGTAGCATAACAAGTTTATGCGCATCAAAGCTTCAACATGTACGTGAGAAAACAATAGAAGCCATGGCATACCAGTGGTGCAGAATTTGCAACAAAGGAAGGAGTGTGGGTAATGAAAATATTAATATAAGGTCATGTCAATGCAAAAGTAATTCAGGTATAAAAGATTGGCATTGATTTAAATAATATTACCTAACCAGAATAAAACAAGTCACTAAGAACTCAAAATAATTCAAGAGAAGCTACAACAGTTAAATAAGAAAATTTTTAACACCAATTGAAAAAAATAATAATTTTAGAAAAGAAAATAAAAATATGCACAAAATTAAAATGCAATGAATGAAAGTATGCAAATAAATTAAATAAAATAGAATGGAAGTGAAAGAAAATAAGAAAGGAAGAAGAAAGAAATAAGAAAAGATAAAAAAATAAGGATTTGGAAAAGAAAAATATAAGATATTTTGGCAGGGTTGGATGAGCTGTGCGGCGCTAGCGACACGGACGCGTGGGGCACGCGGTCGCGCGACTTGCGCTTATTCAGATTGACGCGGTCGCGTCGGTCACGCGGTCGCGTCGGTCACGCGGTCGCGTCGGTCACGCGGTCGCGTGACTCGTTTATGCTACTGGCGCGAGGGCAGCCTCGCACTCGCACATCTCTCTGTTCGAAATCTTATTTTGCCAAATTTCGGGTGACGCAATCGCGTGGGTCATGCGATTGCGTGAGTGGCCAATATTAGGATATGACGCGGTCGCGTCGGTCACGCGGTCGCATCGTAGGGCTTGTGCGTTTAGCACCAGTCCATCACCACTCCAGCACAACTTTCGGTCAAGCACCCTTTTCACGTCAATATTCAGGTCACGCGGCCGCGTGGGTGACGCGGTCGCGTGGGGGGGCCAATGTTCCCACCTGACGCGGTCGCGTCAGCGACGCTGCCGCGTCGCGTGCGTGCTTTTTTTTTGATGCAGTATGCAGAGTGCAAAATGATATGGATGTTATGAGTAATTCCAGGTTCAATGAAATAAAATAAAATAAAACTCAAAAACAAACAAAACATACTAGAATTAAAACTGAAAAAGGGACGATCATACCATGGTGGGTTGTCTCCCACCTAGCACTTTTAGTTAAAGTCCTTAAGTTGGACATTTGGTGAGCTCCCTGTTATGATGGCTTGTGCTTGAACTCATCAAGGAATCTCCACCAATGTTTGTATCTCCAGTAACCTCTGGGGTCCCAAACTAGGCATGTAAAGCCCTTAAGAAGCTTCAAACAGATTCTTAGGCTCCCGGGGTGGCAAATGTCAGAGCAGATTCCAGGATTCCAAATCTTGCTTTTACACCCATTTTTGTCGGGATCTGTATTTTTCCAGCCGGGTGATAAGTAATTTGAATTCTCACTGCAGCTACCAAACAGCTTCCTAGACCCATTCAATTGAGCTTTACACCAACCTTTGCGTTTAAACTTTGAGCTTTCCACCATATTGAACCTTGTAGGACAATTCTTACCACTGACCATCTTCCTCTTACTCTTAATGCCACAAAGAGCTCTAAGTTGACCATCCGTCTCCAGTAGCCCATATTCAAGTGGGATTAGAAAGCTAAGGGATATGAATTTTACCCACTTGAATGTTGTGAAGGATGATGGCAACTTAGGGGGAGGAGTCTCCAATAACTTTGGCAAGGTGATTTCAAGCTCCACTCCCTTGTGCTCTTTGACAACTTCTACCTCTTTGCAAATTTCTTTAATTTCAACCTCTTCCTCTTGGTAGCTTTCTTCCAATTCAATCTCTTCTTCATTACTTACCAAGGGCATGGGAGGTAGTGCTTTTTCTTCTTGAATTTCCATCTCTTGATCAACCTCTTCAAAGTCTTTAGCTATGATATGCCTTGGAGGTTGTACACCCTCCTCAACATCAATTTCAAACGTCTTTGAAGGAGGTTCATGGCTGGAGTTTCCAATGGAGGTACAGCATCCTTTAAGTTTGCAACCACTTCTTCCTTTTTAATAATTTCTGCTTTGTCCAGTTGTTTAAGTATAAAATCATACTCATCCTCGATGATTTTCTTTCCATGACAACTCCTTTCAACTACTCCTTCATCTTCAAGGGTCTCTCCTACCTTTACCCGTAGGGCCTCCTCTAGCTCTTTATGAAGTATGGATTCGCGAAGATGATTCCTTCTTTCCTGTTCCATATCAATAACATAATTGGAATCATCTTGCTCTTGGATTGATGGATATTGGTGCTCTCCCATGGAGGGTGGTGATGGGATGAAAAGATCATTATGTGGTTGAAAAGGAAGTGCACTAGAGCTTGAGGGTTGAATATTGGAGGTAGAGGGTTGGTTTATGCGGGATATAAGATTTTGGAATGTAGAGGTGAGACCAATGATGTTAGAGATGAGTGTATTGTTATCCAATGGAGGTTGGGGTGGATCTATGTATGGTTCATTTGGTTCATAGGGTGGTTGGTATGGTGGACGTGGGTTAGGATCATATGGAGGTAAATGGTGTAAATGGGCTTGTGAGTTTGGTGGTCCAAAGTCATGTTGAGGAAAGGGTTCATAGGCATATGGTGGTGGTTGTTGATAGTCCATTGGAGGTGGTTGTTGCCATGAGGGTTGATCAAATCCTTGTGGCTCCTCCCATCTTTGATTGTTCCAACCTTGATACCTGTTCTCATTGTAATTTCTTCTTCCTGCAACATAATTGTAACCAGACTCATAGCCAAAGGGGTGAGAGTTCATAGTAGCAAATAAAAATTAAAAACGAAAATAAAAACAAATTTAGATTAAAAGGTTATTGAAATTTAAATTTTAAATTTGAAAATTAAATTTTGAAATTTGAATTTTAAATTTGATTTTTGAAATAAGATAAGATAAGATTTTGAAAAAGATATGATTTTTGAAAAAGATTTGAATTTTGAAATTTTAAATTTTGAAATTTTAAATTTTAAATTTTGAATTTAAAATTTTGAAAAATTTTTAAAATTGAATTTTGAAAATTTTTAAATTTGAATTTTGAAATTTGATTTTTAAATTTTGAATTTTTGAATTTAATAAGGAAAGAGAAAAACAATAAAATGACAACAAACTTAAAAATTTTTAGATCAAAACGAAGAAAACAACTAAGAACAACTTGAAAGTCAAGATGAACACGAAGAACAACTTGAAGATCAAGATGAACACCAAGAAAAAAATTTTTTTTTTTGAAATTTTTTTTATAATTAAATAAAAACCAATAACCTCTTAATTTATGAAAAGGCAAAAATAAAAATAAAAACAAATAAACAAGCAAAAAGCAAATATTTACAATAACCAATAATAAGGCACATGTTTGCAATTCCCCGGCAACGGCGCCATTTTGATGAGAAAAATTTTGCGTGGTCTAGAAATTTGCGGATAAATCCTCGTTGTAAGTATAGTTACTAAACCAAGCAATCAACCTTTCTTACAAACGTTTTGGTTGTCACAAGTAACAAACCCCTAAATAAATTGATAACTGAAGTATTCAAACCTCGAGTCGTCTTCTCAAGGAATTGCAGGGAGGTGTTCTTATTATTGGTTATGAGTCTTGTAAATTGGGGGTTTTGGAAAGAAGGAGCAAGTAATGTAAGATAGCAAGTCGTTAAAATAATAAATAACAAAGCTCTTGGCAAGGTATAAGAACTGGAAGTCCTATCCTGGTTATCCTTATCAATTGTGATGAGAATTAGATTTTTCTCCCACTTTGTTAACCTCTAACTATGAAGGTAAGTTAAGTGGATGAATTAATTTTTATTCCTCAGATCCTAGTCTTTCCTTGAGAAAAGTTAGAGTTACTGGAACTCGAATTAATTCTTGAAGAATTCCAATTTTCAATCAACAATGAGTTTGATAACTCAAGTGTCTCCAATGACTCAACCAAAGTCAAGAGTAAAAATTCTAAATTAAATTAAAAGCATCAATATAAATAAAGCAAAGCAATCTTAAATCTGAAATACCTCAAATAATATTAATTAAGAAAATCATAACATGAATGTAGCATAAGCCAAATAGGCAACATAACTAATACAAGCATTAAAGCATCTGAAAGTAAAAAGAGAAATATAAAATAAAAAAGAATATTGAACCTGGGATTGAGAGGCACTCCTAAAACTAAGAGAAATCCTAAATCCTAATCCTAAGAGAGAGGAGAGAACCTCTCTCTCTAAAAACTACATCTAAATCCTAAAATTGTGAATATGAAAGCTTATTATCATGAATGGATGCATTCTCCCACTTTATAGCCTCTAATCTGTGTTTTCTGGGCCGAGAACTGGGTCAGAAACAGCCCAGAATTCGCTGGTTGCGAATTCAAACACGCTGATTTTCGCCACTGCGATGCAGCCGCGTGGGGCACGCGTTCGCATTGCCTAGCGTTAGGGCAACTATGGCATATTATATATCAAATCGAAGCCCCGAACGTTAGCTTTCCAACGCAACTGAAACCGCGTCGTTTGGACCTCTATAGCTCAAGTTATGACTGTTTTAGTGCGAGAGGGTCAAGCTGACAGCTTTGCAGTTCCTTCAACTTCTTGTATTCCTTCCACTTTTGCATGCTTCCTTTCCATCCTCTAGGCCATTCTTGTCCTGTAATCTCTGAAAACACTTAACACACATATCAAGGCATCTAATGGTGATAAGAGAGGATTAATATTAGCAAATATAAGGCCAAAGAAGCATGTTTTCAATCATAGTACAAAATGAGGAAGGAGAATGTAAACTCATGCAAATAGTATGAATAAGTGGCTAAAGAGTTGATTAAATCCACTCAATTGAGCACAAGATAAACCATAAAATAGTGGTTTATCAGCTACTGCCTTCTGTAAATCTTGTTCCCCATGCCAAAGGTTTGGTAATATATCCAAGAGGGATGAGATGCCCCAACAGCTTATGCTATTCTGTGAAATTTTTTATGTTTGGGGCATTGACTTCATGGGTCCATTTCCAAACTCTAGTGGTTTCTTATACGTATTGTTAGCTGAGATTATGTTTCTAAATAGGTGGAAGCAATTTCTACCCGTACTGATGATGCTAACGTTGTTGTCTCCTTTGTTAGAAATCATATTATATGTCGCTTTGGATCACCACGAGCAATCGTGAGTGATCAAGGCACTCACTTTTGTAACAGGAGATTAGCAGGTCTACTGAAGAAGCATGGGATTGTTCATAAGGTAGCAACATCCTACCATCCTTAGACTAATGGGCAAGCTGAGGTGTCTAACAGAGAGATAAAGCGCATACTGGAGAAGATAGTCAAGCCTCATAGGAAGGACTGGAGCACCAGCTTGTAGATGCGCTTTGGGCTTATTGGACAGCATACAAGACACCCATAGGAATGAGTCCCTTCCGCCTAGTATACGGAAAGGCTTATCACCTCCCCGTGGAGGTGGAACACAAGGCTTTCTAGGCTATAAGAAAATGCAACATGGGATTTGAGAAGGCTGGTGCGGAAAGGAAGCTGCAACTAGCAAAACTAGAGACCTTTCGACTCGAAGCATATGACAACTCCAGACTATACAAAGAGAAGGTGAAGGCTGTGCATGACAGGCATATCAAGAGAAGAGAGTTCAGACATGGGGAGCTAGTTCTCCTTTACAACTCAAGATTGAGGCTCATGCCAAGCAAGCTGCGTTCAAGATGGGAAGGCCCCTATAGAGTAGAGAAGGCAGAGTCATACGGCGTCTTCCACCTGAGTCATCCTTCAAGCTCCAAATTCATCAAGGTCAATGGACATCGCTTGAAGCTGTATCATGGTGAGAAGCTGAAGCACAATAAGGAGCTTGAGATCTTCCTCTTAGAGGATCCACCAACAGCAGAAGACTAAGCTTATGGACCGTCCAACTTAAGGACGTAAAAGCAAAGTGTTGGGTGGGAGACAATGATGAGACACAGAAGTTGGTGAATTAAAAATTATTAAAATAGTTACATTGCAAGTATAGTTCTTAACTCACCGAAAATCTACCTATCAATTTAGAAATATGTCACAGAGAGTTTAAATTAAAAATTACTGGGAGTTTAAGTCCCAGGTCATCTCCCAACGAGTTGCAGAAAAGTGTGCTATTTTATTAATCAGATGTTCCAAGAAGTTAAGTTAAGTAGGTGGAAAATTAAATTGAGAAAATTCAAATAATATGAATAATAGCCTTGACTGGGAGTTGATTAGTTGGAACCTCTATCATTGATGGGATGATTTCAAGATTAATTTATAATTAATGGTTGTTCTGTTTAGTTATCATTTACTAGGTAAAGGAAAGTCAAACAAGTTGGAATGCTAGATCTGTTCACGAGTTGCAATCCACTTAGTTCAAAGGGATTGGTGTTAGTGATTAAATAACAATCCAACAGTTAACCCAATTACAAATTTTCTTTCAATCCTTCCAACTCAAAAGTTCCTTTCAATCAACTCCCTATCAAGTGAGGGAGGGTCGAAATAAGGCCCAAAATCGCCCCCAGCAAATTCTGCAGATTATGCAGATCGCACATGTCACGCGATCGCGTCATCCATGCGGACGCGTCATTCGCGCTTTTCCTTGCCACGGGTTCGCGTCGTCCACGCTACCGCGTCGCTTGAGCTTTTCCAATCCGTGCGGCTGCGTGAGCCATGCGGCCGCGTCACTGCGATTTGCTCTCCTTCGCGCGGTCGCGTGAGCCATGCAACCGCGTCACTTCTCGCTGGTTATCTCCTCAAATTCTTGTGTTCCTTCCATTTTTGCTGGCTTCCTTTCCAATCTCCAACTCATTCATGCCTTATAAAGTCTGAAACATTCAACACACAGATCACGGCATCGAATGGAATAAAGGATGATTAAAAATACATAATTAAAGTTTCTAGGAAGCAGTTTTCAAATATGTTATAAATCCAGGAAGGAATTATAATTTCATGCTAATTTAGTGAATAAGTGGGTATGGATCATGATAAAACTACACAATTAAGCATAATATAAACCATAAAATAGTGGTTTATCAACCTCCCCACACTTAAACATTAGCATGTCCTCATGCTTAATTGAAGGAGATAAGGAAATAAGTATGAACATGTAGAAACTCATGAAATGCAATGCAAGCCTATATATATATATATAAATAAATGCAACTATATGATTCTTGCCCACTTGATCAAAAGTAACTAAGCTCTTCAAAACAATTACAAATCAAATTCCACTAATTCTATCATTATATAATAAAACAGATAAAAGTGCAAGAAGATAGCTCATGAAAGCAGGGAACATGAAAATTCAAGCATTGAACCCTCATTGATAATGTATGTACGCTCTAATCTCTAGTGTATAGGGTAATCACTCTATCCTTCTCTAATCATGCTTTCTAACTTTTGTTCTTCTCCTAACCAATCAACAATAGTTAATATACCAATGCAAACATCATGAGGTCTTATCAAGGTTGTAATGGGGCTAAGGTACAGGTAGAGGTATACATTTGGTCAAGTGAGCTAATAAATTAAATCTTTAATTGACCCAAGTTTCAACCCAACCTATATAATTTTAATGTAATCTTAAAGTTCATACCTAGCTACCCAGAATTCCCTTTTTCTATCCATACTCATGTATCAACTTTATATTTATCAACTTTATATTTGGTTCTATCATATGTGCGTTGATCTTTGAATTCTGAATTTAACATTGGGGTAATTTTTGTCCTCTTATTTATTTATATAAAATTATTTTTTTTTTGACATTAAAATAAATATAGCTTATCAATGCACATAGATTTTTAATTCTTATAGTTTCACATGAGTAGGTATCCAAATTCCCATTAAATTCTCATGACACATTCCCTTAACAACTTTTGTTCCCACAATTTTCTATACTTAACTAGCACACATAATTCTATATTAAGCTAACCAAAGATTCAATTTGGGATATACAATTGTTTTTCAGCTTAAGGTTAGTAATGTGGTAAAATATAGAACAAATGGGATTTAAAGGCTCAAAGTGGTTAACAAAGGTAATTGAAAAGGGATTTATTCTATTCTATAAAAGAGAAAAAATCTAACTAAAATATCCTAATTATTGGTGCTAGGGAAGAGAAATTACCTCCGGAAGTTAGGTACTGATCGACCTCCCCACACTTAAGGCTTTGCACCGTCTTCGGTGCCGTCTGTCAGGAACAGGGGTGGGCTGGTAGCAGTATCTCCACAATCGGGACCGTCATGCCTCCCTGTGCTGGTAAAAGAAGTGGAGTCCGGGGTATCCGAGTCCTTGAAGTGTCCCTTGAGTAGCTCCTTGAGGTGTTTGAATCGGCGCTCGTTACGGCGCTCTCTCATCTTTGTTTTCTGTTCTTGTCGATCCAACCTTTCGATTATCTGCTGGAGCAATTCAACAGTTGTAGGTGCTTGTGGTGTTGAAGAAGGATTATCTTCAACTGGAGTGATAGGAAGGCTTGTAGTGGCTGCTGGGAGTCTGAGGTATTTCCCGTTAGGGACATACTGATCATCCCGTGGAAGCATGACTTTGGTGTCCCCAGCTCTGTAGGAGACTCCAGCTGCTGAGACAAGATCTGAGACCAAGGCAGGGAAAAGTAAGTTTTCCGCAATTTGTACGTGTCCCATAGCATTCCGGATATGTCTTGAGAGATGCAGAGGTTGGTCTGTAAGGATGCACCATAGTAGAACAGCCATGTCCGCAGTGAAGGAGGACGCATGAGTGCTCGGAAAGATGTAATGGGACATGATCTGTGCCCATACGCGAGCCTCCAAGGTAAGTGCTGAAGCCAAGATTCCCTTAGGGAACGGAAAAGAGGGTGTTGGATGCACATTAAGATATACTGACATTATAACATGCTCGCGAGTACATGGGAAAACCCAACAATGGAAAATAGCTAGTGCATATAAAGACAAGTGACTGCAAGGTGTTTATTAGCATGCCGGCAAAGGGCATGAGTAGCATAGACTAAGCAATACTTTGTAACAAACCATCACGTTTGTATTGACAATTAAATTCAATTAATTCAATAGTAAAGGGAAGTTGTAAAAAGCAAGCATTGAATAGTATAACAACATAGAGAAGTGCATAATGCCAGTTGAGCTTTTTCACAAACACATAGCATGCATGTTGAATAAGGAATGGAAAATATGAAGATGAACATGCAAGCAATCCCTTAAATGGAATAAAAATAATTGTCAAACAATTTGCAACAATCCACAATCATATAACGAGGGATAATGACTCAAAATACATAATTAAAAATTTTCTAACACCATGTAAAAAGGAAAAGAAAAAGAAAGAAAATATGAATAATGAAAAGAAAAAGAAAAGAAAAGAAAATACATATAAAATAATAAGAATGATAGAAAAAGAAAGAAGGGAGAAGGAAATAGAACCTTGGTAATGGAGGTGAGAGAGAAAGAGTGATAGGTGAGATAGAAAGGGGAAGGGGGAAATAAGGAAGGAAAAGAAAAATTAGGATTTGGAGGAGAGAAAGATAAGATATGTGGCAATTTTTGGTTGAGCTGTGCAGCGCATGCGACGCGGCCGCGTGGGGCACGCATTCGTGTGAATGCGCTTCAAGTAAGGTGACGCGCGTCGGTCACGCGGTCGCGTGACCCATATTATGCTTCTGGCGCGAGTGCAGCCTCGCACCAGCACAACTCTCTGTTCAAATTAATTTAAATGACAAAATTGGGGTGGCGTGATCGCGTGGGTCACGCGATCGCGTGAGTGTGCGTCAGAAAACGGATGACGCGGCCACGTCAGTGACGCGGTCGCGTGAGAAGGATTGTGCTTCCAGCACCAATCCAGTATCACTCTCGCACAATATTTCATGGTGCACCCTTTTACGTCGAAAACTCAGGGCACGCGGCCGCGTGGGGCACGCAGTCGTGTGGGAGGCCTTGATTCCCATGCGACGCAAACGCGTCAGCGACGCAGTTGCGTGGGTTGATTTGTGCCATTGGCACGCCTCCAGCCACACTCCAGCATGACTCTCTGTTCATTTTTTTATTTTTCTTTACTCTCCATGTGACGCGGACGCGTCGCTGATGCGATCGCGTCGCGTAGCAAAATTTTTTTTTTTATATAAAAACATGTAAATGCATATGCATGAAAGTACTAAGAAAGAGAAGAGTTATTGAATAGGAAAACTAAAAATAAAGAAAAGAACGATCATACCATGGTGGGTTGTCTCCCACCTAGCACTTTTCTTTAACGTCCGTAAGTTGGACGCTCCACTAGCTCAATCTTCTGCTATGTGGGGATCTTCCAAGAGGAAGATCTCAAGCTCCTTGTTTCTCTGCATCTTCTAATAGCAGTATCCAACGTATGAGTCTTGGTTTGGATTCCTTTTTGGCTAATAGATACTTTAAAGCTGCATGGTCCGAATACACTACTACTCTAGTACCAAGTAAATAAGCTCGGAATTTATCCAGAGCAAAAACAATAGCAAGAAGCTCTTTCTCAGTAGTAGTATAGTTGGACTGGGCAGTGTCTAAAGTCTTAGACGCATAAGCAATAACGAAGGGATCCTTACCTTCACGCTGAGTCAGCGCTGCTCCTACTGCATGGTTGGAAGCATCGCACATGATTTCAAACGGTTGGCTCCAGTCTGGCCCTCTCACAATTGGAGCTTGAGTCAGAGCAGTCTTCAGCTTATCAAACGCTTGTTTGCAATCCTCACTGAACTCGAACTCAATATCCTTCTGCAGTAATCTGGATAAGGGAAGTGCGACCTTACTAAAGTCCTTAATAAATCTCCTGTAAAAACCTACATGGCCAAGGAACGAACGGACTTCCCTCACAGAAGAGGGGTAAGGTAAACTAGAAATAACATTCACCTTTGCTGGGTCTATAGAAATGCCATTATTAGATACCATATGTCCTAATACAATTCCTTGTTTTACCATAAAGTGACATTTTTCGAAATTTAATACAAGGTTTGTATTAACACATCTATCTAATACTCTAGATAATCCATCTAAGCAAAGGCTAAAAGAATCACCATAAACGCTAAAATCATCCATAAAAACTTCCATACAGTCCTCAATAAGGTCAGAAAAAAGACTCATCATGCACCTTTGGAAAGTAGCTGGTGCATTGCACAAGCCAAAGGGCATTCTCTTGTAAGAATAAGTCCCAAAAGGACATGTAAAAGTAGTCTTTTCCTGATCCTCAGGAGCTATATGAATCTGGAAATAACCCGTGTAACCATCTAAGAAGCAATAATGTGATTTACCTGACAGGCAATCCAGTATTTGATCAATGAATGGAAGTGGGTAGTGATCCTTACGAGTAGCTTGGTTGAGACGCCTGTAATCAATGCAGACTCTCCAAGCATTCTGAACTCTGGTTGCTATGAGCTCTCCATGCTCATTCTTCACTGTAGTGACTCCAGATTTCTTGGGCACCACTTGTACTGGGCTTACCCATTCATTGTCTGAAATGGGATATATGATACCGACTTCCAATAGTCTGGTCACTTCTTTTTTGACAACTTCCAAGATGGTGGGATTTAGTCTTCTTTGGGGTTGACGGACAGGTCTTGCTCCCTCTTCTAAAAATATTCTGTGCTCACATACTTGAGGGTTGATGCCTACTATGTCTGCCAAGCTCCACCTAATTGCCTTCTTATGCTTCCTCAGCACATCAAGTAACTGCTCTTCTTGTTGAGAAGTCAGTTCCCTTGCAATAATAACCGGAAGCTGCTAACTATACAAGGACCTGGATCACTACATTTTTCAGGTAATCCTCCCATTAAAACAGATATAGAACTACCTAAAGGAATAGTTTCTAATTCATTAATTTTGTCTTTATGGATACATAAATCTTTTAGAAACTTTGCATATTTAGGTACCTGATGAATAACATCAAAAAGAGGAACAGTTACCTCAACCTTTTTGAATATTTCTACCATTTTGGGGTCGGGTTCCAGCTGCTTCCTGGGCTTCCTTGCAAGTTGTGGAAATGGAATAGGAGTAGTGTTTTTTGTGGTGTCTGCGCCTTTTGGTGCTTCCTCCTGTGGTTGAGCTATTTCTTCTTCAGCTATGTCCTGTATGTCCTCTTCCTCTTCAACATCTTCTATTTCTACTACCTCTTCAGCTGAGGTGTGTTCTGGTGGGCTTGGTTCCTCCTGATTCCTCTCCTGCAGTGTGATTCCAGACCTTAGGGTGATGGCATTAATGCCTCCCTTTGGATTGGGTAATGGTTGAGAGGGGATTCCAGTGGAGCTTGAAGGTTGGTTACTGAAATTTTGTGTTGATCCAATCTGTGACATAAGAGCTTGCAAAGTAGAGGTGAGACCATTCAGACTGGCGTTAATACTATTCATGTTATTTTCCATGGTCTGTTGTCTTCGCTCAAAAGATTGTAGTAGCTCTTCATTAGGAGATAAAGAAGAATGAGTAAATTGAGATGTCTGTTGTTGATTGTTCTGTGGTCCTTGGTTTTGCCTCAGGTGAGGTGCTCTGTAAGGTTGATTCTACTGCCTGTTGTTGTTATTATTCCACCTCTGATTACCCTGATTATCTCGGCCTCCTCTGTTATTGTTGTCCCTCCAATTCTGGTTGGAATTGTCCTGCCATCCATGGTTATTATTTCCACTTTGATTGTACCCTTGGTTGGGGCGGTCATAGAAGTTATCAGTGGATGCCACCATGTTGTCTTCTTGTTGGAGCTGTGGGCATTCATCAGTGTAATGGCTATAATCAGCACAGATTCCGCAAATTCTTTACGGAACTAGTTGTTGGTTTTGCTGTGGTGGAGGAGGTTGAGCTTGCTGAGCTTGTTGTTGATTCAATTGCATTTGCTTCAGCAAGTTGGTCATCTCACATATACTCTGAGCTAGAGCAGTAGTCTCTCTGCTCGAGGATACTTCTGCAACGGCTTTTGAACGGCCTTGCTTTTGCCTGTGGTTCCTAGTAGATTCAGCTAAATCACTGATCAATTGCCAAGCCTCATCAGTGGTCTTGTACTTCTTCATAGACCCATTGCTAGCACTTTCCAATGTGGTCTTATCTTGGGGCCTCATGCCCTGTGTGACATAGCTAAGTAATACTATCTTGTCAATCATGTGGTGGGGGCATGCCTCCAGAAGATTATTGAAGCGCTCTTAGTATTCAAAGAGAGTCTCATTGTCATCCTGAACAATTGTGGAAATATCCTTCCTCAGTTTATCAGTAACTTCAGATGGAAAGAATTTCTCCAAAAACTCCTTTCTGAGTGTATCCCAGTTAGATACATTTGCTAGAGGTTGAGTGTAGTACCACTCTCTTGCTTTTCCCTCAAGAGAAAACGGGAAAGCTTTCAGCAAAATTGAAGTTTCATCAGTACCATCACGCCTGACAGTAGAACAGGCTGCCTGGAAATCTCTCAAGTGCTTGATAGGCTCTTGAGCAGGTAGGCCATGAAACTTGGGCATCAAATTTAGCAGTGCGGTCCTTATTTCAAAATCTGAAGCTACTGCTGGATGATGCGCTTGAAACGGTTGCATTGTAAAATCAGGGGCTCCTTCCTCTTGGATGGTAACTCTCCTAGCTGCCATGTCTTCTGCACGTAAAACAACCGAATCAGTAGAATGGGGGTTGGTTTCTTCCTCAAGTTCACTTTCAGATCCGCCCTCAGAGCGGACTAACCGACGCTGTTCTCGCCTTATTCGTGAAATAGTTCTTTCAATTTCAGGATCGAATATTAGCAAGCACGGATCAGGAAGTGAACGCGTCATTTGACGAAAGAAACATGCAGCTCATAGTAGAAAAATAAAATAAAATACAAATAAATAAATTATAATTAATAACTTTAGCACTCTATTGCAACTCCCCAGCAACGGCGCCAAAAATTGATGAGACACAGAAGTTGGTGAATTAAAAATTATTAAAATAGTTACGTTGCAAGTATAGTTCTTAACTCACCGAAAATCTGCCTATCAATTTAGAAATATGTCACAGAGAGTTTAAATTAAAAATTACTGGGAGTTTAAGTCCCAGGTCGTCTCCCAACGAGTTGCAGAAAAGCGTGCTATTTTATTAATTAGATGTTCCAAAAAGTTGAGTTAAGTAGGTGGAAAATTAAATTGAGAAAATTCAGATAATATGAATAATAGCCTTGACTGGGAGTTGATTAGTTGGAACCTCTATCATTGATGGGATGATTTCAAGATTAATTTATAATTAATGGTTGTTCTGTTTAGTTATCCTTTACTAGGTAAAGGAAAGTCAAACAAGTTGGAATGCTAGATCTGTTCACGAGTTGCAATCCACTTAGTTCAAAGGGATTGGTGTTAGTGATTAGATAACAATCCAACAGTTAACCCAATTACAATAAAACTCAAAACTGTGTAGAATGAATGTTGTGTTTTGTTTCTGCATATTCTCTGGCTCTAGTCTACTGTTCCGGGCCGAAAACTAGGTCGAAATAAGGCCCAAAATCGCCCCCAGCAAATTCTGCAGATTATGCAGATCGCACATGTCACGCGATCGCGTCATCCATGCGGACGCGTCATTCGCGCTTTTCCTTGCCACGTGTTCGTGTCGTCCACGCTACCGCGTCGCTTGAGCTTTTCCAATCCGCGCCGCCGCGTGAGCCATGCGGCCGCGTCACTGCGATTTGCTCTCCTTCGCGCGGTCGCGTGAGCCATGCGACCGCGTCACTTCTCGCTGGTTATCTCCTCAAATTCTTGTGTTCCTTCCATTTTTGCTGGCTTCCTTTCAAATCTCCAACTCATTCATGCCTTATAAAGTCTGAAACATTCAACACACAGATCACGGCATCGAATGGAATAAAAGATGATTAAAAATACATAATTAAAGTCTCTAGGAAGCAGTTTTCAAATATGTTATAAATCCAGGAAGGAATTATAATTTCATGCTAATTTAGTGAATAAGTGGGTAAGGATCATGATAAAACTACACAATTAAGCACAATATAAACCATAAAATAGTGGTTTATCAGACAACCCACCATGGTATGATCGGTCCTTTTCATTCCTAGTTTTATTTTCTTTTGTTTTTCACAGTTTTCATTCATATTTTCTGCATAATCATCTGCATTCTACATTCTGCATAAATAAAGGGGTGTGCAATGCGCAAGTGTCGCTGACGCGTACGCGTCATGTGCGAGTTCGCACCACCAAAGAATTGACCCGAGAGTTGGGTCAGAGTGGTGCTGGAAGCGTGCCTTGCGCACAAGCAAGCCCACGCGTACGCGTACTTTACGCGTGCTCGTTGCTTGCGTTTTCACCAGCCCACGCATAAGCATCCCTGACGCGTACGCATGACCCTGGAAATCGGCGTAAATGTGTGTATGTCCCGAGAGTTGTGCTAGTTTGGGGCTGGAACTGTGCTAGTAGCACATACCCTATCACGCGTACGCGTCTCTGACGCGTGTGCGTCATTTTCACAAAATGGCCGTTCACGCGTGCGCGTGCCTGACGCGCACGCGTCGTATGAAATGTTGGCTCTCATGCATAACAACCCGAGAGTTGTGCGTGCGCGGGGATGCCTTCGTGTGATTCGCACAATCCAAGGCACGTGTGCGCGTGCCTGACGCTTACGGGTCGCATGTGACGCACAATTACACAAGCACGCAGCCAGATTTCAATTATTCCCTCCCTCAATCCTATCTCTTTTTCAATCCTAACTCTTTCTTCTTGCTTCTCCCTTCTTTCTTCCTTATTCTTTCTTATTATCCATTACTTTCTTCTTCCCTTTTTCTTCTTCTACCTCAGGTTCTTTTCTTTTCTCCTCTACTCTTTCATTCTTCTTTCCATTATTGCATTTAATTATTCTTTTTTCTTCTCAATTTTTCTTTTAGCTTCATTATTTATGGTTTTTTTTCTTTCTTTTTTTCATGTATTTTTTTATATTGGTGTTGAAGTTTTATTTTGGATAGTACCTTATTATACTTAAGCTTGTGGACATTATGAGGAGCAATTTGACAATTGATATTTAATTTTGGCTCTCATATATATTTGGATTATATTATTTTTATTCCTATTTTAACTTGCACACCAAGTGTTTGTAAAAAAGCTTTTATGGCATTTTGAATCCTATTTTCTTTTACTCTTTTACTTGAATGCCTCTTTTTCACAACACTTGTCCTCCACATGTATTTGGGATTATCATTCACAATTGTCATCATAACAAGTGCTCTTTAATTTGGCACATTTAATACCTGATGCTTGAGTTATGCTTCTCATGCCGATTACTTGCATGCTTTTACCATCTTGCATCTAATTATTATGAATTGCCTTCTTGCTCTTAATGGATGTCGTACCTACATGTTGTAGCTACCATGTATTTATGCTATTATCTTCCCCTTGGAATTCATTATCACTTGGAATTCTCTCCCTCCTATTTTTGGTTATATCTATAATTAACAATCTTCCTCTTTCTTACTTCCTTAGGCATGGGTACCAAGAAAGGAAAAGAGAAGGCCACTGACAAGACACCAGCAAGGAGAGGAACCAAGAGAGCTCCGGCTAAAGCGCTTCCATCTACAAGTGTAAAGCCGCTAGCAAAGCGGGTGAAGAGGATCATTAAAGTTGATGAATCAAAGATAGCCTTTCCTGCACGGGACTCCACACGGATCACCAACCGTTACTGTGAACAGATATTCCCCATCCTAGCTGAGAGGAACTACAACAATGAGCATCTACTCATTGTTCCAACACACTTTGTTGATTTTGTGGAGCCCTGCATAGAGAGAAGACAGTGGGGATTTTTGAGGAAGCAGCCGCGGGAGGCCAACTTATCATGGGTAGTTGAATTCTACTCCAACTTCTACTCGCCTACCCTGCAGACTGTCTATGTTCGTCAGCGACAAGTCCCTGTCTCCGAGAGTGCCATACAGCGAGCATTGGATCTTCCAGCTAGCCCAGAGGGATTGGATGCATATCAAGAAGCCTCTTTTAAGCGCCAGATGTATCAGTTCGACTGGGATAGCGTCCTTAGAGTTATAGCCCAACCTGGCAGTACCTGGATCTACGGGCAGTATCGATCAAAACCCAAGAGCATCTCAGCCCAGTCACTTACCTTGGAGGCTCACGTGTGGGCACAGATTATGTCCGACTATATCTTTCTGAGCCCTCACGAATCCACCTTCATAGCAGACATGGCTGTTCTCGTCTGGTGCATCCTGACAGAGCAACCTCTCAACCTGTCCCGACACATCCGGCAAGCAATGGGACAGGTACAGATTGCGGGTAACCTGCCTTTCTCTGCCTTGGTTTCAGATTTAGTCTCTGCCGCCAGTGTGTCATATCGGGCAGGAGACACGAAGGTCCTGATCCCTAGGGCCGACCAGTATATACTGAATGGGAAGTACATCAAGCCACCAGTTTCCTCTGCGAGCCGGCCTGCAAGCCCACCTTTGGATACTCCTCCTTTTTCTACTCCACTATCATCCACACCACAAGCACCATCAATCCATCAGATGTTCCTTCAGATCCTTGAGAGGTTCGACCGGCAACACCGGCGAATGGAGCAAATGGAGCGCCGTAACAAGCGCTGATACAACTACCTGAAGGAACTCATAGCTGGTACCCACCCACCTCTGGAATAGAAGGACACCCCAGACTCCTCTTCATCTAGTAGCACAGGGAGCCACGGCGAACCAGACAGCAGAGGCGATGCTTCCGGCCCTACCCTACTCCTTACTGATGGCACGGAGGACCGTGCCAAGCCTTAAGTATGGGAAGGTCAGTCCTAGACTTTTGGAGGTAACTTCTGTCTCTCTTAACACCAACATTTTTAGTTTTTCCTTTGTTAGATAGGATAGTATGCATGATAATAGTTGTTTGCATATATGTTTTGCTTGGCTAAAGTAATGAGTTTCTTTTCAAGACCCTATTTTATAATATTTCACTGATTTAAATTGAAAATTTTTGTTAAATTTGTTTGAAGATTATATACTGGAACATGGTTGATAGCTAAGAACACACAACCTGCGATATTTGAGCTTAATTACATGGTTATATTATTTAACCATAATATTTTATTCTTGTGTGTTTTCTTCTCTATGATTGTAATATATAGTTTTTTCCATCCTATGTGTCCATTATTTAGTGTATTTGCATGCATACATATGATTGAGACCATCATTTGTTAGTAGCTTACTTATCCCAAATAGCTTACCATTTCAATTACCTTTGTTTGCCACTTTGAGCCTTTTAATCCCTCTTTGTTCTATATTTTACCACATCGCTAGCCTTAAGCAGAAAAATAATTAATTAACCAAATTGAATCTTTGGTTAGCTTAAGATAGAGATTGTATATCAATTAAGTGTGGGGAATTGTGGGAACCTGGGTTAATGGAAATGTGTTATGTTTCTACTTCATTTGAATATTGGGAATTTGGGTGCCTACTCATATAAGACCAGAAAAACCATATGCATTGATATGTTATATTTGCTTTCAAGTTTCTAAAAAAAAATAATGATAAAAATTATTACAATATAAATAAATAAATAAATAAGGGGACAAAATTACCTCAATGCTAAGCTTAATAAAAGATCAATGCATATGTGGTAAAATTAAAGAAAATT
The DNA here is from genome assembly GCF_000816755.2 of Arachis ipaensis. NCBI lineage: Eukaryota > Viridiplantae > Streptophyta > Magnoliopsida > Fabales > Fabaceae > Arachis > Arachis ipaensis. The sequence goes on from NC_029786.2 coordinate 62,717,014, forward strand.
TGGTATATGAGTATGTAAAATATACAAAAGTGGGAATTTTGGGTAGCTAGGCATGAATTTAGAATTACATAGAGAGTGTGTGTGTTAAGTGAGAGCTTAGGTTAGTCAAAGATTCATATTATAGCTCACTTGGCCATACATATATCCTCACCCTTACCTTAGCCCCATTACAAACTTGAAAAGACCTCATGATGTTTGCATTGGTATACTAAATATTTGTTGATTAGTTAGATGAAGAACAAAGTTTTAGAAAGCATGACTAGAGAAGAGTAGAGCGATTAACCCTAGACACTTGAGCGATTAGAGTGCATATACACTACCAGTGAGAGTTCAATGCTTGATTCTATGTTCCCTGCTTTCATGAGCTATCTTCTTACAAGTTTACTTGTCTTTTATTGTGTGATTTGAATTAGTGAAATCAGATTTATTTTTGTCTTGGAGAACTTGTTTATTTTTAACCAAGTAGATAGAAACATATTAGCATATAGTTGCATTGACATACTGATAAACCCTATTTTTAGGGGTTTATCTTGTGCTTAATTTAGGAGATTTTATGACCTTTTACCCACATTTATTCAATGAAATAGCATGGTTTTATGATTGTCTCCTAATTTGTGCTTAAGTGTAAAAACATACTTTTTAGGCCCTTAATTGCCAATTTTGATTCACCTTTGATTCCACTAGATGCTTTGATGTGTGTGATAGTGATTTCAGGTTGAAAAGGCTAAGAATGGATCAAAGGAATGGAGAGAAAAGTATGCAAAGTGGAGAAATCATGGAAAAGCAAGGATTTGGGATGAGATCAACGACGCGCACGCGCAGCAGACGCGCACGCGTGGATTGTGAGGTCAAATGGCGACGCGTACGCGTACATGACGCGTACGCGTGCAACGCAAATTGCCAATCGATGCGTACGCGTAACCTAGGCATACGCGTCGATACTCGCACGTGACTCACTTAAAGGCAATCTGCTGGGGACGATTTCTGGGCTTCCCAGGCCCAAATCCAACTCATCTCTGATGCTATTTAACCCAAGGACTGAAGGGGAATCACAACTTTGGAATACATTAGTTTAGTTTAGTTGAGTTTTGGAGGGAAAGTTAGTTTCTAGAGAGAGAAACTCTCATTTCTCTCTAGAATTAGGATTAGGATTAGGTTTTAGTTTTCTTCTTCTAGATCTAGATCTCCTTCTTCTCTTGCTTCAATTTTCCTTTTGCTTTATGAATTCTTATGTAGATCTCTATTTCCTTTTCAATGCAATTTATGATTTCCATAGCTTCTCATGTTTGATTTGATTTTATATTATGGATCTATTGCCTTTGTAGTTAGATCTCTCTTTAATTCTTGCAATTCATATGTTTACCTTTATTGCCTTTTTTGTGTTTGATGAAATGCTTCTTTTAACTATGAATTAGATTTTGTTCCTCTTGGCTTTGGTAGAGTAATTAATGACTCTTGAGTTATCTAATTTCTTTGTTGATTGATAATTAGAAGTTGCTAATTAGTTTGAATTCCACTAAAACTAGTCTTTCATCATGATTAGGCTAGGACTTGTGGAATCAAGTTAATCCATCCACTTGACTTTTCTCCATGGTTAGAGGTTAACTAAGTGGGAGCAATCGACAATTGTGGTCACAATTGAGGAGGATAACTAGGATAGGACTTCCAATTCTCATACCTTGCCAAGAGCTTTGTTAGTTGTTAGTTTATTTTCTTTGCCATTTATATTTCTTGTTTCTTATCTCAAAAACCCCAAAAGATACTTCATAACCAATAATTGAACACTTTATTGCAATTCATAGGGAGAACGACCCGAGGTTTGAATACTTCGGTTATTTTATGGGGGTTTTGTACTTGTGACAACCAAGTTTTTGTATGAAAGGATTCTTTGTTGGTTTGGAAACTATACTTGCAACGAGATTTCATTTGTGAAATTATAAACCATACAAAATTCTATTCATCAAAATGGCGCCATTGGCGGGGAATTGCAATGGTGTTATGTTATTGGTTATTGTATATATGTGAATATTGTGAATAGCTTGATTTTTGGATTGCTTGTTAGTTTTTGCTAGCTTTAGGACTTTGTTTCATTCTTTCTTATTAGCTTTTGTTTCTATTTTCTCTTTTCACTATGATTTCTCACTTTGGCTCTGAGTTTGGTTCTAACTATGTTGTAGGAAATGAGGGCTACAATGAAGATGTGTATCAAGGATGGGATAATTAAAGGTGGGAGGAGCCATATGCATATGATCAATCTTCATGGCAACAACCTCTACCAATCCAATGGCTATGATGAATCTCCTTGTGACTTTCAAGAACCACCACCATATGCCTATGAGCCATACCCTCAACATAACCCTCAACCATACTCATAAGCCCCTTTTCACTAAATACCTTCATATGACCCTAATCCATATCCACCATTTCAACAACCATATGAGCCGTACATGGAACCACCATCCCAACCTTAATACTTCCAAGAACCACCTTCTCCATACTATAACCAAGATGAACCACCTCCAATGTTTGCAAATTTTCATTCTCAAGATGAATTCTACCGTCCACAATCCTCCATGGAAGAATATCAGTGTCCATCTCTCTAGGAAACCATGGATCGGCTTCAAGCAACCGTCCGTCAAAAGCTAGATGCATGGGACTCATACCACATGTCCACGGATGATTGTGGAAGAGCAACCGAAAAGGGTAGTTTAAAGGGGGTTGTAGAATCTCAACTTGAGAACAAAGTAGAACAAATGGAGAACATAGAATCACCACATCCTTACTATGATGAACCACCTTCCTATTATGAACCCTTTTCCCAAGACAATGAGCCCTCTCATCTACCCAAACCTCCAATGGATGACATCCTTAATGCTTTTGTTCAAGGACAAGAGGAGATGAAAAGGGATGTACAATAATTCACAGCCACCTTAGACGAGGTGGTAAACCGGTTAGCATCCCAATGCTTGGAAATTCAAGGAACTCCCATGGCTACATGTGAAGAATCCAAGAGCATAGCATGAATGAGAGATTGGATGATGAGAAATATTGCTTTGTGTTGGAACAATTGGAGGAAGCTACCATTGTTGAAGAAAAGGAAGAAGTGGTTGAAGACTTAGGAGCTGTGGAACCTCTATGGGAACCTAGAGTTGAAGAAAACCCCTCTAAGATGATTGAATTTGATGCTAAGAGGAAATGTGCACAACCTCCAAGGCGTATCCCTTATGAAGAATTGGACGGGATAGAGCAAGAATTGAGTTCCCTTGGTGATGAAGATCAAGCATCAAGTTTTAGTGGTGAAGAATCCTTTGAGTATGAAGATCCTTTCCCCGGTGGATTTGAAAACGTTGTGGAGGTAAATTTCTCTCACCCTCCCATTTATGGTTCGAGTAAGGGAAAAGGCTTAGATAAAATTGTTGAACAAAGGATTTCATGTGAGGAATCTTGTGACGAGGTGGAAGTCCTTAGAAAGAGAAGGACGGGAGTTGGATACGCTTTGTCAAGATCTTTGGAAGCGTCTTTGCCTAGGTTGCCATCTACTCCTTCCTTTGAGTGGGTAAAATTCATTTCTATTAGCTTCTTTATTCCACTTGAATATGGCTTGCTTGAAACGGATGGCAAACTTAGGACACTTTGCGGGATGAAGCATAAAAGAAAGATGTTTCATGGTTGGCGTTGCAAATCAAGGCTCATTGTGGTTGATACATCAAACATGAAATATAAAGGTAGGAATAGTGCTCAATTAGATTGGTCTAGGAGGATTGTTGGGCACTTCATTGAGAATTCATCTTGCTTGCCACCCGGATGCACTAATAACGATCAACTTCAAGACGGGTGTGAGAATAAAGTGTGGGATCCCAGATTACAAGAAGAGGATTGACTTTGGAAGCCCCAAGCTTGTGAAGAACTCTATCAAGACTTGGTGCAACTCATGAGAAATCTTGGGGCACAATGGAAAACCAAGCATTGGTGGAAGTTCCAAGATGAATTTAAGCACAAGCTACCTTGAGAGGAGCTCCCCATAAGTCCAACTTAAGGACAATAAACAAAAGTGCTAGGTGGGAGACACCCCACCATGGTAAAATCTTTCCTTTTTCTCTCTTTGTACATATTGGTAATTAGCTTAATTTCACGTTTTGATTGGTTTGTTGAGTTTATTTGGTAGTTAAGTATGTTAAATAAGGTTTTATGGTATTTTGGTATCTGTTTGGAGGTTTGGTGCAAGAACTTGAAAAATTTTTGAAAAATAGAGCATCATCCACGCGTACGCGTGCCCCAAGTTTTTCAGCCAATCCACGCGCACGCGTCACCCACGCATACGCATGGATACAAAATTTCACATTCCATCCATTTCCCTGAGAGTTGTGCCTGCATCGCGCGAACATTGTGCCTTTGGCACAAAGCTATTCACGCGCACGCGTGCGATACGCGTACACGTGGCTCTCCAAATAAGCTATCGACGCGTACGCGTAGCGATACGTGTACACGTGGCTCTCCAAATAAGCTATCGACACGCACGCGTGATATACGCGTACGCGTCGCTTCCATTTCACCATTCCCACGCGCGCGTCACTTATGCGTACACGTGGATGCCCCTCCTTCACTACACTTATTTTCTTCTCCTCCTTCCATTTCTTTCTTTCTCCTTTCTCCTTCCCTTCTCTCACCCCTCATCCAACACTACCAAACACCATTTATAACCACCCTTTTTAGTTAGTGTCATTTTTGTTTAATTTTTGTTTTAATAATAAGTGTTGGATTATTAATGTTGTTTACTGTTAATTGCTGCTAATTACTGAGGAGATGTTAGTTTAACATCATTGTTGTTAATTTTCATTGTTGGATTCCTTGATTGAGGTTATAATTTTTTACTTGGTTTTGAATTTTTCATGCTTAATTTTGTGAATACCAAATACACTAGATTTGCCTTCAAGCACTCTAAATCTTTTTGAATTGCATGTTGTAGCTAGCCACCATGTGGTTTGAATCCTATTCTTTGATTAGGCAATATCTTGACGGATGTTGTGCATTTATCTTAATCCATTGTGCTTCTTGATCATATGCATCCATATATTATATATTTGCTTGAATGCTTTCATGCTTCTTTATCGCTTGTTTGGTTGTCTTAGCCTACAAGTTTAGAGTATTTCAAGCACACTAGAATGAGTGAAGTGCATGCTTCTTTTGTGTAGATTGTGGCAAGGCTTTTTATGCTAGTGTGCGTGTGTTCTAAATCGCACAATTTAGGACCCATACACCTATTTTCTATTAATGTCACATTAATTCATTCACTTCTTTCTAGTGATTTACCTCATTCCAACAATGTCTGCTTCCTTGCTTTTACATTTACTTTTCTTACTATCCGGTCTTCTATTTTCAGGATAGAGTCACCACAAGCAAAAATAGAAGCGGGAGAAAGAACACGCAGCAAACCGGTTGACCCACCAGCTGAAGGTGGCAATCCGGAGAGTCGCCGTACCCCCTTGCTCATATTTGAATGCACCGAGGATGGTGCAAACTTTTAAGTGTGGGGGGGTCGTCCGACCGAATTGGCATTTTTGGGTGACAAATTTCTAATCCCAACACTTTTGCATTTCATTTCATTTTTTAGGTCTTTTTAGGAATTTTTGACTGCATTTTCTTAATTTTGCATGTATACATAATAAGCTTAGTCAAAATAATGAAATTTTTCAAGAAATTATCTATAGGGCATCCCAATGGATTTGAGTAAAAATCTTTCATTGAACTTGCTGGAATTATATATATATATATATATTGTGGAACATTTTTTGAGCTAAGAACACACAACTTTGTGAGTTTAGAGCCTAATTGTGTGGTTACATCTTATAACCACTTATCTTCCTTCTTGTGTGCATTATTCTCTTCCTATGATTGTAATCTTTGATTTGTTTGATTCTATATGTCCATTATTTTGTGTAGACATGCATTTATATGATTGAGGCCATCATTTCATTTAGCTCACTTACCCAAATAGCTTTACCTTTTATCTTCCATTGTTAGCCAAAATTGAGCCTACGATTAACCCACTTTGTTCTTAATTTTAGCACATTACAAGCCTAAAGCGGAAAATAGTAAATGTCCTTTATTTGGATCTTTGATTAGCTTAGGCTAGTGAGTGTGTAACATTCAAGTGTGGGAAATCTTGGGACATTGGTTGAATAAAAGGGTAGTTTGTATTTTTGTTGAAAATATTGGGAATTGGGTACATACTCATGTATTGATTAAATGTATAGACCTTATGCATTGATGTTCTTGTATATAGTTTGAAAGAAAGAAAAATGAAAAAAACAAAAGAAAAAAGAAAAAAAATATGGAAAGAAAAAGAAAAAAATAGAAAAGAAAGAAAAAAGAAAAAGAAAAGAAATAAAAGGGGACAAAATGCCCCAAAGAAAAGTTCAATAAGAATCAATGCATAAATGTTGTGAAGTGAAAAGAAAATGCATGAGTATGTGAAAAAGTGAAGAATGGGTAGCTAGGTTAGAACTTAATTGTATAGGTTATTATAGGTTAGGTAGGAAAGTCTAGGTTGATCAAAGATTCAAACTCTAGTCCACTTAACCATATATGACCCTACCTTGACCCTAACCACATTACAACCTTGAAAAAGACCTCATGATAATTGTACGCATGCATAAAATAAATGTTGATTGTTAGATGAAAAACAAATCTTGGAAAGTATGATTAGGAGAGAACTGAGAGAATCAACCCTAAACACTTGAGCGACTAAAGTGCAAACACATCCGGTGAGGGTTCGATTGCTCAATTACATGTTTTCACCTATGATCATCTCTTCTTGCAAGTTTATAAAAATATCTAATAACTCAATTCAATTGTGGATTAGATTTGCTATTGCTTTAGGCCTTGTGCCCATATATGTTCTCTTGGGAATTGATTTATTTTGACCAAGCAATTGCATTCACTTAGTGATGCCAAGGCATCTTAGGCTAGTTTCACTAGCATTTTTTTGTTATTTTTAGTTGTTTTATGCATTTTCTTGAGCCTTAAGTAATCATTTGGGCCAAATAGTCATGCTTGTCTTAAATCATTCAAACATGAAGATTTTGATGCAAATTCCATGAGTTTTTAGTTATATTCCTTGAATGCTATGAATGAAAGATTTCTCATGAAATTTTGCAAGACTTTGATGCAGTTGTTTGGATGATTTCAGGGAAGAAGAGGCTAGGCAAGGAAGCAACAAAATCAATAAAGGAAGCTTGAATATCACATGTGGAGTTTAAGTTCCAGTTTAAGCTTAAACTGGAGCTTAAACGTGTTATATGGAACAGCTTGACCATGCCTTCTTCAAATATAAATAACTTGAGCTACAAAACTCCAAATGAGGTGATTCAAAATGCATTGGAAAGAAGACATCTAGAGCTTTCCAAGAATATATGGCATGCATGGTAGATACTAAAAATTGAGGGAGAAAACAGCCCCGTAATGTGCATAGAAGAGCATAGTACCAACATGCAATCAGGCCAGCTGACCTCTTCACCTTCCATGGAGTATAACTCCAGTTGTAGAACTCCAAATGATGCGCTTCCAGTTGCATTGGAAAGTAGACATCCAGAGCTTTCCAACGATGTATAGAAGTATGGGGTGGACAGTGCAACTGAGCTCCCAAAATTGGCATTTTCGAGCACGTTTAAGTGACTTAAACGTTGGCTTAAACGCTGTCAAACCAACCAGCAACCTTGTCACCTTCAATCAAGCATAACTTGAGCTATAGAGATCCAATTGAGGTGCTTTCAGTTGCGTTAGAAAGCTGACATCCATAGCTTTCCAACGAGATATAATATTCTATATTTGGCATCAAATTGGCAAGGTTGACAAGAGAACAAAGTGACGACTCAAGAAAGGGGGGTGCAACGTTTGAGTGTAGTTTAATGGATCATTATCCTTTTTGGATCAATTATGTCACTCTACCCTTCAAGCAAGCAAGGCCCATCAACAACACCAAATCAAGGCCACAAGAATCATCTAGAATAGTTTATTTTCATTTGATTGTAATTTGCTTTGAATTTCATTTTCATTTTGTAATTTAGGGAGCCTATTTAAAGGCCTTAGTTTCTGCATTTGAGACACACGGGGGATTGAAGGGGAATCCAGCCCCTGAGGGGGAAGTTTTTACACATCGGGAGAGAACTTTGGATCATTTTTCTTTTAGTTTTGTAATTGAATTCAGAGCTATGACTCACTAAACCCCTTTCATTGGGTTAGGGAGCTCTATTGTAATTCAATGAATCAATAATAGTT
>NC_029786.2:62725346-62732148 GCF_000816755.2 Arachis ipaensis
ATGTTTTGATTCGGAGATCTCAATATCTCCTAACACCCAATGAATTTCCCATTTCTGATCTACCACTTTCTCTTTACATTCTGCAATTAAATTCATGCAATCACCCCATCCCTTTTAATTTCAGCAATTTAGCTTCTCGCTCTTTAATTCATGCTATTTTACATTCCGCAATTCTCATCTAAATCTTGATTCCGCTCAACTAGAACATACTTCTAATCCGAATTGCTCACTCAACCAATCCTTGTGGGATTCGACCTCACTCTATTGTGAGTTTTTACTTGACGATAACCGGTGCACTTGCCGGAAGGAATTTTGCCGATCGTGCAATTTCCTAAATCGTAGCATATCAAGTTTATGCACATCACTTAGATAGTTACATTTAGGTAGATTGCATATAGTTTAGTTTACATTGAATAAATGTTGATACCCTTTGTTTCCTTCTTAATTTTAGCATGAGGACATGCTATGGTTTAAGTGTGGGGAGGTTGATAAACCCCATTTTTAGGGTTTATCATGCTTTTTAGGCCCTTAAATGCCAATTTTGATTCACCTTTGATTCCACTAGATGCTTTGATGTGTGTGTTAGTGATTTCAGGTTGAAAAGGCTAGAAATGGATCAAAGGAATGGAGAGAAAAGCATGAAAAGTGGAGAAATCATGGAAAAGCAAGGATTTGGGATGAGATCAATGACGCGCACGCGCAGCAGACGCGCACGCGTGGATTGTGAGGTCGCATGGCGACGCGTACGCGTACATGACGCGTACGCGTGCAACGCAAATTGCCAAAGTTTTATTTTGGAAAAACACCATCATTATGGAAATGTACATGGACGACGAAATGGGTTTTGGAATTTATTAACATTCTCCAAAAAGGGTACTGTTAATAATCCCGCGGGTACCGAAACCATTAAAAGAACGCCCAATAACTTATTGGGCACTGTACGAAGTATTTGAAATACAGGAAAGAAATAAGCTAGACCCATGCTTCGAGTTGTTTCATGCCACAAATAAACTCGAACACTTAAGAAATCTGTAGGACAGGCGGATTCACACCTCTTACAACCGACACAGTCCTCCGTTCTTGGGGCAGAAGCGACGCGTACGCGTGACCTACGTGTACGCGCCGATACTCGCACGTGACTCACTTAAAGGCAATCCGCTAGGGGCGATTTCTGGGCTTCCCATGCCCAAATCCAACTCATCTCTGATGCTATTTAACCCAAGGACTGAAGGGGAATCACAACTTTGGAATACATTAGTTTAGTTTAGTTGAGTTTTGGAGGAAAAGTTAGTTTCTAGAGAGAGAAGCTCTCATTTCTCTCTAGAATTAGGATTAGGATTAGGTTTTAGTTTTCTTCTTCTAGATCTAGATCTCCTTCTTCTCTTGCTTCAATTTTCCTTTTGCTTTATGAATTCTTATGTAGATCTCTATTTTCTTTTCAATGCAATTTATGATTTTCATATCTTCTCATGTTTGATTTGATTTTCTATTATGGATCAATTGCCTTTGTAGTTAGATCTCTCTTTGGTTCTTGCAATTCATATGTTTACCTTTATTGCCTTTTTTGTGTTTGATGAAATGCTTCTTTTAGCTATGAGTTAGATTTTGTTCCTCTTGGCTTTGGTAGAGTAATTAGTGACTCTTAAGTTATCTAATTCCTTTGTTGATTGATAATTAGAAGTTACTAATTAGCTTGAATGCCACTAAAGCTAGTCTTTCATCATGATTAGGCTAGGACTTGTGGAATGAAGTTAATCCATCCACTTGACTTTCCTCCATGGTTAGAGGTTAACTAAGTGGGAGCAATGGACAATTGTGGTCACAATTGAGGAGGATAACTAGGATAGGACTTCCAATTCTCATACCTTGCCAAGAGCTTTGTTAATTGTTAGTTTATTTCCTTTGCCATTTATATTTCTTGTTTTTTATCTCAAAAACCCCAAAAGATACTTCATAACCAATAATTGAACACTTTATTGCAATTCCTAGGGAGAACGACCCGAGGTTTGAATACTTCGGTTATTTTTTTGGGGGTTTGTACTTGTGACAACCAAGTTTTTGTATGAAAGGATTCTTTGTTGGTTTGGAAACTATACTTGCAACGAGATTTCATTTGTGAAATTCTAAACCATACAAAATTCCATTCATCACATACATAGGTTGCATCTCATAAGTCTTACTTTTTCCCATTCATTCTTTTATCTCCTTGAGCTTAGCATGAGGACATGCTAATGTTTAAGTGTGGGGAAATTGATAAACCACTATTTTATGGTATATCTTGTGCTTATTTGAGTGGTTTTTATCAAGTCTTTGCACACTTATTCATACAATTTGCATGATTTTACAATTCCTTCCCAATTTGGTTCTATGGTTGAAAACTTGCTTTTCAAGTCTTTAAATTGTGTATTTTAATTCCCCTTTATACCATTCGATACCGTGATCCGTGTGTTAAGTGTTTTCAGGCTTTATAGGGCAGGAATGGCTTAGAGGATGGAGAGGAAGTTTGCAAAAATGGAAGGAGCACAAGAAACTAAGGAGATAACTAGCAAGGAGCGACGCGCACGCATGGCTCACGCGTGCGCGTGCCTGACACGTACGCATGACACGCTAAGATGACCATCGAACATTGGTGGCCAACGTGCGCGATCTTGATCTCAAAATCTTGAATTTGAAAAAGTGCAACGACACGCACGCGTCTATAGCGCGTACGCGCAGGCTTAACTTTTGAGAATCCACGCGCACGCGCACATCACGTGCACGCGTGGATAGGCCAACGTTGGAGGGAATGTTTCCAGTCCAACGCTGAGGCCAACGTTCTTCTAAAAGCTTTCGAAACTAGAATTGGGATTTTTGCATCCACGCGAACGCGTAGCGTACGCGAACGCGTGGATGCGTATTCTGACCCCAAGGGCGCAAACGCGCAAGCCACGCGTACACGTGGGTAGAGGAATGGTGGTACTCCAACGTTGAGTCAAACGCCAATGACAGCAAGCAGAACTGGATTTTCAAAGAGGTGTTTGATTCAACGTTGGCCTTCAAACGTGGACCCCAACGTGAGCATAAGAACTTTGCAATTCAAGCAGATCTCTTCTCAACAGCAAGGGAAACCAATTGGAGAAACTTCAACCCAATTCAATCAAGGCCAAAAGCCCAATTCAGAGATTGAAGATCAATGAAAGAAAGTGTATAAATAACTTAGAATTCAAGTTAGTTAGGGATTTTGGATTTTTTTCAACTAGCGGAGAGAGATACTAACACTCTGGTAATTTCAATTTTCTGCAATTCTTTCAATTCTGCGATGTGTCTTTCAATTCCATTTTACATTCTGAGATATATGAACAACTAAACCCCTTTCATTGGGTTAGGGAGCTTTATGTAATTCAATGGATCTATATTAGTTTTCATTTTTCTTCTTCTTTCTTTTCTCTTGATTTTGCTAGAATTTCGTTCTTCATCATATTGGATAGTTATCTTGGGAAAGAAGCTATCCATAATTGGATCTCCTTTGAACCTTGGAAGAGGAATGAGGAGATCATGCTAGAATTACTTTCTCACATTGGATTAGATTGGGGTTTGGATGGATATAGTGACATGTAATCCTACCAATACTTTGATCTATGAATTTGTGTGGTAGAATCAGTGACCGATCTTCATCTCCTCCCATGAGCACTTAAATCAAAGAATTGAGCAATTGTTCATCCTTAGAGAGATTAGATTGCCAAGGAATTGGGATCTAATCACCCAAGATTGCCAAGGAGATCAATGAATGCTTTGATTGAGGAAGAGATGAAAATGAACTTGATCCGGAGAATTATCACATCTCCTGACCCCAATAAATCCCTCACTCTGATGTTACCCATTCTCATTATATTCTGCTCTTTAATTTCATTCTTAATCCCCATTCCCATTTAATTTCATGAAATTTAAGCTTCTGTCATTTAATTTCTTGCAATTTAAGTTTCCCGCCAAATTTACATTCTGCAATCTCAACCGAATTTTGATTTCACTCAACTAGCACAATTCTCCAATTAACATTGATCAATCAACCAATTCCTGTGGGATTCGACCTCACTCTACAGTGAGTTTTTACTTGACGACAATCTGGTGCACGTGTCGGTAGGAAATTGTTGAGAGACAGTAAAGGGTGAATCACAAGGCAGGGGAAAAATAAAATCTAACAACTCAACTTGTAAACATATTCCTCTGTGCTCCCACATCTTCGCAATAAGTGTAATACCCGGTCTAACCAAAATTAATTAAATAATAAGTTAAATAGGAGCGAATATGGTTGGAAGATTTGGCAATTGGAATTTGATAATTTAAATATGATATTTGGATTCAGTGAATTTTTCCAAGTCGAAAAACATAGTTTTCTGCATAAAAGCGCGCAGTGGAATTTTGACCGGCAGTACCGGCTGAGATCTGTCTGGTACTACAGCTGAGGAAATTGATTATGAGTAAATAAGATTAAGAAATGAGGAATTATAATTAGGGAAGGTAGAAATATTTAAAGTGCAATTTAGAGCGCTAATCTTAAAGGTTTTGGCCCAAAATTGGGCCAACGGGCAAAAATAAGTGAACCAGGCCTAAGTGGGCCCAAGACCCAACATATATAAACATTAGTTATGAGCATTTCAGCTCATTTTACCCTAAAAAAGAAGGGTGGGGCGCTGAAATTGAGAAGAGAGAAGAGAAGAGAGAAAATCTAACTCTCTTTGATCTTCAAACCACCATAACTTGAGCTACGGAGCTCCGATTGACGAGCCGTTTGCGGTCACGCGTCGCTCTTCTCATCCTCTACAATTCTATCTAAGTTTTGTGGTGAGTATTCCATTCATCTTTGCCCAGTTTTCGAAATTCTCTACTGTTACATGTTTTTGGGTAGTTAGTGTTGAAATCTTGTGATTTTGGGTGTTTAGGGATACTCCAACATGGATTCTAAGTGGGTTCTATCCCTACTTCATATGGGCTGAGGTAAGAAGTGCTCAAACCCTTGTGATTTGTCATTTTCATGAGCCCTAGGTTGATGTATGTATGTGATATTGGTTATGTTAGTGTATTTGGTGATATTGGTGCACAATTGGGAGATTGGTATTGCTTGAGGAGCTTTGGTGAGGCTTGGAGCTAAGTTTGGTGAAGACTTCCATAGAAGAGACTCAATTGGTTTGGCTACAAGAGGTACGGTTTAAGTTTCATTTAAGTACCGTGTGTTGTGATGAGAATTCCTAGGCTAGATGCCCCTAGGATTAAGTTTGGATTGTGTATATAATTCAAAAAACGGGTGAAAAATGATTTAAAATGAGAAAGTTATGACCGTCGGAAGATTGGGGGTTGAATCTGTAAATTCTGCAGCTTTTAACTTAGAAAATTTTTAGCAGAACGACCCTACGCGCGTAGGCGCATTTGGCGTGTGCGCGCCGTTCTTCTAGAAAGAACCATCCACGCGTGCGCGTGGTGTGCGCGGGCGCGTCGATGCGCTGCACCAATTGCCCAGCCATTTTCCAGAGAGTTGTGCCAGGGTTGTGCCAGTTTTGTGCCTGGGCGCAAGAGCACCCACGCGTACGCGTGGCTGACGCTTGCGCGCCGTTTGGATATTTTTCAACCCGCGCGTTCGCGCATATGGCGCTTGCGCGTCGATGAGTTTTTGGCCATCCACGGGTGCGCGTGAAGTGCGCGTACGCGTGGCCCTGTTTTTATGTCAACGTTGATTTTTGAGTTTTTAAAGCCAAATCTCATACTTCTAAGCCTCCAATCTCATCCCTTATGTATTAAATCATCATGATATGCCTAGCAATGAGAAAGGAGCTAGGGGATGTGGTAACTTGCGAGTGAAGCAAGGGGAAAAGTTATGATCAATGATGATCAAAGATGATTATATGAGATATAAATGAAAGGGGTTTTTGATTGATGAGTCAGAGACTTCATAACAGCAAGTCATGTAGAAATTCGAGGGTTTGAGAATAAGAAAGTAAGTTTGGAGGTTATGCTTGGAATTGAGCTGTGATTAGTGGAAGTTGGCTTGGCAGAGAGAGAGGATAGTGATGGATGGAATTTTCGAGGGCGAAAATTTCTGTTAGGGGGGTAGAATATAATACCCAGTCTAACCAAAATTAATTAAATAATAAGTTAAATAGGAGCGAATATGGTTGGAAGATTTGGCAATTGGAATTTGATAATTTAAATATGATATTTGGATTCAGTGAATTTTTCCAAGTCGAAAAACATAGTTTTCTGCATAAAAGCGCGCAGTGGAATTTTGACCGACAGTACCGGCTGAGATCTGTCTGGTACTACAGCTGAGGAAATTGATTATGAGTAAATAAGATTAAGAAATGAGGAATTATAATTAGGGAAGGTAGAAATATTTAAAGTGCGATTTAGAGCACTAATCTTAAAGGTTTTGGCCCAAAATTGGGCCAACGGACAAAAATAAGTGAACCGAGCCTAAGTGGGCCCAAGACCCAACATATATAAACATTAGTTGTGAGCATTTCAGCTCATTTTACCCTAAAAAGAAGGGTTGGGGCGCTGATTTGAGAAGAGAGAAGAGAAGAGAGAAAACCTAACTCTCTTTGATCTTCAAACCACCATAACTTGAGCTACGGAGCTCCGATTGACTGGGAAACGTGTGAAACATGAATTAGATTTAGCACTCCCTTATGACAGTTACCTATTCATGGATTAGCGAGAACCTAAGATGAATATTTGGTGAAGAAGCTTTGGATGCTTACTGAGTTTTATTGCAGTGCATTGTATTTATTTGGCACTTTTACCGTACTGGGAACCCATGGGCCCGGGGTTC
>NC_029786.2:62742148-62764583 GCF_000816755.2 Arachis ipaensis
ATGATTCATGTAGGTAGTTTGCATTTAGAATAGATTGCATTGCATAAGATTCCACCATTCTAACTTTACCCTTTCTCTTGGATTTAACATGAGGACATGCTATTGTTTAAGTGTGGGAAGGTTGATAAACCCATATTTTATGATATAATTTGTGCTCAAATTGAGTGTTTCTATCAATTCTTCACCCACTTATTCATGTAAATTGCATGGTTTTACTTTCCCTTCCTTATTTTATGATATATGTGAAAAACATGTTTCCTATGCTTTAAAAATATTAATTTTAATTATCCTTTATTACCATTCGATGTCGTGATTTGTGTGTTAAGTATTTTCAGATCTTATAGGGCAGGAATCGCTTAAGGGACAGAAAGGAAACATACAAAAATAGAAGGAAAGCACAAAAAATGGAGTTTTGAAGAAAAGGCAGCGACGCGAACGCATGGACAACACGAATGCGTGCCTAGCGCAAAAATGCAGCGACGTGAACGCATGGACGACGCGAACGCGTGCCTTGAGTAGAACGCAAATGACGCGTACGCGTGACCGACGCGTACGCATGACAAGAAAAACTCCCAGATGAAGTGAACGCGTGACCCACGCGAACGCGTGACAGACGCCACGTACAAGAATCTGCAGAAGATGCCCCCAGCGATTTCTGGACCCTTTTTCGGCCCAAATCCAAACCAGAAACATAGAATATAAGCCAGAGAATGGAGGAATCAAAGGATATACATAGAACAACATTCATATTCACAATTTTAGGATTAGATGTAGCTTTTAGAGAGAGATGTTCTCTCCTCTCTCTTAGGATTTAGGATTACGATTTCTCTTATTTTAAGATTGCTTCTACGATCACAGGTTTATTGTTCCCTTAATTTTATTTTCTATTTTTATTTATTCCAATGCTTTTACTTGTTAATGTTCCTAATTTGGCTTATGAATTTTTCATGTTAAGATTTGAATATTCTGTTTAATACAATTTGAGGTATTTTAGTTTATAATTGTTTTATTCTGTTTATGAATGCTTTTAATTTAATTTAAGATATTTTTCCCTTTTGGCTTTGGTTAAGTAATTTATAATACTTGAGTTATCAAACTCAACTGTTGATTGAAATTAGAATTCTTTGCTGGTTAATTTGTACTCTAATAACTCTAGTCTTCCCATAGGAGTTGACTAGGACCTGAGGATCAAATTAATTTGTCTACTTGACTTTCCTTTGTTTAGCAAGGGTTTATTAAAAGTGGGAGCAGAATCCAATTCTCTTCACACCTGATAAAGTTGGAAACATCACTCTAAGTTCATAATGGTTGCATCCTCAAGGTTGAATAGCAATGGTTGGTGTAGAACCAAATTGCATGGGCCTAGGAGAATGTTTGGAGGTCTAATTGAGAATTCACAAGCCTTGTCACCCAATTTTAACTATGGTAGTCAACAAGAAGATGGGTGCAAGAACAAGGTTTGGGACCCCGGAATCCATTTCAACATTCAACACTCTTAGGGCCTTGTCATCTACCTAAGCTTACTTGAAGGCCTTGTGCGCCTAATTTGGGATCCCGGTGGACATTGGAGATGCAAACAATGGTGAGGATTCAAGGATGAATTCAAGCATAAACCACCTTAGCAAGGACCCCCACCAAATGTCCATCTTAAGGACTTAAACTAAAAGTGCTAGGTGGGAGACACCCCACCATGGTAAACTCTTTTCATTTTTCTCTTTTGTAAATATTGGTAGAATAGGTTTGATTTCATGTTTTGTTTTGTTTGTTGAGTTTATTTGGTAGTATAATATGTTAAATAAGTTTTTAGGGTGTTTGGGTAGCTGTTTGGAGGTTTGAAATGCTTGGTTTGGTGCAAGAACTTGGAAAAATTTTGAAAAACAGAGCACCAACCCGCGCGCGCGCACCTGGTGCATACACGCGCCTCAAGCATTTTCGACCATCCACACGGACGCGCCATGTACGCGTACGTGTGGATGCAAAAATTCCACCTCCAGCCAAAAACCCGAGAGTTAGGCCTGCACTGTGCGAACATTGGGCCTAAGGCACAAACTAGTGCGCATACGCGCCGTTGACTCTAATTGCGCAATCCGCACGGGAGCGTGCTGTGCACGTGCGTCGGTGGTGCATCTCACACTCCTGGTACAAAAACCAGAGAGTTGTGCCCAAGTTATGCCTACTCTAAGCCCGCGACCTGACGCGCAAGCATACGTGACGCGTCTGCATCGGTCGCCAACTTCGTCAAGCACGCATACGCATACTGTGCGCATCCGCGTCACTTGTCCCCTCTGCCAATCTGCGCATCGGCGCGTGGGCGTGCATGACGCGTCCGCATTGCAAAAAAAAAGAGTTTTTTTTCCATCTTCCATTTTCTTTTGTCCATTGCATTCGCATACTTTTATTCTTTGCATTTTCATTTTGTTTTTATAGCTTGTTTTTACTTTCTTTTTTTAGCTTCTTATTTGAATAATGGTGTTGAATTTTCTTACTCAATTGTTAAGAATTTCTTGGTTAATCTTGGTGCTTCTTGACTTGTTTGATATTATTGGGTGATGAAACTTTTAAATCAATGCTTAATCTTGTATGATCCTTGTACCCTTTGTGCATTGATATGAGCTTACATGTCTTTCATGACCTACTCTTTCTAGTTGAACTTGATGCTTTTGAGTGCTCTTCATGCTTTGACTTTACTCTTGCATCAAGTGTTAGTTAATATGCCTTGCTTATATTGCCTTCTCACTCATATGTTGTAGCTACCATATAGTTGAGAACCCTACTCCTACTTGGCATTAGCCCTCGCCTATGTTTTATTGCTTTGATATCCTTGTTGTAGGCTTAATATTCCTTTCTTTCTCTTTCCTTTTAGGTTGGCCACCAAGAAGGAAAGGAATGGAAAAGTTTCTAAATAGGGTAACAAACAAGTTCATCCGTACAACCCTTTGAAGAAGCTTATCAATTGTAGCAACCCGTCCACCTTGCTATTCTCTGCATGCACCGAGGACGGTGCAAATTTTTAAGTGTGGGAAGGTTGTCCGACCGATCTCCATGGGTAACAATTTTCTTTTTCAACACCAATTTTTCAATTTTTATCTTTGTTAGATTAGTTGTTGCATTGCATGATAGATTGTATGTTAGTTAGAATTTGTACATATTTTACCACTTCTTTTTATGTTAGGACTACTTGGTTAGGGTGATGATTTCTTTTCCAAGAAAAATTATTTTTAAGGCACTCTACCAATTTGAAAAAAAAAATTTTTGTGTGAACTTGCTTGAAGAATTTATTTTGGAACATGGTTTTTGAGCTAAGAACACAAGTATGTGAGTTTTGAACCCAATTGTGTGGTTACATCTTATAACCACTTATTTCCATTCTTGTGTGCATTATTCTCTTTCTATGACTGTAATCTTTGATTTGTTTGATTCTTTATGTCCATTATTCCATGTATACATGCATTTATATGATTAAGGCCATCATTTCATTTAGCTCACTTACCCAAATAGCCTACCTTTCATCAACCATTGTTAGCCAAATTTGAGCCTATTTAATCCCCTTTGTTCTTAATCTTAGCACATCACTACCCCTAAGTGAAAAACAATAAATGCCCTTAATTTGGATCCTTGATTAGCTTAGGCTAGTGAGGGTGTGTATCATTTGGGAATGGGGAACTTGGGAACATTAGTTTAGGTAAAAATGTGCTTTGTATTTTTGTTGAAAATATTAGGAATTGGGTACATCTTCATGCATATTAGAATTGTATAGGTTGTTATATGTGTTTGGTGAGAGCTTAGGTTAATCAAAGATTCAAATTCCAAGCTCACTTGACCATATGCATCCCTACCTTTACCCTAGCCCCATTACAGCCTATGAACAAGTCCTCATTATGAATGTATGCATGCATTGAATAATTGTTGATTGTTAGATGAAAAACAAATCATAGAAAGAATGGTTAGAAGAGAATTGAGTGATCGACCCTATACACTAGAGCGACTAGAGCGGATACACTTCCGGTGAGGGTTCGATGCTCAATTCCTTGTTTCCGGCTTTCATGAGCGTTCTTCTTGCAAGTCTATTTGAACTTTATTTTGATATTTGAATTGGTAGAGTTTGTGAGTCGTCATATGACCTTTGCCCTACTTGCTTATAAATGTTTTTGGAGATTGATTCATTTTTAACCAAGTAGATAGAATCATTTTGCATTTAGTTGCATTCATATAGATAGGTGCATATAGTTTATTTGCATTGAATAAATGTTCATAACCCTTTTCTTATGCTTCTTTATTCTTAGCATGAGGACATGCTTGGTTTAAGTGTGGGGAGATTTGATAAACCCCAATTTTTTGGTTCATCTTGTGCTTAATTTGAGGGATTTTATCAATTTTTCTCACATTTATTCAATGAAATAGCATGGTTTTGTAATTCTCCCTAAATTTGTGCTTAAGTGTGAAAACATGCTTTTTAGGCCTTAAAATAGCTAAATTCAATTCACTTTAATTCCATTCGATGCCTTGATGTGTTTGTTGAGTGATTTCAGGTTCATAAGGCAAGTATTGGATGGAAGAACTGAGGAGAGAAGCATGCAAAGTTGGAGAACTCATGAAGAAATGAAGAAACCGCAAAGCTGTCAAGCCTGACCTCTTCGCACTCAATCGACCATACTTGAGCTACAGAGGTCCAAATGAGGCAGTTTCAGTTGCGTTGGAAAGCTAACATCCGGGGCTTCAAAATGATATAAAATTTGTCATAGTTGCCTGACGTCTAGGGATGCTCACGTGCACTATACGCGTGCGCGCCGATGGAGCAGCGTGGGTCCACTTTGGGCAACTTGTTGGGGGCAATTTCTAGCTCATTTTGGGCCCAATCCAACTCATTTCTGATGCTATTGAACCTAAGGATTGTGGGGGGAATTAACAAAGTAGTCATAGTTTAGTTTTCATCATGTTTTAGGATAGAATTCTAGAGAGAGAGACTCTCTAGATTTAGGATAGAAATTAGGGTAAAGTTAAGTTAATCACTCTCAAATTTCTCTTTCAATTCTTATTTTGATTTCAATTCTCTTTACATTTTAGTGTTCTATTGTCGTTGTTCTTCTAGTTTCTCTTGTTAATCTCTTATTTTGCTCTCTTTTATGTTGATGAACAATTGTTGGATCTCAATTTCTTCTCATGCAATTTTATATTTCTATGTCTTTTGATGTTTACTTCACTTGTTATTGTTGATTTCTTACTTTTGTTAGTTATAACTTTTATTAATTCTTGCACTAGGTGATGTTTACTTTTCTTGCACTTTAGTTGTTTGATAAAATTTTTACACTAGTTTTTGAGTAGTTTTCTTGGCTCTTGGCCTAGGCTAAGGGAATTGAGTGACCTTGAGTCATTGGGTCTCACTGAATTGGTGATTTGAGAACCCTTGGTGATCAATTTGATACCTATTAACACTAACCCACTACTAATCTAATTAGTAGATAGGTTGGGACTTATGGGTTGATGTTGATTAAGCCATTTGATATACTTCAAGTATAGAAGTACACTTAATGAGCTTGGTTCCTCATAATTATCAATATTTGGTTTGTAGACAAGGATGGTGATCTCAATTACCTATGTCTAGCCAAGAGTACTTTTCCTTTATTTTATTAGTTCTTATCATTTTAATTTCTTGTCATTTAATTTTTCTTGTCCTTTATTTTCTTGCAAAAATACAAAATCAAACCCCCTTGTATCTTCATAGCCAATAATTAAACACTTCATTGCAATTCCTTGTGAGACAACCCGAAGTCTTAATACTTCGGTTAATTTTCATTGGGGTTTGTATATGTGAGAAAACCAAAATTTTTGATTGGGATGATTGTTTGTTGGTGTAGAACTATACTTGCAACGAGAATTCATTTGAGAAATTTCTATACCATCAAAGAATTCACTCATCATAGGCTTAATTTCTTTCTTTTTCTTTCCTTTTAGGTTGGCCACCAAAAGAGGAAAAGGAAAAGCTTTTAAACGGGGCTACAAATAAGTCATCCGCACAATCTTTTGAGGAAACTCATCACTTTTAGCAACCCATCCACCTTGCTCGTCTTTGGATGCACCGAGGACGGTGCAAGCTTCATGTGTGGGGAGGTCATCCGACCGATCTCCATGGGTAATAATTTCCTTTCTCAACACCAATTTTTTATTTTTCTTTGTTAGTTAGTCATTGCATTGCACGATAGGTTGCATGTTAGTTAGAATATGTACATATTTTACCACTTCTTTCTTGTTAGGACTACTTGGTTAGGGTAATGAGTTCCTTTCCAAAAAAACTATTTTTAAGGCACCTTACCAATTTGAAAACTTTTTGTGCCAATCTTGCTTGAAGAATGTAATTTGGAACATGGTTTTTGAGCTAAGAACACTAGCATATGAGTCTTGAGCCAATTGTGTGGTTACATCTTATAACTACTTATTTTCCTTCTTGTGTGCATTGTTCTTCTTCTATGATTGTAATCATTGATTTGTTTGACTCTATATGTCCATTATTGTGTGTATGAATGCATGTATGTGATTGAGGCATCATTTCACTTAGCCACTTACCCAAATAGCCTTACCTTACAACAACCTTTGTTAGCCAACTTTGAGCCTACGATTAACCCACTTGTTCTTAACTTTAGCACATTACAAGCTTAAAGCGAAAAACCATAAATGTCCTTATTTGAATCTTTGATTAGCTTAGGCTAGTGTGTATGTGTCATTCAAGTGTGGAAAACTTAGGACATTGGTTGAGGTAAGAGCATGTTTTTGTTTTTATTGAAAACATTGGGAATTGGGTACACACTCATGTGTCTATTGAATAAGTAAACCATATGCATTGGTACCTTTGTAAATAAGTACATCAAAAAGAAAAAAAAAAGAGAAAGAGAAAAACAAAAAGAAAAAAAATTAATAATAAAAATAAAAAAATATATACAAAGAAAAGAAAAAAAAAGAAAAAGAAAGAAAGAAAAAGGGGACAAAATACCCCAAGGTAAGATTCAATAACAATCAATGCATATGTGTAGTGACCAAAGGAGAATGCATGAGTATGTGAAAAAAGTGAGGAATTGGTAGTTAGGTTAGCACTTAATTGTATAGGTTGTATATAGGTTAGGTAGGATGCTTAGGTTAATCAAGGATTTAAATTCTAGTCCACTTAGCCATATATATAACTCTACCTTGACCCTAGCCCCATTATAACCTAAGAAAAGACCTCATGATGTATGTATGCATGCATAGAATAATTGTTGATTGTTAGAGGAAGAACAAATTTTGGAAAGCATGAAATAGAGGAGAATTGAGTGACCAACCCTATACACCGAGTGAATAGAGGGTAAACACTTCCGGTGAGGGTTCGATGCTCAATTATTTGTTCCTGGCTCTCACAAGCGTTCTTCATGCAAGTTATGTGCACTTCACTTTGATGATGGGAATTGGTAGAGTTCATATATTGTTTATCATTTTTCCCTACGTACTTATATATGTTCTTGGTTTAGGGTTTAGGGTTTAGGGTTTAGGGTTTAGAGCTTTGGAGCTTAAGCAGCAATGCGTACGCGTGCCTTGCGCATACGCGTGGATGCGCGCTACTGGGATCGGCGCGAAGAAGCCAAAGTTAGAAGCCGGCACATTCGCATGGCTGAGCTAGAACCCCAGGGACACGCACGCGTGCTGTACGCGTACGTGTCGGTACTGGCACGTGATTTTTAAGTGAAATCATGCTGGGCGAATTCACAGAGGCTGTTGGGCCTGATAAATCACTATTTTATGGTTTATCTTGTGCTCAATTGAGTGGATTTTATCAATCTTTCATACACTTATTCATAAAAAAAATGCATGGTTTTACAATTTCCTTCCTGATTTTGTGCTATGATTGGAAACATGTTTCTTTGGTCTTAAATTTGCTATGTTTAAACCTCTCTTATTACCATTCGATGCCTTGATATGTGTGTTAAGTGTTTCAGGCTTTATAGGGCAGGAATGGCTTAGAGGATGGAAAGGAAGCATGCAAAAGTGGAAGGAATACAAGAAACTGAAGGAACTGCTAAAGCTGTCAGCCTGACCTCCTGGTACTAAATCGACCATAACTTGAGCTACAGAAGTCCAAATGACGCGGTTCCAGTTGCGTTGGAAGGCTAACATCCGGGGCTCAAAACGATATATAATTTGTCATAGCTTCCCCAACGACAGGCGACACGCACGCGTGGATCACGCAGACACGTGACCTAAAAAAAATGCAATCCGCGCGAACACGTGGACGACGCTACCGCGTGACTTTGCAGTGACCTGTACGTACCAGAAATCACTGGGGGTGATTTCTGGGCTATTTTTGACCCAATTTTTGGCCCAGAAAACATAGATTAGAGGCTATAAAGTGGGAGAATCAATCCTTTCATTCAGACAACATACACAACCTTCATATTCACAATTTTAGGTTTTAGATGTAGTTTTAGAGAGAGAGGCTCTCTCCTCTCTCTTAGGATTTAGGATTTAGGATTTCTATTAATTTTAGGATTGTCTCTTTATTCTAGGTTCAATATTCCTTTAATTTATGTTTCTTTTCTACTTTTATTTACTCTAATGCTTTTACTTGTTAATTACTTATGTTGCCAAATTGGCTTATGAACTTTCCCATGTTAGATTTGAATTTATGTTTAAATGCAATTTGAGGTATTTCAGATTTATGATTGTTTTCTTCTATTTATTTCTCCTTCTATATATTTTCTTTTTCACTATTTCACATTTTCCCACACCCTCACCTTTTCCCCCATAATTGAACCCCATTGATGTGTGAAAAATGTCGGTTAAGAAATATTAATAAAAGCATCGTTGTCAGTACAGTCTTAACCGATGAAATTCTCACTATCAATTTAGTTTTGTGTCACAGGTAAAATTAAATAACTGGGAGTAGAATTCCCAGGTTATTTTCCAAAGAGTTGACACAGCGGTGTAAATTATTAATTAGGAATTTTCTGAGAAACCTTTGAAGTTGAGGACGGAAAAATAAATAACTATAAATCAAGCGACGAATGATAGCAAGAAGGGTTATGTATTTGAAATAAAAGGCCTTGGCTAGGAGAAGATTAATTGGAGTTTCTATCCTTGTTGACTTTCCCAAGTATAATAATAAAAGGTTGTTGCTTCCACTCAGTTATCCTTATGCAGTTGCAAAGGAAGGTTAAGTGGGTAACACTAACTCTGATTCACAAGTCCTAATCCCATCCTAAGGAAGGATTAGAGTTAGTGAAAAGTGAGTTAGCCAGCAATCCCCAATTACAAATTAATACTTGAGTATTTCAACTCAAGAGGTTCCAATTAATCAACTCCCAAGCCAAGTTGAGAGCTTTAAATCATAACATGAATGCCATTTTTCAACAACATGGAATAAGAATAAATAGGAGACATGGTGATTAAAAATAAATTAATAAAAGCAAAATTAGAGCTGGTAATTAATTGAAGGCAATCAAACAAGTAATGGAATTAAATGTAGAAATGGTTCAGGGCATTCATAAAACTCAAAGTTAAAAATATCCATATATGACAACGAGCAAATTAAATGAAAAACAGAAGAGTAGAGTAATAGAAAAGGCAAACCATAACAATGAAGACTCCAATCGAAGGTAGTAGTAGCTCTCTCAATATCCAATCCAAAAGCATAAAAATAAAATCTAAGAACCCTAGGAGAAGAAGTGTTTTTTCTCTAAAATTCTAAACTAAAAACTAAACCTAAGTGAAAGTGAATGTGTGTTGAGTCTCTCCTTGCCCCTTGGCTCTAGTCTGTGTTTTTGGGCAAAAAACTGGGTCCAAAATAGCCCAGAAATCGCTCCCAACATCTTCTGTAATTGCAGCACGTGACGCACGTCACGCGTACGCGTCACCCACGCGTGCGTGTTGCTGGTCTTCTGCGCTTGTCACGCGTATGCATCAGTCACACGTACGCGTCATTGTATGATGTGCCAATGCACGCGCATGCATCAGCCATCCGTGCGTGTCGATCCTCGCTGCTCAGCTCCTTAGTTTCTTGTGTTCTTTCCACTTTTGCAAGCTTCCTCTCCATCCTCTAAGCCATTCCTGCCTTATATAGCCTGAAAATACTTAACACACAGATCACGACATTGAATGGTATAAAAGGGAAATTAAAAATAGATAATTTAAAGGCTTAAGAAGCAAGTTTTCAATCATGGAATAAAATTAGGAAGGATTTGTAAAACCATGTAGTTTGTATGAATAAGTGTGCGAAGAACTGATAAAAACCACTCAATTTAGCACAAGATAAACCATAAAATAGTGGTTTATCAATCTCCCCACACTTAAATATTAGCATGTCCTCATGCTAAGCTCAAGTAAACCAAAATAATGAAGGGGGAAAAGTAAGACTCATGCAATGCAACCTATGTATATGAATGCAACTATATGCTAACATGCTTCTACCTACTTGGTTAAAAGTAAATAAGTTCTCCAAGACAAACATAATTCAGATTCTACTAGTAAACTTGTAAGAAGAGAGCTCATGAAAGCCGGAAACACAGAATTAAGCATTGAACCCTCACTGGAAGTGTATATACACTCTAATTGCTCAAGTGTCTAGGGTTAATCCACTCTAATCTCCTCTAGTCATGCTTTCTAAAACTTTGTTCTTCATCTAACCAATCAACAAATTTTTAGTGTACAAATACAAATATCATGAGGGCTTTTCAAGGTTGTAATGGGGCTAAGGTAAGGTTGAGGATATATGTATGGCCAAGTGAGCTATAATTTGAATATTTGACTAACCTAAGTTCTCACCTAACACATACACACACTCAATATAATTCTAAAATCATGCTTAGCCACCCAAATTCTCACTTTTGCAAAATTTCACACACTCATGTATCAGTTTTAATTCCATCTCATATACATTGATCTTTCTATTGAACTTAACATTGGGGTAATTTTGTCCCTTATTTATTTATTCCTTTTCTTTTTTTTTCTTTTCTCTTTTTTTTCTTTTCTAATTTTTTTTCTTTTCCTTCTTTTTTTTCTTTTTATATAAACGAAAGCATACTACATCAATGCATATGGTTTTTATAATCTCACATGAGTAAGCACCTAAATTCTCAATATTTGTCAATAAAAACAAAACACATTCTTATCAACCATAGTTCCCACATTTTCCCCACTTAGTTGACACACACTATCTTAAGCTAACCAAAGATTCAAATAGGGTAATTAATTATTTTTCCGCTTAAGGCTAGTGATGTGGTAATATAAAGAACAAATGGGGGTTAAATAGGCTCAAAGTGGCAAACAAAGGTAAATGAAATGGTAGGCTCTTTGGGATAAGTGAGCTATAATCAAATGATAGCCTCAATCACATATATGCATGAATATACACTAAATAATGGACATATAGAATAGAACAAACCAAATATTGCAATCATAGAGAAGAAAACACACAAGAAATAAAAATCATGGTTAAATTTTAATTTGAATTAGTAAAATGCTATAAAATGGGGTCTTGAAAAGAAACTCATTACTTCAACCAAGCAGTCCATACATGCAAGCAACTACTACCATGCATTCTATCCTATCTAACAAAAGAAAAATAACATATTGGTGTTAAGAGAGAGAGATTTTACCTTCGAAAGTCAGTGACTGACCTCCCCACACTTAAGGCTTGGCACGGTCCTCCGTGCCATCAGTAAGGAGCAAGGTGGGGCTGGGAGCATCGCTTCCACTATCCGGCTAGTCATGGCTCTCCATGCTGGCAGGTAAAATAGAGTTCGGGGTATCTTTCTCTTCCAGAGGTGGGTGAGTACTGAGAATGTGCTCCTTCATATAAGTGTATCGGCGCTTGTTGCGGTGCTCTATTTGCTCGATCCGCCAGTCTTGCTGGTCTAACCTCTGAAGGATCTGAAGGAACATCTGATTAGTGGATGGTGCTAATGGTGTGGATGATGGTGGAGCGGAAGAAGTAGGAGTGTCTAAAGACGGGCTTGCATACCGGCTCGCAGAGGGTACTGGGGGTCTGATATACTTCCCATTCGGGACATACTGATCATCCCTTGGGATCATGGCCTTCGTATCCCCAGCTCGATAGGAGACTCCCACTGCAGATACCAAATCTGTAACCAATGCGGGAAAAGGCAGGTTGCCCGCGATCTGCACGTTTCCCATAGCCTGTCGGATGAGTCAGGGCAGGTTGAGAGGTTGCTCTATAAGAATGCACTAGATGAGAACACCCATATCCCCAGTGAAGGTGGACTCATGAGTGCTCGGAAAGATATAGTGGGACATAATCTGTGCCCACACGCGAGCCTCCAAGGTAAGTGCTTGGGCGAAGATGCTCTTGGGTTTTTCCCGGTGTTGTCCATAGATCCAACGACTGTCAGGTTGCGCTATGACTCCAAGGATGCTGTCCCAGTCAAACTGATATGTCTGGCGCTTAAGCTGGGCCTCTTGATAGGCATCCAACCCTTCTGGGCTAGGTGGAAGATCCAGTATTCTCTAAATGGCACCTTTGGAGACAGGGACTTACTTTTGGTGAACATAGATAGACTGCAAGGTATGCAAGTGAAAGTTGGAGTAGAATTCAACTACCCAAGATCGATTGGCCTCCCTCGGTTGCCTCTTTAAGACTCCCCACTGTCTCCTTTCAATGCGAGGCTCCACAAAATCAACAAAATGTGTCGGAAGGATAAGTAGATGCTCATTATTGTAGTTCCTCTCTGCCAGGATGGGAAATATCTGCTCACAGTAACGGTTAGTAAATTGAACGGAGTCCCTTGCAGGAAATGCCTTCTCAGCTTCATCAACTTTGACGGCCCTCTTCACCCGCTTAGTAGGTGGCTTGACGCTTGTAGATGCTTGCGCCTTAGCCGGTGCTCTTTTAGTTCCTTTTCTTGCCGGTGTCTTGTCAGAAGCTTTTTCTTTTCCTCTCTTGGTGGCCATCCTAAAGAAGGAAGAAAGAGAAATAATGTCAAATATATATAGCTAAAAACCGAAAAGAAGAAAGTCCAAGTAATAATGAATGCCAAAGTAAAAGAGAATGTCTTAAATACACGGTAGCTACAACATGCATGGAAGACATCAATTAAAATTATGAAGGCATATCATAATAACTAGATACAAGAGGGTTAAAAGCATGCAAGTAACAAGAATGAGAAGCATGGCTCAAGCATCAAGATCAACAATAACTATCACATATAGCAGAAATAATGAGCACTATTAAGATGACAATTAATAAATAATTTACCCAATACACATGGAATTCAAAGGTTGTGAAAAAGAGGTATTAAAGTGTAAGAATAAAAGAGAAAAGAAATCAAAATGCCATGAGAGCTTTTTCACAAACACTTGGTGTGCAATTTAAAAATAGGAATTAAGGTAAACAATCCAAGTGTATATGGGACCCAAAACAAAATGTCAATTGTCAAAGCACTCCTCATAATACCCACAAGCTAAAATATAGCAAAATAAGTACTCAAATAAAGCTCTAACACCAACATAAAAATTGCAAGATAAAAGAATAAAAAAGGAATTATAAATAACTAAGTTAATATAAAATTAAAATAAACAAAATAATTAAATACAATAAAGAAAAGAAGAGTGAAAGAGTAGAAGGGAGGAAGAAAAGAAACTTTAAGAAGAAATAGGAAATAGGAAGATGAATGGGAGTAAGAATGGGAGAAGAGTAAGAATGGGGGAAGAAAAGAAAAGGAAATTGTAGCTGCCGGAGTAGATGGTCTCCGGTGGTGGTGAGAGAATGGAGGAAGAAAGAGGGAAGAAAGAAAGAAGAAAGATAGAAGAATAATTAGGATTAGGAAAAGAGAAGAAGAATGGAATAAAGAAATTATGGGTGGCGCGCTGAATAAGTGACGCGGCACATATGACGTGCACGCGTCGCTCACGCGTACACGTGGGTGGGCAAACATTCAGGGGATGCGTAAGCATCGGTCACGCGTAAGCATGACCACTGGTCGTGCTAAACGCACAGTTCCAACCCCATGGCTTCACAACTCTCTGTTCAATTTGTACTGGGGCCGCAATTGCGTACGACGCGTGCGCGTCGGTCACGCCCACGCGTGGATAGCCATAAAGTGAAAACGACGCATACGCGTGGGTTGAGTTGTGCCTCTAGCACACTACCCGTGTGATTCCATCATAACTCTCTGTTCAAAACACTCTTTTACGCCAATATCCATGTCCACGTGTACGCATCACTGACGCTTGCGCGTGGATTGTCAAAAACGCAGGTCACGCGTACGCATGGGGAACGCATACGCGTGGGGTTACTTGTGCGCCAGGCACCCCTCCTGCACAGTTCCCGCGTAACTCTCTGTTCAATTTCATAATATTGCGCACTTACATACGACGCGTGCACGTCATAGACGCTTGCGCGTCGTTAGCACTTTTTTCTAAACTAATGCAAAATAGAAGTAACTATGCAGAGCTGGAAATTAACACTGATAAAAATAAAATGGAGCTAATAAAAAGGGACGATCATACCATGGTGGGTTGCCTCCCACCTAGCACTTTTCTTTAACGTCCTTAAGTTGGACGGTCCACAAGCTCAATCCTCTTCCTTTGCTGGGTCCTCCAAGAGAAAGATCTCCAGCTCCTTGTTGTTCTTCATCTTCTCACCATGATATAGCTTCAGTCGGTGGCCATTGACTTTGAAGAAGGTGGGGCTTGAAAGGTGACTCAGGTGGAAGACTCCATATGGTTCTGCCTTTTCCACTCTATAGGGACCTTTCCACCTTGATCTCAACTTGCTTGGCATGAGTCTCAACCTTGAGTTATAGAGGAGGACTAAATCCCCAACTCTAAACTCTCTTCTCTTGATGTACTTGTCATGCACAGCCTTCACCCTCTCTTTGTAGAGCCTTGAGTTCTCATATGCTTCTAGTCGAAGGCACTCCAATTGCTGTAGTTGCAGCTTCCTTTCAACGCCGGCTCCCCCCAATCCTAAGTTGCATTCCCTCACTGTCCAGAAAGCTTTGTGTTCCACCTCCACTGGAAGGTGACAAGCCTTTCCGTAGACTAGGCGGAATGGACTCATTTCGATTGGTGTCTTGTAAGCTGTCGGATAAGCACAAAGCACATCTACAAGCCTGGTACTCCAGTTTCTTCTATGAGGCTTGACAATCTTCTCCAATATGCGCTTTATCTCTCTGTTAGACACCTCGGCTTGCCCATTGGTTTGGGGATGCTAAGCCGTTGCCACCCTGTGAATAATGCCATGTTTCTTCAATAGACCTGTCATTCTCCTGTTACAGAAATGAGAGCCTTGATCACTCACGATTGCTTGTGGTGATCGAAAGTAACAAATAATATTATTTCAAACAAAAGAGGCAACAACGTTAGCATCATCAGTACGGATAGAAATTACTTCCACCCATTTAGAAACATAATCAACAGCTAACAAGATGTATAGGAAACCATTAGAGTTTGGAAATGGACCCATGAAGTCAATACCCCAAACATAAAAAATTTCACAGAACAACATAAGTTGTTGGGGTATCTCATCCCTCTTGGATATATTCCCAAATCTTTGGCATTGTGGGTAAGATTCATAGAAAGCAGTAGCATCCTTAAAAAGTATGGGCCACCAAAATCTACAGTCTAAAATTTTTCTAGCAGTTCTTTGAGGACCAAAGTGTCCACCACTCTCAGAAGAGTGGCAGGCCTCTAAAATTGACTGGAATTAAGATTGTGGCACACACCTTCTAATTATTTGGTCAGCACTACATCTCCACAAAGATGGGTCATCCCATATGTAATATTTGGACTTGCTTTTAACCTTGTCCTTTTGATGCTTAGAAAAATTAGGAGGAAAGGTACGACTAACCAAATAATTAGCTATAAGTGCATACCAAGGAACCACCTCAGATATTGTGTGCAAGCTATCAAGTGGAAAAGCATCATTGGTAAGAGTGGAGTCATTTTTAATGTGCTCTAGGCGACTCAAGTGGCCTGCCACTAAATTTTGGGAACCACTCCTATCTTTGATCTCTAAATCAAACTCTTGCAACAACAATATCCAACGGATTAACCTTGGTTTGGACTCTTTTTTAGCTAACAGATATTTTAAAGCTGCATGGTCTGAATATACTACCACCTTAGTTCCAAATAAATAAGATTGGACTTTATCCAAAGCAAAAACAATAGCTAAAAGTTCTTTCTCAGTGGTAGTATAATTAGACTGAGCACCGTCTAAAGTCTTAGAAGCATAAGCAATTATATAAGGGTCCTTACCTTCACACTGAACTAGCACTGCTCCTACCGCATAGTTGGATGCATCACAAATTATCTCAAACGGCCTACTCCAGTCAGGCCCTCTCACAATAAGAGCTTGGGTCAAGGCAATTTTTATCTTATCAAATGCCTTCATGCAATCTTCACTCAACTTGAACTCTACGTCCTTCTGCAGCAGTCGGAACAAAGGTAGTGCAACCTTACTGAAGTCCTTGATAAATCGCCGGTAAAAATCTGACAGGCGATCAAGCATTTGATCGATCAAAGGTAGCGGGTAGTGATCCTTGCGAGTAGCCTGGTTCAGACGCCTATAGTCAATGCACACCCTCCAGGAGTTCTGCACTCTTGTAGCCATGAGTTCTCCATGCTCATTCTTCACTGTTGTGACACCAGACTTCTGCGAAACAACCTGTACTGGGCTAACCCATTCACTATCCGAGATTGGATAGATGATATCGGCTTAAAGCAGTCTGGTCACTTCCTTCTTGACAACTTCTAAAATGGTGGGGTTCAACCGCCTTTGAAGTTGACAGATAGGTCTTGCTCCCTCATCTAGAAATATGCGGTGCTCACAGACTTGATGGCTTATACCTACTATGTCTGCCAAACTCCACCCAATAGCTTTCTTGTGTCTTCTCAGCACACTAAGCAGCGGCTTCTCTTGTTGGGAAGTAAGTTCCTTTGCAATTATAATTGAGAGCTTCTGATTCTCCTCAAAATAGGCATACTTGAGGTGGGGAGGGAGGGGCTTCAACTCCATTTTCAGCTCATGGCTTGGCACTTGATCATCCGGAACCATTGGAGGTAGCAAGGTGTCTTCAATATGCTCAGAGAGCTTCCCCACATTTGCACCTTGCGCCATGTTCATCTCTTCTACTTCCTCTTGGTGAACTTCAGCCACAGTCTTATCAATAATATCACACTGGAAGATGGAGTGATCTTCCGGTGGGTGCTTCATAACTTCATTGCTTCATCTCAAATGAGTATGTACCCAAGAAGGCATCCAATTTAAACCGTGAAGTCTTCAAAAATGGCCTTCCAAGCAAGATGGACGAAGGTCTTCCTGAGTCATTAAGGGGCATCTCCAAAATGTAGAAGTCAATAGGGAATGTCAACCCCTTAATGCTCACCAGGACGTCTTTAGCAATGCCAACCACTGAGATTATGCTCTTATCTACCAAAACAAAATGTGCTGCTGACCTTTTCAAGGGTGGGAGCCTCAAAGCATTATATACAGATAATGGCATAAAACTAACACATGCACCTAAATCACACATGCAGTCAAAAAATTGTACACCCCATATAGTATAAGTAACCATGCAAGGACCGGGATCACCGCATTTTTCCGGTATAGCACCTATTAAAGAAGAAATAGAGCTACCAAATGAAATAGTTTCTAAATCATGTATTTTATCCTTATTCATGCACAAATCTTTTAGAAACTTAGCATACTTAGGTACCTGGCGAATAGCATCAAAAAAGGGAATAGTTACCTCAACCTTTTTGAAGATCTCCACCATCTTGGGATCTAGCTCCACTTGCTTTTTGGTCCTCCTACCAAGGTGTGAAAAAGGAATGGGTATGGCTTCTCTCACAGCATCATCTTCCTTAGGTACTCCATTCCTTGGTTGAGCCGCTTCTTCTTCAACCGCATCTTGTACTTCATCTTCCTCTTCAACATCTTCTACCTCAATAATGTCTTCAACTTGAATGTCTTCTCTTGAGCTTAGCTCCTCGGGACTCCTCTCTTGCAGTGTAGTTCTGGACCTCAAAGTGATTGTATTGATTCCACCCTTGGGGTTGGGTAAAGGTTGAGAGGGGAGTGCACTAGAGCTTGAAGGTTGATTGTAGGGGGTAGATGGTGGTTCCATGCAGGATATGAGAGCTTGTAGAGTGGAGGTAAGTGATAAACCCATATTTTATGATATATTTTGTGCCTAATTTAAGTGATTTATTCAATCCTTCACTCACTTATTCATGTTAATTGCATGGTTTTACTTTCCCTTCCTTATTATGTGAGATATGTGAAAAACATGTTTCCTATGCTTTAAGAATAATTATTTTAATTACCCTTTATTACCATTCAATGCCGTGATTTGTGTGTTGAGTAGTTTCAGATCTTCTAAGGCAGGAATGACTTAAAGGATGGAAAAGAAACATATAAAAATAGAAGAAAAGCACAAAATGGAGTTTTTGAAGAAACTGACAGCGACGCGAACGCGTGGACGACGCGGCCGCATGCTCAGCGCGAAGAGAGCGCGACGCGAACGCATGAATGACGCGAACGCGCACCTTGAGTAGAATGCAGATGACGTGGACACATGACCGAAGCGAACACGTGATAAGAAAAACTCC
The DNA here is from genome assembly GCF_000816755.2 of Arachis ipaensis. Taxonomy (NCBI): domain Eukaryota; kingdom Viridiplantae; phylum Streptophyta; class Magnoliopsida; order Fabales; family Fabaceae; genus Arachis; species Arachis ipaensis. The sequence continues at coordinate 62,760,737 of NC_029786.2, forward strand.
AGATGATGCGACCGTGTGACCCACGCGGACGCGTGACAGAGGCCACGCACCAGAAATTACAGAAAACGCTCCCAGCGATTTCTGAAGCCCTTTTTGGCCCAGATCCATTCAAAGGAGAGTCTCCAATTATTTACTTTTGATGATTTAGATGTAGTTTTTAGAGAGAGGTTCTTGATGAGCGGATAATTTATACGCTTTTTGGCATTATTTTTAGTATGTTTTTAGTAGAATCTAGTTACTTTTAGAGATGTTTTCATTAGTTTTTATGTTAAATTCACATTTCTGGACTTTACTATGAGTTTGTGTGTTTTTCTGTGATTTCAGGTATTTTCTGGCTGAAATTGAGGGACTTGAGCAAAAACCAGATTCAGAGGTTGAAGAAGGACTGCTGATGCTGTTGGATTCTGACCTCCCTGCACTCAAAATGGATTTTCTGGAGCTACAGAACTCAAAATGAGGCGCTTCCAATTTCGTTGGAAAGTAGACATCCAGGGCTTTCCAGAAATATATAATAGTCTATACTTTGCCCAAGTTTAGACGACGCAAACTGGCGTTCAACGCCAGCTCTCTGCCCAATTCTGGCGTCCAGCGCCAGAAACAAGTTGCAAAGTGGAGTTCAACGTCCAAAATGGCACAAAAGCTGGCGTTCAACTCCAAGAATGACCTCTCCACGTGTAGACTTCAAGCTCAGCCCAAGAACACACCAAGTGGGCCCCGAAAGTGGATTTATGCATCAATTACTTACTTCTGTAAACCCTAGTGACTAGTTTATTATAAATAGAACTTTTTATCATTGTATTCGTAAGCTTTTGTTACTCCGGTTCCCCTCGGGGGCCGAGACCAATGAACTCCATTATCACTTATGTATTTTCAACGGTGGAGTTTCTACACTCCATAGATTAAGGTGTGGAGCTCTACTGTTCCTCAAAGATTAATGCAAAGTACTACTGTTTTCTATTCAATTCATCCTATTTCGCTTCTAAGATATTCATTCGCACTTCAACCTGAATGTGATGAACGTGACAATCATCATCATTCCCTATGAACGCGTGCCTGACAACCACTTCCGTTCTACATTAGATTGAATGAGTATCTCTTAGATCTCTTAATCAGAATCTTCGTGGTATAAGCTAGATTGATGACAGCATTCATGAGAGTCCGGAAAGTCTAAACCTTGTCCGTGGTATTCCGAGTAGGACTCTGGGATTGAATGACTGTGACGAACTCCAAACTCCTGAGTGCTGGGCGTAGTGACAGACGCAAAAGGATAGTAAATTCTATTCCAGCATGATCGAGAACCTCCAAGATGATTAGCCATGCAGTGACAGCGCATCGGACCATTTTCACAGAGAGGAATAGGATGCAACCAACGACAAGGGTGATGCCTCCAGATGATTAGCCGTGCTGGGACAGAGCATTTGGACCATTTTCCCGAGAGGATTGAAAGTAGCCATTGGCACCGGTGACATCCTTACATAAAACCAGCCATAGAAAGGAGTAAGACTGATTGGATGAAGACAGCAGGAAAGCGGAGGTCCAGAGGAACAAATGCATCTCCATACGCTTATCTGAAATTCTCACCAATGATTTACATAAGTATTTCTATCCTTCTTTTATTACTAATTTTCGAAAACTACATAACTATTTTATATCCGCCTGACTGAGATTTACAAGGTGACCATAGCTTGCTTCATACCAACAATCTCCGTGTTATTCGACCGTTACTCACGTAAGGTATTACTTGGACGACCCAGTGCACTTGCTGGTTAGTTATGCGAAGTTGTGAAGATATGTTTAGACCATGGTTCTGTGCATCCGTTTTTGGTGCCATCGCCAGGGAATCAATTTCGAACAATAATTCACAACCTGAGTAACAATTTCGCATATCAAGTTTTTGGCGCCGTTGCCGGGGATTGTTCGAGTTTGGACAACTGACGGTTCATCTTGTTACTCAGATTAGGTAATTTTCTTTTTGTTTTATTTTCAAAAATTTTTCAAAAATCTTTCAACAATTTCTCCTTTGTTTTCGAAAAAAAATGTTTTCAAAAATATAATTTTCTTCAGAATTTTTAAGAATGAATTCTAGTGTTTCATAAAGCATGTTGAAGCCTGGCTGGCTGTAAAGCCATGCCTAATTCCTCTGGCTGTAGGGCATGTTAGGCGTGTCATGTCTGAGTTACATACTAAAGCTTGGCTGGCTATTAGGCCATGCCTGACCCTTTGATTGGAGCTTTAGACTAAAAAGCATAAGATTCTTGGAATTCATATTAAAAATTTTGGAATCCTTATTTTTTCTTTTTCAAAATGATTTTTGAAAAAAAAAATCAAAATCTTTTTCAAAAATCAAATCTTTTTCACTTTTCTTAGTTATTTTCAAAAATTTTAAAAATATTTTTCAAAAATCTTTTTCTTATCTTTATTTCCTAATTTTCGAAAATAACATCATCAATTAATGTTTTGATTCAAAAATTTCAAGTTTGTTACTTGCTTGTTAAGAAAGATTCAAACTTTGAGTTCTAGAATCATATCTTGTGATTTCTTGTAAATCAAGTCATTAATTGTGATTTTAAAAATCAAATCTTTTTCAAAACTAATTTCAATCATATCTTTTCAAAAATATCTTTTTATCTTATCATTTTCAAAAATTTGATTTTAAAATATCTTTTCTAACTTCTTATCTTCTTATCTTTTCAAAATTGATTTTCAAAATTGTTTCAACTAACTAACTAACTTTTTGTTTGTTTCTTACCTTTTTCAAAACCACCTAACTAACTCTCTCTCTCTCTCTCTAATTTTTGAAAATATCTTCCCTCTTTTTCAAAATTTCTTTTTAATTAACTAATTATTTTAATTTTTTTATTTTAAATTTTCGAAAAATTAACTTTTTTTCAAAAACACTATTTTCAAAAATCACTAACTCTTTTTCAAAAATTATTTTCGAAAATCCTCTCCCTCTCTCATCGTATTCTATTTATTTATTCATCTACTAACATCTCTTCCTCATATCACTCACCAAATTCGAACCCCCTCTTCTATCTGTGTTCGAATTTTTTCTTCTTCTCTTCTTCTACTAACAATAAGGAACCTCTTTACTGTGACATAGAGGATTCCTCTTCTTTTCTTTTTCTCTTCTCTTTCTTATGAGCAGGGATAAAGAAAAAGGCATTCTTGTTGAAGCTGATCCAGAACTTGAAAGGACTCTGAAGAGAAAACTAAGAGAAGCTAAATTACAACAATCCAGAGACAACCTTATTGAAAATTTCGAACAAGTAAAGGAGATGGCAGCCGAACCCAACAACAATAATGCAAGGAGAATGCTTGGTGACTTTACTGCACCTAATTCCAATTTACATGGAAGAAGCATCTCCATCCCTACCATTGGAGCAAACAACTTTGAGCTGAAACCTCAGCTAGTTTCTTTGATGCAGCAGAACTGCAAGTTTCATGGACTTCCATCTGAAGATCCTTTTTTCAGTTCTTAACTGAATTCTTGCAGATATGTGATACTGTTAAGACTAATGGAGTAGATCCTGAAGTCTACAGGCTCATGCTTTTCCCTTTTGCTGTAAGAGACAGAGTTAGAGTGTGGTTGGATTCTCAACCCAGAGATAGCCTGAACTCTTGGGACAAGCTGGTCACGACTTTCTTAGCCAAGTTATTTCCTCCTCAAAAGCTGAGCAAGCTTAGAGTGGACGTTCAAACCTTCAGACAGAAAGATGGTGAATCCCTCTATGAAGCTTGGGAAAGATACAAGCAGCTGACCAAAAAGTGTCCTTCTGACATGCTTTCAGAAAGGACCATCCTGGATATATTCTATGATGGTTTATCTGAGCTATCAAAGATGTCA
>NC_029786.2:62764735-62766584 GCF_000816755.2 Arachis ipaensis
ATACAGAAGAGAATCCAAAAGGAGAGTGCAAGGCCATTGAATTAATTACCATGGCCAAACCCACAAGAGAGGAGAAGGATGTGAATCCCAAGGAGGAAGACCTCCTGGGATGTCCAGTGATCAATAAGGAGCTTCCTTCTGAGGAACCAAAGGACTCTGAGGCTCAATTAGAGACCATAGATATTCCATTGAACCTCCTTATGATGTGGACAGAGGAGAATTGATCCTTCAATTGAATGAGGACAACTTTGTGTTTACAACTCAAGGATCTCTCTCTGCATCCATGGAGAGGAAGCATAAAAAGCTTCTCTCAAAGCAGAGTCAACCTAAGCCCCCACAATCAAACTCTAAGTTTGGTGTTGGGAGGTCACAACCAAACTCTAAGTTTGGTGTCAAACCCCCATATCCAAACTCTAAGTTTGGTGTTGGGAGGTCTCAACAAAGCTCTGCACATCTGTGAGGCTCCATGAGAGCCCACTGTCAAGCTATTGACATTAAAGAAGCGCTTGTTGGGAGGCAACCCAATTTTTATCTATCTAATCATATTTTTCTTAGTTATATGTCTTTATAGGTTCATGATCATGTGGAGTCACAAAATAAATATAAAAATTGAAAACGGAATCAAAAACAGCAGAAGAAAAATCACACCTTGGAGGAAGCACCTGCCTGGCGTTCAACGCCAGAACAGAGCATGGTTCTGGCGCTGAACGCCCAAAATGGGTAGTATCTGGGTGCTGAATGCCCAAAATGGACATCATCTGGGCGCTGAACGCCAGAATTGCACCCTGGAGAGGAGCTGGCGCTGAACGCCCAGAACAAACATGGTTCTGGTGTTCAACGCCAGAAATGGGCAACAAATGGGCGTTGAACGCCCAAAATGGGCACCAACCTGGCGCTGAACGCCCAGAGTTGTGTGCAAGGGCATTTTACATGCCTAATTTGGTGCAAGGTTGTAAATCCTTGAACACCTCAGGATCTGTAGACCTCACAGGATCATCTCAGGATCTGTGGACCCCACAGGATCCCCACCTACCTCATCATCTCTCTTTCCATTCATGATCATCCCTTCTGTTTTCCATTTACCACTCACATCCATACACCCACCTACCTTCAAAATTCAACATCTCTCTCCCACCCAATCCCACCCATATGGCCGAATACACACATCCCTCCATCTCCTCCATATCTTCTTCTTCTTCTTCTATTCTTTCTTCTTTTGCTCGAGCGCGAGCAACATTCTAAGTTTGGTGTGGTAAAAGCATAGCTTTTTTTATTTTTCCATAACCATTAATGGCACCTAAGGCCAGAGAAACCTCAAGAAAGAGAAAAGGGAAGACAATTGCTTCCACCTCTGAGCCATGGGAGATGGAAAGATCCATCTCACAAGCCCATCACTAAGAAAAGGATGGAGCAAACAAGAGAGCACATTCATGGATCTCAATAGGCACATGAAGAAGCTCATCATCAAGAAATCCCTGAGATACCTCAGGGGATATAGTTTCCTCCACAGAATTTTTGGGAGCAAATCAACAACTCCCTAGGAGAATTAAGTTCCAACATGGGACAACTAAGGGTGGAACATCAAGAGCACTCCATCATCCTTCATGAAATAAGAGAAGATCAAAAAGCAATGAGGGAGGAGAAACAAAGACAAGGAAGAGACATAGAAGAGCTCAAGGACATCATTGGTTCCTCAAGAAGGAAACGCCACCATCACTAAGGTAGACTCATTCCTTGTTCTTACTTTCTCTGATTTTCGTTTTCACTATGTCAAGTGCTTATCTATGTTTGTGTCTTCATTACATGATCATTAGTAGTTAGTAACTTTTTCTTAAAGTTATGAATGTCT
>NC_029786.2:62766623-62781762 GCF_000816755.2 Arachis ipaensis
AGGTGTCAAGTGAAAACTTGAGACTGAGCGGTTAAAGTCAAGGTCCAAAGCAAAAGAAGAGTGTGCTTAAGAACCCTGGACACTTCTAATTGGGGACTTTAGCAAAGCTGAGTCACTATCTGAAAAGGTTCACCCAATTATGTGTCTGTGGCATTTATGTATCCGGTGGTAATACTGGAAAACAAAGTGCTTAGGGCCACGGCCAGGACACATAAAGTAGTTGTGTTCAAGAATCATCATACTGAACTAGGAGAATCAATAACACTATCTGAACTCTGAGTTCCTATAGATGCCAATCATTCTGAACCTCAATGGATAGAGTGAGATGCCAAAACTATTCAAGAGGCAAAAAGCTAAAAGTCCCGCTCATCTTATTGGAGCTATGTTTCATTGGTAGTTTGGAATTTATAGTATATTCTCTTCTTTTTATCCTATTTGATTTTCAGTTGCTTGGGGACAAGCAACAATTTAAGTTTGGTGTTGTGATGAGCGGATAATTTATACGCTTTTTGGCATTGTTTTTAGTATGTTTTTAGTAGAATCTAGTTACTTTTAGGGATGTTTTCATTAGTTTTTATGTTAAATTCACATTTCTGGACTTTACTATGAGTTTGTGTGTTTTTCTGTGATTTCAGGTATTTTCTGGCTGAAATTGAGGGACTTGAGCAAAAATCAGATTCAGAGGTTGATGAAGGACTGCTGATGCTGTTGGATTCTGACCTCCCTGCACTCAAAATAGATTTTCTGGAGCTACAGAACTCAAAATGGCGCGCTTCCAATTGCGTTGGAAAGTAGACATCCAGGGCTTTCCAGAAAGATATAATAGCCTACACTTTGTTCAAGTTTAGACGATGCAAACTGGCGTTCAACGCCAGCTCTCTCCCCAATTCTGGCGTCCAGTGCCAGGAACAAGTTGCAAAGTGGGGTTCAACGCCCAAAATGGCACAAAAGCTGGCGTTCAACTCCAAGAATGACCTCTCCACGTGTAGACTTCAAGCTCAGCCCAAGCACACACCAAGTGGGCCTCGAAAGTGGATTTATGCATCAATTACTTACTTCTGTAAACCCTAGTGACTAGTTTATTATAAATAGAACTTTTTATCATTGTATTCGTAAGCTTTGGTTACTCCGGTTCCCCTCTGGGGCCGAGACCAATGAACTCCATTATCACTTATGTATTTTCAACGGTGTCGCGAGTGCTGGGCGTAGTGACAGACGCAAAAGGATAGTAAATTCTATTCCAGCATGATCGAGAACCTCCAAGATGATTAGCCATGCAGTGACAGCGCATCGGACCATTTTCACAGAGAGGAATAGGATGCAACCAACAACAAGGATGATGCCTCCAGATGATTAGCCGTGCTGTGACAGAGCATTTGGACCATTTTCCCGAGAGGATTGAAAGTAGCCATTGGCACCGGTGACATCCTTACATAAAACCAGCCATAGAAAGGAGTAAGACTGATTGGATGAAGACAGCAGGAAAGCGGAGGTCCAGATGAACGAATGCATCTCCATACGCTTATCTGAAATTCTCACCAATGATTTACATAAGTATTTCTATCCTTCTTTTATTACTAAATTTCGAAAACTACATAACTATTTTATATCCGCCTGACTGAGATTTACAAGGTGACCATAGCTTGCTTCATACCAACAATCTCCGTGGGATTCGACCCTTACTCACGTAAGGTATTACTTGGACGACCCAGTGCACTTGCTGGTTAGTTATGCGAAGTTGTGAAGAAATGTTTAGACCATGGTTCTGTGCATCCGTTTTTGGTGCCATCGCCAGGGAATCAATTTTGAACAATAATTCACAACCTGAGTAACAATTTCACATATCAAGTTTTTGGCGCCGTTGCCGGGGATTGTTCGAGTTTGGACAACTGACGGTTCATCTTGTTACTCAGATTAGGTAATTTTCTTTTTGTTTTATTTTCAAAAATTTTTCAAAAATCTTTCAACAATTTCTCCTTTGTTTTCGAAAAAAAAAATGTTTTCAAAAATATAATTTTCTTCAGAATTTTTAAGAATGAATTCTAGTGTTTCATAAAGCATTTTGAAGCCTGGCTGGCTGTAAAGCCATGCCTAATTCCTCTGGTTGTAGGGCATGTTAGGCGTGTCATGTCTGAGTTACATACTAAAGCTTGGCTGGCTATTAGGCCATGCCTGACCCTTTGATTGGAGCTTTAGACTAAAAAGCATAAGATTCTTGGAATTCATATTAAAAATTTTGGAATCCTTATTTTTTCTTTTTCAAAATGATTTTCGAAAAAAAAAATTTTAAAAGAAAATACAAAAAAAAATTCATAAAATCATAAAAATCAAAAATATTTTTGTGTTTCTTGTTTGAGTTTTGAGTCATGTTATAAGTTTGGTGTCAATTGCATACTCATCTTGCATTTTTCAAAAATTTTCATGCATTCATAGTGTTCTTCATGATCTTCAAGTTGTTCTTGGTAAGTCTTCTTGTTTGATCTTTGCATTTGCATGTTTTGCGTCTTTTCTTGTTTTTCATATGCATTCTTGAATTCTTAGTGTCTAAGCATTAAAGAATTCTAAGTTTGGTGTCTTGCATGTTTTCTTTGCATTAAAAATTTTTTAAAAAAATATAGTCTTAATGTTCATCATGACATTTAAAGTGTTCTTGGTGTTCATCTTGACATTCATAGCATTCTTGCATGCATTCATTGTTTTTATCTAAAATTTTCATGCATTGTATCATTTTCATGTTTTTCTCTCTCATCATTAAAAATTCAAAAATTAAAAAAATATCTTTCCCTTTTTCACTCATAAATTTCGAAAATTTGAGTTGACTTTTTCAAAAATTTTTAAAAATCAATTGTTTCTTATGAGTCAAATCAAATTTTCAATTTAAAAATCTTATCTTTTTCAAAATCTTTTTCAAAAATCAAATCTTTTTCACTTTTCTTAGTATGCAGCAGAACTGCAAGTTTCATGGACTTGCATCTGAAGATCCTTTTCAGTTCTTAACTGAATTCTTGCAGATATGTGATACTGTTAAGACTAATGGATTAGATCCTGAAGTCTACAGGCTCATGCTTTTCCCTTTTGCTGTAAGAGACAGAGTTAGAGTGTGGTTGGATTCTCAACTCAGAGATAGCCTGAACTCTTGGGACAAGCTGGTCACGACTTTCTTAGCCAAGTTCTTTCCTCCTCAAAAGCTGAGCAAGCTTAGAGTGGACGTTCAAACCTTCAGACAGAAAGAAGGTGAATCCCTCTATGAAGCTTGGGAAAGATACAAGCAGCTGACCAAAAAGTGTCCTTCTAACATGCTTTCAGAATGGACCAGCCTGGATATATTCTATGATGGTTTATCTGAGCTATCAAAGATGTCATTGGATACTTCTGCAGGTGGATCCATTCACCTAAAGAAAACATCTGCAGAAGCTCAAGAACTCATTGACATGGTTGCTAATAACCAGTTTATATACACTTCTGAGAGGAATCCTGTGAGTAATGGGACGCCTCAGAAGAAGGGAGTTCTTGAAATTGATACTCTGAATGCCATATTGGCTCAGAATAAAATATTGACTCAGCAAGTCAATATGATTTCTCAGAGTCTGAATGGAATGCAAGCTGCATCCAACAGTACTCAAGAGGCATCTTCTGAGGAAGAAGCTTATGATCCTGAGAACCCTACAATAGCAGAGTTAAAATTCTCTATAATGGAGAAACTGGGAATCTTTGAGGTACAAGCTGCTAGAATCTCGTTAGAGATGGCAGACAATTCCAGAAAACAGGCTTATGGACAAGTAGAGGACGGGTTAGTAAAGGTTGAAGGGCTTTACATCCCTGCTGATTTCATAGTCCTAGATACTGGGAAGGATGAGGATGAATCCATCATCCTAGGAAGACCTTTCCTAGCCACAGCAAGAGCTGTGATTGATGTGGACAGAGGAAAATTGATCCTTCAGTTGAATGAGGACAACCTTGTGTTTATAACTCAAGGATCTCTCTCTGCATCCATGGAGAGGAAGCATAAAAAGCTTCTCTCAAAGCAGAGTCAACCTAAGCCCCCACAATCAAACTCTAAGTTTGGTGTTGGGAGGCCACAACCAAACTCTAAGTTTGGTGTCAAACCCCCATATCCAAACTCTAAGTTTGGTGTTGGGAGGTCTCAACAAAGCTCTGCACATCTGTGAGGCTCCATGAGAGCCCACTGTCAAGCTATTGACATTAAAGAAGCGCTTGTTGGGAGGCAACCCAATTTTTATCTATCTAATCATATTTTTCTTAGTTATATGTCTTTATAGGTTCATGATCATCTGGAGTCACAAAATAAATATAAAAATTGAAAACGGAATCAAAAACAGCAGAAGAAAAATCACACCCTGGAGGAAGCACCTGCCTGGCGTTCAACGCCAGAACAGAGCATGGTTCTGGCGCTGAACGCCCAAAATGGGTAGTATCTGGGCGCTAAATGCCCAAAATGGGCATCATCTGGGCGCTGAACGCCAGAATTGCACCCTGGAGAGGAGCTGGCGCTGAACGCCCAGAACAAGCATGGTTCTGGCGTTCAACGCCAGAAATGGGCAACAAATGGGCGTTGAACGCCCAAAATGGGCACCAACCTGGCGCTGAATGGCCAGAGTTGTGTGCAAGGGCATTTTACATGCCTAATTTGGTTTTCATTAGTTTTTATGTTAAATTCACATTTCTGGACCTTACTATGAGTTTGTGTGTTTTTCTGTGATTTCAGGTATTTTTTGGCTAAAATTGAGGGACTTGAGCAAAAATCAGATTCAGAGGTTGAAGAAGGACTGCTGATGCTGTTGGATTCTGACCTCCCTGCACTCAAAATGGATTTTCTGGAGCTACAGAACTCAAAATGGCGCGCTTCTAATTGCGTTGGAAAGTAGACCTCCAGGGCTTTCCAGAAATATATAATAGTCCACACTTTGTCCAAGTTTAGATGACGCAAACTGGCGTTCAACGCCAGCTCTCTGCCCAATTCTGGCGTCCAGCGCCAGAAACAAGTTGCAAAGTGGAGTTCAATGCCCAAAATGGCACAAAAGCTGGCGTTCAACTCCAAGAATGACCTCTCCACGTGTAGACTTCAAGCTCAGCCCAAGCACACACCAAGTGGGCCCTGGAAGTAGATTTATGCATCAATTACTTACTTCTGTAAACTCTAGTGACTAGTTTATTATAAATAGAACTTTTTATCATTGTATTCGTAAGCTTTGGTTACTCCGGTTCCCCTCTGGGGCCGAGACCAATGAACTCCATTATCACTTATGTATTTTCAACGGTAGAGTTTCTACACTCCATAGATTAAGGTGTGGAGCTTGGAGGGGATGTAGCCATTGGCACCGGTGACATCCTTACATAAAGCCAGCCATAGAAAGGAGTAAGACTAATTGGATGAAGACAGCAGGAAAGCGGAGGTCCAGAGGAACGAATGCATCTCCATACGCTTATCTGAAATTCTCACCAATGATTTACATAAGTATTTATATCCTTCTTTTATTACTAAATTTCGAAAACTACATAACTATTTTATATCCGCCTGACTGAGATTTACAAGGTGACCATAGCTTGCTTCATACCAACAATCTCCGTGGGATTTGACCCTTACTCACGTAAGGTATTACTTGGACGACCCAGTGCACTTGCTGGTTAGTTATGCGAAGTTGTGAAGATATGTTTAGACCATGGTTCTGTGCATCCGTTTTTGGTGCCATCGCCAGGGAATCAATTTCGAACAATAATTCACAACCTGAGTAACAATTTCGCATATCAGTTCTCTCCTCTCTCTCTCTTAGGATTAGGATTTAGGATTTTTCTTGCTTTCATGATTGTCCCTTTTTATCAGGTTCAACTTTCCTTTTTATTATCTTCTCAATTTAATTTATGAACTTTTCTATGTTACAGATAATTCTCTTAATTAATGTTATTTGAGGTATTTCAGTTTATGATTGCTTTCTTTTATTTATGTTACTGTTAATTCCAACCTGAAGATATTTTTATTCGAGTAGATTTACTTTTCCCCTTTTGGTTTTGGTTAAGAAATCAGTAACTCAGGAGTTATCAAACTCAACGTGATCGATAATTGTTATCTTTGCTAATTGAATTGAACTTCAATAATTCCAGTCCTTTCTTAGGAATTGACTAGAACCTGAAGATCAGACTAATTAATCCACTTGATCTTCCCTTGCTTTAGTAAAGGCTAACTAAGTGGGAGTAAGACTCAATTCTCATCACCATTGATAAGGATAATTAGGATAGGACTTTCAATTTCTCATACCTTGCCAAAAGTGTGTTTTACAGTTATTTATTTATTTTACTTGTCATTCAAATTACTTGTTCCTTACTTTTAAAATCTCCAATTTACAATCTTCATAACCAATAGTAAGAACATACCTCCCTGCAATTCCTTGAGAAGACGACCCGAGGTTTAAATACTTCGGTTATCAATTTTAAAGGGGTTTGTTACTTGTGACAACCAAAACATTTGTACGAAGGGATTTCTGTCGATTTAGAAACTATATCTACAACGCGACTATTTTTATAAAAATTTTTACCAGCAAAAATCCTAACGTCAGTAAGACCGGTGATGCTAGACGTAAGTGAATTTTGAAGGTCTTTTTGTCCTTGCACAATAGAGCGAAGCATCTCATCATTGGAGGAAGAAGGAGGGTAGGTGATTTAAGGGGCTTGTGGTTGGTTGTTTTGAGGCTCTTGAGCTTGCCTTTGGTGAGGTGTCCGGTAACTTTGGCCTTGGTTCTGCTGTTGGTATGGAGGGTTCTGTCGATATTGGTTCTGCTGGTAGTTGTTGTTCCACCTTTGATTTCCACCATTGTCTCTGCCTCCTTGGTTGTAGTTGTCCCTCCATCCTTGGTTGGGATTGTCTCTCCAGCCTTGGTTGGAATTGTCTCTCCATCCTTGGTTGGAGTTATCTTACCAACCTTGATTGTAGTTCCCACCTTGATTATAATTACCGCCTTGTTTATAATACCCTTGATTCGGACAGTTATAATAATTATTGGTAGCCGCCAAGGTGTTGTCTTCTTGGAGTTGTGGACAATGTTGTTGTGGAGGAGGCTGAGGTTGTTGTTGATTAAGCTGGAGCTGCTTCAGTATATTGGTCATCTCTCCCAGAGTCTTGGTGAGAGTAGCTGTCTCACTACTAGAGGAAACTTCTGCAATAGCCTTGGGATGATTGTTCTTTTGCCTTGCATTTCGGGTGGACTCAGCTATATCGGTGATCAGTTACCACGCTTCTATCGCCGTCTTTTACTTCGTCAGAGAGCCATTACTTGCAGCATCTAAGATAGTCTTGTCTTGAGGCTTCATGCCTTGGCAGAAATAGCTAATCAACACCAACTGGTCAATCTTATGATGGGGACATGAGTGGAGGAGATTCCTGAAGCTTTCCCAATACTCGTAAAGAGTTTCTGATTCGCCTTGGATAATGCAGGAAATTTCCTTCCGCAATCTATCTGTAACCTCTACTGGAAAGAACTTGTCCAGGAATTTCCTTCTGAGCAGATCCTAATTAGTAACAACTGCTTCAGGTTGAGTGTAGAACCACTCCCTTGCCTTTCCCTCAAGAGAAGATGGGAAGGTATATAACCAAATGGTAACCTCATCCACACCATGCCGCCTAGTAGTTGAGCAGGCTGTCTAAAAATCCCTAAGGTGCTTGATAGGCTCTTGAGCAGGTAAGCCATGAAACTTAGGCAGCAGATTGATTAAAGCGGTATTCAGTTCAAAATCCGCAGCTAAATTCGGATGACGCGCTTGATATGATTGCAGTGTAAAATCTGGAGCTCCTGCTTCCTGGAGAGTAATCCTTCTAGGCTTCGCCATAGTACCTGCACTTAAATTAATAGAATCAGTAGAAGATGAGCTAGTTTCTTCCTCAAATAACGCTTCAGATTCACCCTCAGATAAGACTGGTGAATTAGTAGAAACCCCTTCACCAGCCTCAGAAGCTAACCGACGCTGAGATCACCTAATACATGAAATAGTTTTTTTTATTTTGGGATCAAACACGGCTAAGCTCAGATCCGGTAGTGAACGCGTCATTCAATGAAAGAAACATAGAGCTCATGGTAATAAAATATATTAAGAAAATTCAACTATAAAACTACTAATACTCAAAAACACACTAACAAAAATAAAATAAAAATGCAATTATGTAAATATAAAAATATTTATACCAACCAATAATTTAACACACTGTTGCAACTCCCTGGCAATGGTGCAAAAAATTGACAGGTGGAAAAATGCCGGTTAAGAAATATTAATAAAAGCAGCATTGTCAGTACAGTCTTAACCGATGAAATTTCCACTATCAATTTAGTTTTGTGTCACAGGTAAAATTAAATAACTGGGAGTAGAATTCCCAAGTCGTTTCCTAAAGAGTTGACACAGCGGTGCAAATTATTGATTAGGAATTTTCTAAGAAACCTTTGAATTTGAGGATGGAAAAATAAATAACTACAAATCAAGCGACGAATGATAGCAAGAAGGGTTAAGTATTTGAAATAAAAGGCCTTGGCTAGGAGAAGATTAATTGGAGTTTCTATCCTTGTTGACTTTTCCAAGTATAATAATAAAAGGTTGCTTCCACTAAGTTATCCTCATGCAGTTACAAAGGAAGGTTAAGTGGGTAACACTAACTCTGATTCACAAGTCCTAATCATGTCCTAAGGAAGGATTAGAGTTAGTGAAAAATGAGTTAGCCAGTAATCCCCAATTACAAATTAATACCTGAGTATTTTAATTCAAGGGGTTCCAATTAATCAACAAGCCAAGTTGAGAGCTTTAAATCATAACATGAATGCCATTTTTCAACAACATGGAATAAGAATAAATAGGAGACATGGTGAATAAAAATAAATTAATAAAAGCAAAATTGGAGCTGGTAATTAATTGAAGGCAATCAAACAAGTAATGAAATTAAATGTAGAAATGGTTCATGGCATTAATAATATTCAAAGTTAATAATATCAATATATGACAACGAGCAAATTAAATGGAAAACAGAAGAGTAGAGTAATAGAAAAGGCAAACTATCACACTGAAGACTCCAATCAAAGGTAGTAGTAGCTCTCTCAATATCCAATCCAAAAGCATAAAAATAAAATCTAAGAACCCTAGGAGAAGAAGTATTTTTTCTCTAAAATTCCAAACTAAAAACTAAAACTAAGTGAAAGTGAGTGTGTTTTGAGTCTCTCCTTGCCCCCTGGCTCTAGTCTGTGTTTTTGGGCCAAAAATTGGGTCCAAAATAGCCCAGAAATTGCTCCCAGCGTCTTCTGTAATTGCAGCACGTGACGCACGTCATGCGTAAGCGTCGCCCACGCGTGCGTGTTGTTGGTCTTCTGCGCTTGTCACGCGTACGTATCAGTCACGCGTACGCATCGCTGTATGATGCGCCAATGCACGCGCATGCATCAGACATGCGTGCACGTCGATCCTCGCTACTCAGCTCCTTAGTTTCTTGTGTTCCTTCTACTTTTGCAAGCTTCCTCTCCATTCTCTAAGCCATTCCTGCCCTATATAGCCTAAAAAAACTTAACACACAGATCACGGTATTGAATGGTATAAAACGGAAATTAAAAATAGATAATTTAAAGAGTTAGGAAGCAAGTTTTCAATCATGGAACAAAATTAGGAAGGATTTGTAAAACCATGCAGTTTGTATGAATAAATGTGCGAAAAACTAATAAAAACCACTCAATTTAGCACAAGATAAACCATAAAATAGTGGTTTATCACCCATCCCCTTTCTATCTATATTACTTCCTTTTGCTCTTTCATTACCCTTCATCTGTTTACTTCTTTCCCATTTCTTTTCTCTCTTTCTTGTCTTTTTCTCTTTGCTCAGGAATGAGCAATAGTTTTAAGTTTGGTGTTGGGATACTCCATTTTTGCATTTCTATCATCTTTCACATTGGACCAAAAACTGGAGAATCCTCTTCAAGGAAGAGAAAAGAAAAGGCTCCTACAACCGGCCCATTCAACTTTAGCCAGTTTTTCTCCAAGACCTACGAGGATCACTTTAATGAGATTGTGAGCAAAGAGAAAGAGATCCCAAAGGTCCGCATTGATCTGCAGCTGGATGAGTATCCGGAGATCTGGGAACAGATTCTGAGGAGGAGTTGGCAAGTTCTATGCGTCCCCGTGACTAAGGTGGGTTTACTGATGGTCAGAAAATTCTACGCCAATGCTTGGGTGAATTACAAGCATATCAAAGGCGTCAACCCCGACCCAAAGAACTGGAGCACTATGGTCCGAGGAAGGATCCTAGCGTTCGGTCTAGAGAGGGTGAGAGATGTACTACCGTTGCCACCATCCAGAGATGACCCTCAATCTTACACTCAGAGGGTCAACACTGATCAGAGACTGGACTAGGTCCTCACAAATATATGCCTCCCTAGAGCACAGTGGAGGAGGGATGCTAGAAGTCAACTGTACCAGCTGGGAAGGCATGATCTGAAGTCGATTGCTCGAGGATGGTTGGAGTTCATTTAGCGCTCTATCATCCCTATGAGTAACCGGTCTGAGGTTACCGTTGACCGAGCTATGATGATTCACTGCATCATACTCGGCAATGAGGTGGAGGTACAGCATGTGATCCCTCAAGAGCTGTACAACATAGTGGGGAAGGCCTCCACCTCTGCTAGATTGGCCTTCTCTCACCTCATTTTTTCCTGTGTGAGGGAACTCAAGTCCGTATTGATGGAGATACCCCTATTGATGTTGACAGACCGATTACTAGGAGGGGTATGGAGTATGCCAAGGAGCTTGGGCAAGTACCACCTCAGGAGCCAGTTTTCCCTCCTCGTGACTATTGGGATCAGATGACTAAATCTATTGGGGACCTGAAATCTTCTGTTGATCAACTGAGGATAGAGCATCAGGATCACTCCACCCTCCTCCATCAGCTAGTAGAGGAATAACAGAGCCAGAGGTGAGACCAAAAGGATCTGAGGCGTTGGAGAAGGATTCCCAGGAGGGAGCAGCCACTAGGACTGATATGGTTGAGTTTCATTATCTGCTGCTTTATTTACTTTCTATTTTTTTAGTATTATTTTCATGTTTTCTTTTATCTATTTAAAAGCCTTTGTATGATTATTAGTAGTATTTTACTATTTTCTAGCTTAGTTGTTTAATTTAGTATTTATGTCTATTTTGAAAAATGTCTCATGTATTGCTCATTGAGCTTGAAAAATCAAAAGAAAAAGAAAAGTAGTAAAATGTATGAGAATTGAGTTATATATTATGAGTTATTCGGTTACTTTGATGTGGTGGTATTATCTCTGGTTCTGAATGTATGAATTGAATAGTGCATAATTGATAATAAAGTTAAGAATGTTGGTTCTTAAGGTACAGAAACTTAGAGAAGTATTATGGATTCTCTAAATTGAGTAAGAAATTAATCCTTGAAGCAAAACAAACAGCAAAAAGAAAAAGAAAATAAAAAGCAAAGTCCAAGACTTTGAGCATCAATAGTTAGGAAAGTCAATATGATTAAAAGCTCAAAGAGTTATTTTCCTAACCATATGCTTATGGTGTGGATGTGTCAAGTAACCCTTAAGACAGAGCACTAAGATTCAAGACCAAGTGCAATCGCAGAGTATGCCAAATGCTCTGAGCACCACTGACTGGGAGGAATTAAAAGAAAAGAACTAGAAGACAAAAAGTTCCCCAGTTAAGTGCTTGTGGTGTATTTGTATCAAGTTGAGCTTGAGGACAAAATACTAAGAGTCACAGCTAGGCTCAAGGTGCAAAGCACTAAAAGTAAAGATAAGAAAAAGCTGTGATAAAAAATTAATCAGAGCTTAAGAAGAAAGAGAATCCATAATATCATCCGAGTTCTAGTTCTAAAGAATATCAATATTTCTGAGCTTCAAAGGATAATGAGATGTCAAACCTATTCAGAATCACAGTGTCATTAACCCCATTCAGTAATTGGACACGAGCTTGAATGAACACTTAAGTCTTGGGCAAATTCTCTTCTTAACCCTATGTTGTTTTAGTTGTTTGAGGACAAGCAACAGTTCAATTTTGGTGTGGAGATACATGAGCATCTTATCTATATTTTCTATTTATTTTAGATACAAATTAAGTGAGTTTTATGTAAATTTTAGTGTTTGAAACCAATTTGGATGATACTTTGAGTTGCTTTGGTGTTTTAATTATTTTAGGTAAAGTTCAGATCAGTTTGGCAGAGTTCATGTGCAAGAAAATAGGAAGAATTCAAATATTGCAAGCTGGCGCTAAACACGGACCTGGGCATTTAGCACCAGCAACTTAGTAGCGCGAGGGAGCTTTCTGTCCACTAGGGCCCTAAACGCCAAGCCTGGCATTTAGCGTCAGCAAGCCAGAGACGAATGGGAGCTTTCTGCCCACAAGGGCGCTAAATGCTGGATGTGGCGTTTAGCGCCAAAGATCCGGATCACACTTCATAAAAATAGCATCTCTAGTTGGATTTAGCTTTTTATTATTCTATTTTATGTTATTTTAGTTATTTATAATTACAAAAAAAATCTTTTAGGTTTAGAATTTATTATTTTATTTTAGTTTCAAATTAAATTAGGTTAGATATAAAAGGGAAAAGATTCAGCCCTTAAGAGGATCTTCTCTCTTCGTCACTTTCACGTTTTTCTGAACCCTAGTTTTCTCTCTGAGTCATGAGCCATTAAACCTACTCAATTAAGGTTAGGAGCTCTGTTTATTTCTATGGATTAAGACTATTATTTTTCTATTTTAATTTATGTATTGATTCAGTTTTAAGGATTACTTTCGTTCTTCATCTTATGAATTTGGAGAGATTGGAAGAATAACCCTTACTCTATATGCGTTCTTCTGATTCTTGGAAGAGTAATCTCACTTGAACACCAGCTTGAAAGTAAATTCCTCCTAAATTGCTAATTACTTAGACTTAACAGGATATGTGACATATAATCCATTTATATCTGGGTAATTGGTGCATGAAACTGGCTCCGCAAAATTCGTACAAATAGACTAGCAAATATACCGGGTCGTCCAAGTAATACCTGAGGTGAGTCAGGGTCAATCCCACGAGGATTGTGGTTTAAGCAAGAAGTGGATACCTTGTAGATCTTAGTTAAGCGGATAGAAATTATAGTTTGTCACGAAAAGCATATAAAACAGAGAAATAGAACGTTACTGAATAAACGAGAATTCAATGGTGATAGAATGGTTGAGGCTTCGGAGATGCTTTGACTTTCTGGATTAACTTTTCTTACTGTCTTCTTCAATAACCTTCTGATTCCTTCAATGGCAGCCGTAAGTGATTAACTCATGTCCTCTCATCAAGTTAAAATCCTCTACTACAGTAATCCACCACGTTGAGATGACTCATGTCCTCTCATCAAGCCACCTCTAGGTTTCTCACTGTAGCAGAAGATGAAGCTCTAAGCAGTCCACTCCCCTTCACGATCCTACTCAAGGTGCCACAGATAAGGCAGATCTTCTAGATCAGAAAGTGCTACTTCTCTGACTCTAGCCTTAACACCACAAAAACTTCATGCACCCATAGTCAATGGGATTATATGTCACATATCCAAAGTTGCTCAAATGCTCTATTGAAATCTGCAATGCAATCTCTAGCTTTAGTTCAATGCTATCTGGGTCAAGAATCGCACAGAACCCATGTAAAACAAGCGTGATTGTCACGGGTCACCCTCAATTCATAAGATAAAGAACGAGGTTGCATAAGAGAATAAAATCCGACATATTGAATGAAAACAGTAATATTATTGATCCCTGAAACTCAGCAGAGCTCCTAACCTTAACCTTAGGAGGTTAGTGACTCATGTTGTTTGAAAATACAATGGGAAAAGTAAAAGTGGGCAAGAGTCACCGGAGAGATCCTAAACATAGTTGACCTTCTCCTATATATACTAATCTCATGACTAAAGATTACAGAAATAAGGTAAACTAAGTTGATAATGTGAAAATCCACTTCTGGGGCCCACTTGGTGAGTGTTTGGGCTGAGATTGAGTGTCTCCCATGTGCTAGTGTCGCTTAGGGGCGTTGAACGCTGGCTAGGGACCCCCTTTTGGGCATTGAACTCCAGCTACTCCCCTGTGGGCGCTGGACGCTAGGAATGGGGCTGGAGGCTGGCGTTAAACGCCAGTTTTGGGCTTTTATTACTGAAACAAGGTATGGACTATTATATTTTTGGAAATCCCTAGATTTTAGCTTTCCATAGCCATTAAGAGCGTGCCATTTGAACTTCTGTAGCTCCAAAAAAGCTCCTTTGAGTGCACGGAGGTCAGATCCTGACAGCATATGCAGTCCTTTCTCTACCTCTGAATCAGACTTCTGCTCAAGCTCCTCAATTTCAGCCAAAAAATACCTGAAATCACCATAAAACACACAAACTCAAAGTAGAATCCAAAAATGTGAATTTTACACTAAAACCTATGAAAAATTAATAAAACTTAAACAAAATATAACAAAAACTATATGAAAATGATGCCAAAAAGCGTATAAAATATCCAATCATCAGTAATTAGGATTTTTGTGGCCAATAAACTAGAATTGAACCTAACCCTCTAATTGAAATTAAGTGACCAAGACATTGGCGATTAAATAGGTTAAAGGAGACTAAGTCACTAAGGAATTAGGGTTTAGTTACTCACAGTTTGCCATGAAATGAATCTTGAATGATTGAAATAGTTGGTAAGAAAATTTGATCCGAACGAATAAATAACTCTAAAACCTTAATTGATTTTTCGTATATATTTCACACCAATTCCACTGTTTGCTTCCTTAAACTCTGAATTTCTGTTTAATACGAATTACAACTCTTAAAACACCACTTTCTGCTTGCCTAACTAAGTGAGTTATTCGACCATTGTTGCTCAGTCCATCAATCTTCGTGTGATCAACCCTCACTCACCTGAGGTATTATTTGGTACGATCCAGTGCACATGCCAGTTCAATTGTGGTAGTCAAATTTTGCCACCATCTGTGCACCATAACTTTTGAAATAATCTTTAAACAACTGAGGATAAGCTAATAGGTCTCACCCGAGTCATGTTATTTGCATATGGGATCTTTGGTATGAGGAAAATTTGGGTGTGATTGAAGCTCTTGAGCATTCAGCCACTATGAAAGAAACTCTGA
>NC_029786.2:62782979-62786858 GCF_000816755.2 Arachis ipaensis
CCACATCTGTACCAATAATGTCCGAAAAGAAATGGAAGAACTTACCCGTGAAACCATCATCCCTAAGGGCACTTTGGGCATTCATGCTGAAGGTGGCTCTCTTCACCTCTTCCAGTCACTTGCCTTTGAGGCCTTCGGTTCATGTTAGCTGTAATCTTAGACTCCAAGTCCTTTAGGAATTAGTTGGGATTAGCATGACAAGTGGAGGAGAAAATATCACGAAAGTATTTCACAGCCACCTTAGCAATCTCTTTCGGACAGAAGCTCGTTATTACTACAAACTAATCTCCAAATTGTATTCTTCCTTACTCTAGAATGAAACTTTTGATAGAAGAACTTTGTATTTTTATCCCCTTCTCTCAACCATTTAATCCTTCCAAGACTGCTCCTCTTTAATATATGCCATTTTCAACTTTTCCTCTAAACTAGAAATTTCTTCTCCCCCTTGGATACCGACAGCTCGCAACTCCTCAAGGGTTATTTGGAGCTCTTTGATATCCTTCTTTGAGTTGGCTTTATGGTTCATCTACAATGGACCAGTCTATATCAGCACAGCATTCCTTAAGTTTTTTAGCCAAAGAAAACATAGTTGAACCTACGACTTCCATGCTCCAAACCTCACCAACGATCCTCCTAACTTCCTTTTCTTCACCACCAACACTCCTGAAATTTAAGTCTCTTTTGCTCCTCCATGTTTGTGGACTAGTATCCAAGAGAATAGGTGGATGGTCTGATCCAAATGTTGAAAGTCTTAGTACAACTACTGTCTCATAAAGACTCCTCCAGTTGAAACCAACCAGAGAGCAATCCAACCTCTCCCTAACCAAATCAGCCCGCTGCCTTTTGTTTGACCAAGTGAAAGACCAACCAATCACTCCAATATCCACCAATTCATTAACATCAATAAAATTATTGAAGTCCGAGATGTGGCCGATTTTAGCTTACCACCTTCTTTTTTAGCTTGAGAAGTAATGGCATTAAAATCTCCCACAACTACCATTTTACCTTGAAATTTCTAAATTGTTGCTAAAATTTTTGCAAATTAAGTTGCTCCACTGCTGTCCAAAAAGTTTAGATGTACACCCAACAGCCCCCATACCTCATTTTTATTAGTATCATTCACTATGGCAGCAACAAAAAATTCTTTAGCACTAAGGATACAAACATCAATGCAATCCTTCCAGGCTAGAGGTAGACCTCTTGCAACTCCATTAGGAATAACAATGGGAAAATTTTTGTAGCTACACGACCTTAACTTGGCTTTTACTACTCGAGATTGGTTTTCGGTTTCACTGATAAACACAATCTCGGAAGAGTGGTATTAACACATCCCTTTGATGTTATAGTTTGTCAGAAGTCTCTCCAAATCCCAACAATTTTACGCTAATGTTTTCATGGTTTCAGGGATGCCACTTGAAGACTGACACCCTTCACTCTGATTCAAATACCGATCCACTTCCATTCGAGCCTTTTTTTGGGAATTCTCTCTCAACATCACCTTCCCCTTTCTCTTTCCACCAGAATAAATATTAGTAGAATTAATGTAAGACCCGAGCTTAATTAATTGTTTAATTAAGTAATTAATATTGTCCAAATTAGATTTTAAAAAGTTAGAATGAGAATTTGAGGATTTAAATATGATTTTTAGACTCAGTAGGTCTTTCTGAGTCAGAAAATGTGCTTTCTACGAAAAACCGTAAAAAAATGCAAAAAACCACGAACTGACAGTCGAACCGGTTAGTCTACCCGGTGCTGCACAAGAAAAAGTGAAAACAGTCAAAAATCTTAGAAAAATATTATAAATGGAAAATCGGGCGTTAATTTTAAAGGTTTGGCCCGAAGTTGGGCCAAATGGGATAAAAATGCTAACAGGTTAGACCGAGCCCAAGTTGGACCCAAGCCCAACATATAAATAGAGCCATTAGTGACCCATTTCAGAATAACACACTTACAAACACACCCACACAGCTGAGAAAAGAAGAAGAAGAAACCCCCCATGAATACTATTCACTCTCAACTTCACAAGCTCATATGTTGAGCTATAGAGCTCTGATTGCCGCACCGTTTACGGCCACGCGTTCCTTATGAAGAGCTCTATAAGATCCATACAAGAAACTGGAGAGATAACCACGAAATCTTCTCAGTTATTCTCTTCAAATTTTCGAAAATTTAGGGCTTTTGATTAAGTGAGTTTTTATAATTTTGGATGTTTAGGTTCACTTTAATCCTTGCTTAGCATTAGATTTTGGCTATCAAAACTGTTGGACAAGGTAAGAGGCATTGAACCCTTGTGAGATTATGTTTATATTAAGCCCTAGGTTAACTTGTGATGGTTTATGCATCTATAGTTTGATTATTGTGAGTTTGGAGGCCTTTGGTGATTGTTGGTGGCTTGGATTGTGTTGAAAAGCTTGTTAGTGATCATTGTTGTGCTCAATTTGGGTTAAGGACATATTGAGAATCGACCAAGGTATGGTTTCGGTTTTCTCTATGTAGTATATAATATTCATGGACACTTAGGCTAGTGACCCATAGGATAAGTTTGAATTAAAATGATTGTTGAGTTGTTGAATGATGGTATGTAATGATTTATGATAAATTGATGATTTTTTGAGTTTGATTATGATGATTGATAATGATATGATGAGGATGAATGATTATGTGAAGTTGAGATGTGAATTGTGTTGATATATAATATATTGATGTTGATGATTTGGTAATGTGGTTGGAAAAGTGGAATGAAAATTGATTGTGGTATTGCACATTTGGTGTTGGTGATAAAGTTGTATAAATGGTGAATTTTGACCCAAGAGGGTATTTTGTGCTCTAAATGGAAGTGTGGTATTGAGCTAGTTGGATGTGGTTGAGAAATTGGTAAACCGAGTATAGGTGAAAATTTGGTAAAAAGGAAATTTTGGTAAACTTTGTCTGATCCTAACTTTTGTCTCGATTTTCAAAATTGGTTGAAATTTGTTTAGAATTAAAGTCCATTGAAAACCCTTTAAATTGATATAAAGTTTGTAAGATTTGGATTTTTGTAGAGGAAGTTATGATTATTCAAAGATTGGTGTAAAAATCTGAAATTTTGCAAAGTTACAGAATTTTGTGATTTCTGGTATGTGCGCACGCACAACTCTGCAAAAATTTTAACCTGTGTGCACGCACAGACATGTGCATACGCACACGCAGAGCCAGGCAGTCTGTTCACAGCGTTAGCACAGCTTGTGCGTGCACATACCCAATGAGGAATTGCAACCTGTGTGCATGCACACGTTGAGAAGGCCAGTCTGTTGAGGGTGCTAGCACAGGTTGTGCGAGTGAACAGACATTATGAATTTTGGTACCTGTGCGTACGCACACCTCTATGTGTAGCACACTTTTAAAAACTTCTTCTGGGCGTGCGCACTGACAAACCCCAATTTGAGGGTCTATCTTGTGCTGATTTCAGGGGTTTTATCAATGATTCCACATACTTTCTATATGAAAATACAAGATTTTGCATTCCTTTCCTAGTTTTGCCTCATGAATGAAAACATGCTTATTTTGCACTAAAATAGACACATTTTTAATCTTCTCTTGATGCCATTCGATGCCGTGACTTGTGTGTTAAGTGGTTTCAGGATATAGAGTAGGAATGGACCGAAAGAGAGAAGGAAGACGGGTACAAAGGAAGGAATCATGAGGATTAAGCTTTGGAAATTTCCGCATGGGCGCGTGCGCGCCCCTTGCGCGCCCGCGCGGATAGGGCAACGTGAAGCCAAAGCCAAGAGCCAAGCCACGAGCCGGCTTGAGAAGCGGCTAAGCCAGGATCTTCATGAGGCGCGCACCGCATATCACGCCTCCGCGCACATTACAAGACGTCTCAACGGCGCGTGCGCG
>NC_029786.2:62787052-62791235 GCF_000816755.2 Arachis ipaensis
AGCATTGACACAAGCCCCTATTGTACGAGGACCCAATTGGACTCAACCCTTTGAAATCATGTGTGATGCTTCGAATTATGCGATAGGAGCCGCGTTAGCACAACGCGAAGGTAAGACCCCCTATGTCATAGCCTATGCTTCCAAAACATTAGACGGAGCCCAATCCAACTACACTACTACCGAAAAGGAACTCCTAGCTATTGTTTTTGCTTTGGACAAGTTCTGAGCCTATCTTCTTGGTTCCAAGGTAGTAGTGTACTCGGATCACGCGGCACTAAAATACTTGTTGGCAAAAAAGGAATCAAAACCGAGATTAATTCGTTGGGTGCTCTTATTACAAGAATTTGACTTGGAAATCAAAGATAGGAGCGGTTCCCAAAACCTAGTGGCGGACCATTTAAGTCGCCTCGAACACACAAACGGCGACACCACTCCTATCAATGATTCCTTTCCTTTAGATGCCTTGCACGCAATCTCGAAGGTAAACGGGCACCGTCTCAAATTGTATCATGGTGAGCAAAGAAAGAACGTCAAGGAATTTGAAGTGTTCCTCTTGAGGGATGCAACTCTTGAATAAACACTATAAGCTGCTGAAAGTCCAACTTAAGGACATTAAACAAAAGTGCTAGGTGGGATACACCCCACCATGGTAACATCTTCCTTTGAGACTTGTACATAGACACTTGACTTCATGTTTGTTAGTTAGATTTTAATGACAACTCCCCTTCATTTTGATTGACTTCATTTGCTATAGTGCTTAAGTGGCTGTATGGAAAAGGGGGGCTTTGAAATGTTGAAAATGGTGTAACCACTTGCAAATTTAGAAAAATCCCGCCCCTCTGCGCGTGCGCGCACATGGCGCGTCCGCACACATGAGCAAAATCTACCAATCGACGCGCAAGCGCATGGCGCGCGTCCGCGCCGATTGCTCTGCTGCCCCCTAGTACATTCTACAGAGAGTTAAGCCTCTCTCAAGCCTACACTAAGCCACCAGCCCAACACCTTTGCCGCGTGCGCGCACCTGGCGCGCACGCGTCCATCCAAAGCAAGTGCGGAATGCGCGCGCAAGCCTTAAAGCGGAAAACAATAAAAGTCCTTATTTGGATCTTTGATTAGCTTAGGCTAGTGTGTGTGAGTATCATTCAAGTGTGGGGACCTTGGGGCATTAGGTGAATAGAAGGGTATTTTGTATTATTATTGGAATATTGGGAATTGGGTACATATTCATGAATTGATCGAATGTAAAATCTTATGCATTGACGCTCTTGTATATAGAAAAAAAAATAAGAAAAACAAAAGAACAAAAGAAAACAAAAGAAAAGAAAAGAAAACAATATGGAAAGGAAAATAAAGAAAAAAAAGTATAATAATATAGAGAAAAAAAAAAGAGAGAAAGAAGAGAGAAAAAAAAAGAAAAGGGGACAAAATGCCCCAAAGTGCAGCTCAAGAGGAATCAATGCATAAATATTGTGAAACGAAAAGAAAAATGCATGAGTATGTGGAAAAGTGAGGAATGGGTAGTTAGGTTAGTACCTAATTGTATAGGTCATTATATAGGTTAGGTGGGAAAGTTTAAGTCAATCAAAGATTCAAATCCTAAGTCCACTAGCCATATATGACCCTACCTTGACCCTAACCCCATTACAACCTAAGGAAAAGACCCCATGATAAGTGTATGCATGCATTGAATAATTGTTGATTGTTAGACGAAAAACAAATCTTGGAAAGTATGATTAGGGGAGAATTGAGAGAATAAACCCCAAACACCGAGTGATTAGAGTGTAAACACCTCCGGTGAGGGTTCGAAGCTCAATCCTTTGATTCCTGGTTCTCGCGAGCATTCCTCATGCAAGGTTGCACATATTGCATTTGATGCTTAGAAAGTGGCAAGTCCCATGCTTTGACCACCGTCGTGCCCCATATGCTCACATATGTCCTAAGAAGGCTAAATTGTTCCCAACCAAGTGGATAGTAGCACTAGTCGTAGTTGCATGCATATAAGTAGGTTGCACTTCATGAGTCCTATACTTTTGCGATCCCTCGATCTTCCGTGGTTCTTTGCATTTCTCTAAGCATGAGGACATGCTAGAATCTAAGTGTGGGGAGGTTGACAAACCCCAATTTGAGGGTCTATCTTGTGCTGATTTCAGGGGTTTTATCAATGATTCCACACACTTTCTATATGAAAATACAAGATTTTGCATTCCTTTCCTAGTTTTTCCTCATGAATGAAAACATGCTTATTTTGCACTAAAATAGACACATTTCTAATCTTCTCTTGATGCCATTCGATGCCGTGACTTGTGTGTTAAGTGGTTTCAGGATATAGAGTAGGAATGGACCGAAAGAGAGAAGGAAGACGGGTACAAAGGAAGGAAGCATGAGGATTAAGCTTTGGAAATTTCCGCACGTACTCTCGGATATAGATTGTAGATTTGTTTGATGAAGGATTTGCGTCGGTTTAGACTATACTACGATTGATCAATTGATAATTTCTATACCGGCAAAAATCTATTTGTCACGCACGCACACCCCTGTGCGTACGCACACGCTGTTTCTCAAACTTTAACTTTGTTTTCAACTATTTCACCTTCCCAACAAGATTGTAAGCTTCTATAACACCATTTTAAGACTTTTGGGCTTGATTTTGAGCATGAGAACATGGGAAATAACTAAGGGTTTTAGTTGATGATTATTATGAAAAAAATTAGAAAATGGAGGATTAGGTTTCGGGTGTATTGAGGATGGTCTGAGGGTATGTGAAGGATGATTGATATATGAGATGAGAACTGATGAACTGTTGAGTTCGAAACTGAAAAGTGAATTGACAGTAGTTGAGCTGAGTCGAGGACTCAGAATGAAAATGTTGATTGGACAGTGGTTGAGATGAGTCGAGGACTCAAATGTGCAATGATACTTCATTGATGTGTTGAAAATGTTTTTTGAAAAACCACTGAATTACTATTTTAAATTGAGATTATGAGACGCTATGCGCCCGGCAGGGATGGCGGTTGGATCTCGCCTATCGACATAGCGGCGGCGGCGTAAGGACGGTGGTTAAATCCCGCTTACGTTGAGATGTGAGGTCTGAGGCAAGAGTATCCCGCTCGCATCCCTTCGGATCAATAGAGTGTGCAAGCGCAAAACCCTGGACAGTGATCTAAGCACTATATCTCGGGGGTTCCTAATGATGATTCCGAAGGGTGACGTCTCCATGGAGATGTGTCGGGTTAGCAGTTGAGCCAACAATGTGATATCACAACCAGTAGGACAGGCATTCATCATGTGCATTTTCTATCTGTTTGTTTGCTTTACCAACTTATAATTGTATGCCTATTTGTATAACATGTCTAATTGCTACTAGAATTACTTGCTTTATATGCTTCTACTTGTGTTTTACTTGCATTGTATTTAATTGTGATTTTTACTAGGATTGAGGAGGTTCGGAAGGTGATGGAGATGGGATCACATGGAGGATAGGTTGGTGAAGGCTGTGGGACAGCGGTGTTTGGTTAGAATAGAAATTCCTTAAGATAGAATACCCTGTTTATTTATGTTAAGATTTATATAATCATGCTTATCTATTTTTGTATGCCTTAAGATTGAATCTTGTGATGGATATGAAGTCTAGGATTGCCTTTGGCATCCCGGGGTCTTATATCCTACATCACTGGGCACTGTTACCATACTGAGAACCTCTAGTTCTCATACCATATTTCTGTTGTGTTTTTCAGATGCAGGTCGCAACTCACCTCGGTGAGTTGCTTAGATAGTGACAGAAGCGGAGGATCATGATACATTTTTGGAGTCTTTTGTTTATTTTGTTTATACATCTCTCATTTGTATTTTGTTTTAGCCTAGAGGCATGTATTGAGAGAACAAAACTTGTATAAGCTGTTTTTACTGTCTAGTTTCATGTATAGATATATGGCTAGCCGGCTTAAACTCCGCAAGCCGTTGCTAGATTCTTATGATATTATACTATGATATTTTGTTATATTGTATCTATTTCTTGTGCCTTAAGCTAGAAGCTTCTTTAGTACATTTTATGCTTTTCAAATCCTATTTTTGAGTTATATCCTTCATCGGGCTTCTAGATTATATAAATTCTTTATAACTATTATATGTATGAGCTTAGAATTGTCATAACCTTTGATTAACCTTTACTTTACGACGCGAGGTA
>NC_029786.2:62791364-62795434 GCF_000816755.2 Arachis ipaensis
CGTCCTCGTGAGCCTGAGGGATGGACCGATTGTGCTTCATTGCATACTCTGTGTGTCTTTTCTTTGATGCTATTAGGTTATCTACTTGATATATGCATAGCATGCTTATCTTCAGGTTTCTACCCTCTTTCGAATACTTTCTTAGGCTCTTTAAGGTATGTTCCACCTACGTCTTATGTTTATTCGATGAAGGGGAGATGGTGGTAGTTATGGTCTTTCCCACCTTATATGTGTTGTCCAAACTTGATTGATTGAGCATAAGCATTTCTGAATATTTCTCTCTCTCCTTTTCTTTTTCCCCTAACATTCTTAACCATGAAAATTTCTCTACCAAATAGGACAGCATAGGTTTCTTTCGCCGCTGAGAGCCCTCAGTTTGAATCTATTATGTTGAGATTTTATCATCATCCCCATCAAATAGAATTCTCATCCCAACTTGATTAGCAATAACCTAATCTCCAAATTTATCTTCCTTTACTTTATCAAGTTCTTCATCTGTCATCAAATCACCACAGAATTTAGAGTTATGGCCCAGCCTAGCACAATAAGTACATATCATACCTAGGTGCTCATATCGTATCTCAACTTCAACTTCTTTTCTATTTGGCCCTACAACTCTAATGTTGTCTTTTACCCTCTTACTCTCATCAATATTAATTCTTGCTTTAACAAATCAGGTTTTTCTCACTCACATCTGAAATAAATCGACGTCAAGAACTTTACTAATCTTACCTCCCAATTTGTGTCTAACCTCTAGAGTTTTAAAGGATTCTGGTAAACCCTAGAATTGTAGGTGACCTGCTTTGACCAAGACTCCACTTTTTGCTCCGTCCATGAAGCATCTGAATTTTATGGAATATAGATAGACCAAAAGAAGGAATGAAGGGATAAGAATTGGAATTAGCGTACCATTGGAAAAAGGGACACCTGTGGGAACATCTCTACTGACGAACCATTTCAATAGAAAGGGTGCTACCGTTCCACGGGACATGACCATAAAAGTAATGGAAAAGAAAAAGTTATGTAGTTGGACCATCCGCTCTATCCGTTCGAGTTCTTTACCTTTACATACACTATTTTCTACATCGAAAACGTACTAAGACTATTGAAAAGTTAGAAATTTGAATTCTTAATCTTCTAGAAGCACAAATGCAAACCATCCAACTAGCAACAAAGCAATCAACGGTTGACAAGATGAACGTGGAAGTTAGGAAGAAAGAGTTGCAAGCAGCTAATCAAACCAAAGGCAAAAAGAAAATACTAGAGAATGAAATGCCTAATCCTACCTCTTCAAATTCACTAATTTGCAAAAGTCCCTTGGATTCACTTCCTAGATATGCACCGGAAGTCAGGATTGAAGAAAAGCAAGATCGGGCAATTTCATCTCTAATTGAAGCGATCTCTTCAGATTAACTTGAAAATCTAGACTTTATCTTTAGTAATGATAGGGTTTGATAGTTTTCTAATTAATTTGGGATGTTCTTCAATACAACATGTCCTTAATAGAACCGATCTTCTTCTCAGTTCTTAACAACCTAGTCCCTCCTAAAATAAGACAGTAGTGGTTTTAGCTTGTAGTTCTCGTGATGACATGTTATTAGGTTATGTAGGTTTTATCTATTTAATAAGACTAATATAGGAAGTTTTACACTAAGCCATATATATGGGTCAACGTATGTGAGGGATTAACGTTAAGTGAATACATTGGTTTCTTTCTTGTAAGGAGGTAGGAAAGGATCCAGAGTTGCCTAAGGCCTTGAGAGCTAGGATGCTTGCTTTTGAAGATGAAGTAAACATGGTCATGGGCCAATATCTCGGTGCTGTTGAAAATATAGATGAACACTTTACCCTAGTTGGTCGGCTTGACTAAACTTTCTTATACCCCTTAAGTAAGAGGAGGAATAGGAATAGACATTCTCTAAATAGTAACACGATAAGGCCAAAGATCTACCCATACTGGGAAATTAACAATTTGATCCTTATAAGGGCTGCAATCTTCAGTCCACCTCTTGACATGGAGGACATAATTTTTGAACAACCGTGGCGATCTACGTTCAATCCTTATGACATCTAGCTCTTTAGAGAAAGGAACTGGAATCTATTGCTACCCTTATCACTCACATGAAAAACTTCAAGTTTACTCTATATGGCCCATAGAGCATTCTCCATAGTTCCTATAGAGAAAGGTTTGTTAGTAAAGAGTTTGCCAATGAGACTATTAGCACAAGTGTTAACCTCCTTTGAGATATCCCCTTTCTCCAACAGCACTACCTCCTCCTTACTATTATTCTCATTACAGTCATTATGTTCTTCTATTTCAGCCATACTAGTGAGAATTCAAATACTGTAGACTCTCCCTAATAAAAATGTGATTGAGCGGAGTCTCCATGTTGACTGTTAGCCTTTGATAGCTGAATATGGCTCAATTTATAAATGGGAGTTTACATAAAATTGATTTTACAAATTTGATTTTGATGAAAAGTAAGTTTGTATTGACGTTATTTATGTTTGGCAATCTTTATATCAAAATGAATTATAGTAAAATAAATGTTGTTTAGATTATACTACTTAAAATTATTTTTAAAAGAAAACGAATTATCTTCCCGATTCACCAAGGTATCAAAATCAAGTACACGTCAGACAACTTCCATTTAACACTGGTACATGTGTCTTCGATTTCTGCTCCCTTCTTAATATCTCTCCAACATTTCGAGTTAGCTTATTCTTTCGAAAGAATATCTTGATCAACAAATTGCCCCCTAGGATTAAAGAAAAGCAAGATCGGGCAATTTCATCTCTAATTGAAGCGATCTCTTCAGATTAACTTGAAAATCTAGACTTTATCTTTAGTAATGATAGGGTTTGATAGTTTTCTAATTAATTTGGGATGTTCATCAATATGACATGTCCTTAATAGAACCGATCTTCTTCTCAGTTCTTAACAACCTAGTCCCTCCTAAAATAAGACAGTAGTGGTTTTAGCTTGTAGTTCTCGTGATGACATGTTATTAGGTTATGTAGGTTTTATCTATTTAATAAGACTAATATAGGAAGTTTTACACTAAGCCATATATATGGGTCAACGTATGTGAGGGATTAACGTTAAGTGAATACATTGGTTTCTTTCTTGTAAGGAGGTAGGAAAGGATCCAGAGTTGCCTAAGGCTTTGAGAGCCAGGATGCTTGTTTTTGAAGATGAAGTAAACATGGTCATGGGCCAATATCTCGGTGCTGTTGAAAATATAGATGAACACTTTACCCTAGTTGGTCGGCTTGACTAAACTTTCTTATACCCCTTAAGTAAGAGGAGGAATAGGAATAGACATTCTCTAAATAGTAACACGATAAGGCCAAAGATCTACCCATACTGGGAAATTAACAATTTGATCCTTATAAGGGCTGCAATCTTCAGTCCACCTCTTGACATGGAGGACATAATTTTTGAACAACCGTGGCGATCTACGTTCAATCCTTATGACATCTAGCTCTTTAGAGAAAGGAACTGGAATCTATTGCTACCCTTATCACTCACATGAAAAACTTCAAGTTTACTCTATATGGCCCATAGAGCATTCTCCATAGTTCCTATAGAGAAAGGTTTGTTAGTAAAGAGTTTGCCAATGAGACTATTAGCACAAGTGTTAACCTCCTTTGAGATATCCCCTTTCTCCAACAGCACTACCTCCTCCTTACTATTATTCTCATTACAGTCATTATGTTCTTCTATTTCAGCCATACTAGTGAGAATTCAAATACTGTAGACTCTCCCTAATAAAAATGTGATTGAGCGGAGTCTCCATGTTGACTGTTAGCCTTTGATAGCTGAATATGGCTCAATTTATAAATGGGAGTTTACATAAAATTGATTTTACAAATTTGATTTTGATGAAAAGTAAGTTTGTATTGACGTTATTTATGTTTGGCAATCTTTATATCAAAATGAATTATAGTAAAATAAATGTTGTTTAGATTTTAAAATTTAAAATTATTTTTAAAAGAAAAATTACTAAAAGAGACATCAATTTAAATAATTTTTTTAATATTATTCTATCATTTTAATTTTGAATAGA
>NC_029786.2:62795540-62809186 GCF_000816755.2 Arachis ipaensis
ATTTTATACTAAAAATAAAAAACATTTGAATAAACTAATAGTTTAATATGTTAATGTAAATAAATATTAAAATTAAAAGATAAAACACTAATAAAATACATAAAAAATAATATCTTATACAAAATTAGTACATAAAAATACCATTATTTTTACTGCATGTAATTAATAATTTGATCCTTAATCGAGTCTCTAATACGATCCATTTCTACAAAAGAGCTAATAGTTAAAGTTTATCAGAATTTTCACCAACATGACTATTATCTTCTACATCAAAAATATTTGCATGTGTCATATTGATTAAATTCAGTATCTGTTTCAAAATGTCTTCTAATAAAATTATGAATAGCTATTGTTACATACACTATGTACACTTGAATTTCAATTTTGAATTTAGGCATGTGTCGCAAGATAGCAAATCTATTTTTTTACACTCCAAAAGTCCTTTCTACTGTGCATCTTAAGCTTTAGTGATAATAATTAAACACTTCATTATGATTTATAAATTCAAAAAAATGGCTAAAATCTGCAAGATGATAGCGCTCACTTTTACATGGACCAATATATCCCTTTGGTGTTGGATAACCGATATCTACCAAATAATATTTAGGTAATGAACAATAAAATTAGTTACATATCACATGATAACCAAGTAAATATAGCTTATTTGTAAGAATCTGATAAAAATTGATTTGGAGGAGGATACGAAAAATTCATGGTAGGAGTTGTAATAGCATTGTCAAATATACGAGCATCATGCACAGTATCTTTCCATCCAAGTAAAGCAAAAACAAAGCACATGTCCCAATCACATACAACTATTATATTTTGTGTTGGATATTCTTTTCTTCTAATAAATTTGGGTTGATCACTTGGACTAATTACACATGGGATATGAGTACCATCAATTGCTCATATAGCATTTTTAAAAAAATGGCCAATACAGTTGGTCGTTTTTATTTTGCTATGAACATTCTGAAACCTAGGATCCAATAGCTTAATATATTTTATAAATAATCTCAAGCAAGCAACCAATATCTCATGAAAATGTCTACTTATTATCTCTTTAGAATATTGAAATCTTTCTTGTATCATCCTATTACCCAATCCATGACCAACCGTATTTAAGAACATTGCAACCATTTTCTGAACTCCCATCTGCCTTGTGTATTTTAATCCATGTTCAACTAATTCAGCACAAAATTAAAAAAATATATGTTTTTTCATCCGAAATATTTCATAACAACAAATGTCATTGTCACACAGAATTTCTTGTACTCATAAATAATCTGTTTGTTCACTAGTCCTGCATGGTTCTTTACATAAATAATTGACTGCATATTGACCAATCAATGCAATAACATTTTTAATCTCATGTATATCTTCTTCTACAATAAGAAGTAATTTTGATTCTTCATTTTGTTCTTTTTCATAATCTTCAAACAAATACTCCATATTCATTCCAAATTAATTAACAAAAATTTAGTCCTACATAGAGATATAAATAAATTCTTATGAACATAACAATACCAAGATAAGAAATAAATTGTATATAATAAGAACAATAATTAAGTACCACAAACAATATATTATAAAATAACATATAAGCAACACAAAAATTTTTCTATTGTCTTATCCTTAACATAACAAGAAACTCATGGTGGTCCAATTAAAATAGAGTACAATAATAACTTAATTAATTTTGTATGAATGGTAGTAGATTATAAGCTGCATATTTCAGCCAATCTAACAATCCTTATGAAATATCATTTTAAGGATACAAACATTTTTTTAGCAGGCTTAAATATCATTAGTTGACAACAACGACTATAAAAATTGGGATCACTAGTGATAGTTTCTATCTTCTGAATCTCAGCCATTACTTCTCCAATAGATGTATTAGGTACTAAAAATGTGGACATAATAGTTGAGCATGATTCAGATGCAGAAACAATTCTACTTATTGCATCACTTTGAGGCAGGGACTTTAAAATTTTTCTTCTTTTTTGTTGTTTCACAAACCACACCTCTCTTTCTTTTTCCGTACTCTTTTGACTATTATTTTCTTGAGAAGAACTAAGATTTATTTGTTAAAATTTAATACTAATTCTTATACTAGCATTTATACCTTCTTCACTATCTCCAGAACCTTCTTCTATATTAACATGACTTTCCTCAAAATATGGTCAATATCCATCACCATATTCTTCTATGCCACTAGGTAAAATCCCGTATGAGGGAGCTCAAGTAAATTTGTCATTGGTCATAACATCTTTGAATAATATAGATAACTCATCTTTAAAAAAAAAGTTTTATTTTTGAATTTTTTATATAAGAGATTTTTATGCATGTGTACAACTAATCAACACAATACTCATTACCAAAAATAAACTTAAATTTTTTTCTCTAATAATAAGTTGCTACGTACTAATTATTTTCTCTTTCACCATTCATTTGGTGTATCAATAGCGTGTTTAGTATAATCTCATTCTAAATCCGTTTTTTTGCCAAAAAATTTATACTATACTGACCATTCCTTCTTAATATTGTCCCACTTATTTTTTAATTGAGTCTTATCATATTGTTTTTCAGTTTTTTCATTAAATTGAGATAAAGCATCTTTCCAATCTTTTTTAATAGGAGTGGTTCTATTGCATTGCTATTTAGCAACTTGATCCAATCATACTTAGATAAATTATTTAGGAGTCTTCATGGCCCATGCTGTTTTTGCCTTTTGAAATTTATTGTTATTCATTATTCTATTAAAAAAATATAAATTTTAGATATAGATATATATGGTCGTTCCATTGTTCCATTCCGTTGCTCTTTAGCAACTTGATCCAAACATGCTTGAATAAATTATTTAGTGGTCTCCGTGTCCCATGTTGTTTTTATCTTTTGAAATTCTTTGTTACTCATTATTCTATTACAAAAAATATAAATTATATATATAAATATTTAATCAAATATGTTATATTTTTTTAAAATTTTAAGTATTAACGTAAAAATGTTAATTTAGTATTTTTTATATCGTATTTTTGTTTTAAGATAATTCATATATGTGTTTACTTAATATTATATGAAGTAATGTATGTATGTATATATATATATATATATATATATATATATATAAGTGAGAGAGAGAGATATATATATTATAGTAAGAGAGAGATATTGCTCAGTAAAGAAAGAGAGAGAATTATTATTGCTTGCTTGTGTTTTTCTCAGAGGCAATAGCCTCTATTTATAAGCGTATATGATAGTAATTTTTCAAACTACATTAAATAAGATTCTCCTTGAAAACCTGAGCTTTGTGGAAAATGGGCATCCACCTCAGGCTATCTTATCACAACACTCCCCCTTGGATGACCATTTAGGATTATGTCTCATTAAAATCTTACTAAAGAAAAATCCAATAGGAAAAAATCTTAGTGAAGGAAAAAAGAGTACAGTATCCTTTGTGATAGGGACTGCCTCATTAAAAACCTTGTCAAGAAAAACCCAATGGGAAAAAACCTGACCAAGGGAAAAAGAGTACAGTCTCTCCCTCTTATCGACATCATTTAATGTCTCGAAATCAGCGCATCCCAATCTCATATACCAATCTTTTAAAGGAGGATTTTAGGAGTGATTGTGAATAAATCTGCTAGATTATCACTTGAGCGGATCTGTTGGACATCAATTGTCCCTTGATTTTGAAGATCATGAGTGAAGAAGAATTTGAGAGAAATATGCTTTGTTCTATCACCTTTGATGTATCTGCCTTTAAGTTGAGCAATGCATGTTGTATTATCTTCAAACAGGACAGTTGGTGCTATCTTATGATCAATCAGTCCACTTGTTGACAGAATATATTGGATCAAACTCTGGAGCCAAAAACACTCGCGACTTGCTTCATGAATCGCTAGTATTTCGGCATAATTAGAGGATGTTGCAGCAATCGTCTGTTTCGTGGACTTCCATGATATAGCTGTTCCACCATATGTAAACAAGTATCCTGTTTGAGATCTCCCTTTATGTGGATCAGACAAGTAGCCAGCATCTGCATAGCCAACTAGTTGTGACTTGGATCCATAGGGATAAAACAATCCCATATCAACCGTCCTATGAAGATATCGAAAGATTTGTTTGATTCTGTTCCAATGTCTTCTGGTTGGAGAGGAACTATACCTTGCTAATAAATTCACAGCAAATGATATATCAGGTCGTATATTATTAGCAACATACATTAGCGCTCCGATGGCACTAAGATATAGTACTTCAGGACCAAGGATATCTTCATTCTCTTCTTTAGGACGGAATTGATCCTTTTCCACATCCAAAGATCTTACGATCATTGGGGTACTCAAGGTATGTGACTTATCCATATAAAATCTTTTCAAGATCTTCTCTGTGTATGTTGTTTGATGAATAAAGATCCCATTTTTTATATGCTCGATCTGCAGGCCGAGACAAAATTTAGTCCTTCCAAGATCTTTCATCTCAAACTCTTCTTTTAGAGTTTTTATAATTGTTGAAATCTCTTCAGGAGTCCCAATGATATTTAAATCATCAACATACATAGCAATTATAATGAATCCAGATGCAGATTTCTTTATGAAAATACATGGACAGATATCATCATTCTTGAATCCATTTTTGGCCAGATACTCAGTAAGACGATTATACCACGTTCGTCCAGATTGCTTTAGACCATATAAAGATCTTTGCAATTTGACTTAGTATAACCCTTGCGAATATTCATTGGATGGTTTAGATATCTTTAGTCCTTCAGGGACTTTCATATAGATATCCCGATCTAATGAGCCGTTAATGAACGGATTTTTGATGGTCTAGAATTTCACAAATGAAACCTCGTTGCTAGTACAGTTTCTAAACCAACAAAGAATCCTTTCATACAAAAGTTTGGTTGTCACTAAAGCAAATCCAATAAAATTAAACCGAAGTATTTAAACCTCGGGTCGTCTCTCAAGAAATTGCAAGGAAGTGTACTTATAATAGGTTATGAGAAAAGTATCTTTCTGGGTTTTTAAAATGTGAAACAAGGAATGTAAATAACAAGGAAATAAAATAACAATTAAGAAAAGTCTTAGCAAGGATTGATAATTAGAAGGCCTATCCTCATTATCATCCTCAATTGTGACATCAATTGTCCATTGCTCCCACTAGATCAACCTCTAACTATGAAGGTATGTCAAGTGGATAAATGAATTTGATTCCTCAAGTCCTAGTCAACTCCTATGGAAAGACTAGAGTTAGTGGAATTCAAATCAACTAGAACTTTCAATAATCAATCAACAAGGGAGTTTGATAACTCAAGAGTCTCCAATTACTCAACCAAAGCCAAGAACATAAAAAGCTAATTTAAAAGCCATCCAAGCATTCTATCAAACACTTGGAAGGCACAACATAAAAACATAGAAATTAATAAGAGGCAATAAAATCCAAACAACCAATTGAAAGCATGAATAACATAAATTGAAGAAATCAATCATAAATATGAAATACCTCAAATTGCATTAAAAAGAAAATCAAGTCTAACATGAGAATTCATAAACCAAATTGTCAACATAAAATAATCAACAAGGGAAATAAATAAACTAGAATGCTAGAACAAATAAAAGTAGAAGAGAAACTAAATTAAAGGAATATTGAACCTGGAATTGAGAAGAAATAAACCTAAAACTAAGAGAAATCCTAAAACCTAGAGAGAGGAGAGAGCCTCTCTCTCTCTCTCTAGAAACTACATCTAAACCTAAAATTATCTCAATGAAAGTTGTCTCAATGAATCCTCCACTCTGCAGCCTCTAATTTGTGTTTTCTAGGCCGAAAACTGGGTCAAAAGGAGCCCAGAAATTGCCCCCAACGTTTTCTGATGCGTCCAGCATGTGGCCATGTCACGCGTACGCGTCACCCACGCGTACGCGTCGCTGAACTTTTACAAAGTCACGCGTACACGTGATGCACGCGTGCGCATCACTTAACTGCATGTCAACTATTACAAATTGTATATCATTTCGAAGCCCCGGATGTTAGCTTTCCAACACAACTAGAACCGCCTCATTCGGACCTCTGTAGCTTAAGTTATGATCGATTTAGTATGAAGAGGTCAGGCTGGACAACTTAGCAATTCCTTCAATTTCTTGTATTCCTTCCACTTTTGCATGCTTCCTTTCCATCCTCTAAGCCATTCCTGCCCTATAAACCCTGAAATCACTTAACACACATATCACGGCATCGAATGGTAATAAGAGAGGATTAAAATTAGTAATTTAAGGCCAAAGAAGCATGTTTTCAATCATAGCACAGAATTAGGAAGGAAAATGTAAAACATGCAAATTATATGAATAAGTGTGAGTTTGGTGGATAAAATCCACTCAATTAAGTACAAAATAACCACAAAATAGTGGTGCATCAAATCTCTCCACACTTAAACATTAGCATGTCCTCATGCTAAGCTCAGGAGAAGCTACAAAACAGTGAAGAGGAATGGTAGAAATTATGATATGCAACCTATCTATATAAATGCAACTACATGCAAAAATGCTTTTACCTACTTGGTTAAAAGTAAACAAATTCTCCAAGACAAACATAAATTGGATTCCACTAATTCAAATCACAAAATAAAGTACAAGTAAACTTGCAGAAGAAAATAGCTCATGAAAGTCGGGAACAAAGAATCGAGCATCGAACCCTCACTGGAAGTGTATATACTCTAATCACTCATGTGTTTAAGGTTCAATTCTCTCAATTCCCTATGTTAGAGAATCATTAGAATCAATTTAGATCAATTAGTATCGTCTAGTATATCTGTATATTAATTGTAGGATTCTATGCCTTTATTGCTCCGATTCATTTACCACCTATAAATACCCCTTGTATATTGTACCTTTTATCACAACTCAATAATACACTTTTTAGATTACTCTCTCAGTCTCTTGTTTCTAACATGGTATCAAGAGCTTAGGTCTTTTTTTTCAATGAATATTAGTCCATAGCCCCATTGTTTTTTTCCTTTCTGGCAGTGTTCTTTGGCCTCTTTTTTCGTTCCCTTTTCGATAGTTTGGTTCGTCACCCCCGTAACCATCTTGTTCGTCTTATTGCCGTGATTTCAACGCAACCAACCGTCTCCATCCGCCGCCAGACGCGCCTCCACGCGCCGCCGAAAGATGCTGCCACGACCAGGTTGATCTTCCTTCCAGATTCCACCCGTGCCTCTTTGCTCTCATTTTTCGATCTGTTTCCGACGCTTTGGTTCGTCACCTCTAGCATCATTGTGATCTTCTCTTCGTTAGTTTTCCAACGCTGCCGACATCGCCACCAGACGCCTCCAGACGCGCCGCCGGAACCTTGCTGGCCACCTCTATTGTTTTGCCTTCCTGAAGCTTCAGCAGCCGTTGGATCTTGGACGCGATCAGATGCTCCTGGCGCTTCCACGTGTCGCCGCGCAAGGCATCCTTGGTATCCACCGACCTGCGACCGACCCGACCCGACCCGGCCCACCGTCGACCCACGTGCCACCTCGTTGCCACGCTGTCTTCTTGCTCCTCTCAGGTGACGCCACATGTCATCGTTTGCTGACGTCACTGCTGACGTTGCGCTGACGTGGCAGGCAAGTGGGACCCTCCCTAAGGTTTTTTGGTGAGCTCTTTCCGATTTCTCATTTTCTGCTCCAAAATTGCCGTTTTCTCTCCTCTCTTTGATCTTTGTGACTACTATCATGGAAAAGCCAGATGTTTTTGCTGCCACCGACAGAAAGGGTAAATTCTGTCGACACTGTAACCGTTCTGGGTACCTCTTCCCCGACTGTCCTTCTGTTGAATGTCACACATGCCACCAGAAAGGTCATATTAGCTACCATTGTTCACAGCTGTTCTGCCGTTACTGCAAGCTCTCGGGACATTTAATTACTGCCTGTCCTACTCGCCCACCACGTCCTAGTCCACTCAACTCGTCTCCTGTCTCTCTTTCTGATATTGCATCTCTTCTTCAGCGTCTTCTCTCTGTTTCTGGTAATACCCCTGCTGCCTTTTCCTCCCCTCCAGGTGATTTTAAATGGTACTTTGACTTGGGTTGCTTTAATCACAGGTCTCCGTTGCGTAATATTTTCTCGTCCATGTCTACCACTACAAATGGACCTTATGTCAATACTGCAAATGGCTCCCTCTTGCACGCAACACACAAGGGTTCTATATCCCAGTCAACTCTTAATCTTCCTGATACTTATTGTATTCCCAAATTAAACTTCAATCTTATTTATGTTGGTCAACTTGTTGATCTGGGTTTTGAAGTCACTTTTTTCGTTTCTGGTTGTCGTGTACAGGATCCTTAGACGGGACAAATCATCGGGACTGGACGTAAGGTCGAAAGGTTGTTTGAACTCGAGAATCTTCATATTCCTCCTGTACCAAATCTCTGTGCTGCTTCTTCTCCCTCTACCCTCCACTTATGGCATTAGCGTCTTGCCCACACCTCCTTAGGAAAACTGCGTCCTCTTGTGTCTCAGGGTGTTTTAAGTCAGGTTCCAAATGAATCTTTTGATTGCATTTCTTGCCAAACTGCCAAATAACCTGGTTTATCTTTTCACAATAATTCATCTCTTGCTTGCTCTCCTTTTGATCTCATTCACTCTGATGTTTAGGGCCCCGCTCCCACTGCCTCTATGGGCGGAGCTCGATACTTTGTCATTTTCATTGATGATTATTCCCATTTTACTTGGGTTTATTTGATGACTAATCACCATGAGTTACCTCAAATCTATATCAACTTTGCTACTATGATTAAAACTCAGTTTTCCAAGGTCATTAAGGTTTTCCGACGTGATAATGCTATGGAATACCGTGATTTCAAACTTTTAGCCTTTCTTGCAAAATAGGGTACTTTGTCTGAGTTTTTTTGTCCTGGTACATCTCAACAAAATGGTAGAGCTGAACGCAAACACCGTCACATTCTTGACTCCGTCCGTGCAATGCTCCTTTC
The DNA here is from genome assembly GCF_000816755.2 of Arachis ipaensis. Lineage (NCBI taxonomy): Eukaryota > Viridiplantae > Streptophyta > Magnoliopsida > Fabales > Fabaceae > Arachis > Arachis ipaensis. The sequence goes on from NC_029786.2 coordinate 62,804,517, forward strand.
TTCTTCGTGTCCTGAGCGTACTTGGGGTGAAGCTGTTCTTACTGCTGTTCATGTTATCAATAGACTCCCTTCTTCTGTTCTTGGTAATGTTACTCCCTTTGAGCGTCTTTATCATACCTCTCCAGATTATAGTTCTCTTCGATTTTTCGGTTGTGTATTTTTTATTCTTCTTCAACCTCATGAACATAGTAAACTTGAACCTCGGGCTCGTATGTGTTGTTTTCTTGGTTATGGCACTGAACACAAGGGTTATCATTGTTGGGATCCTCTCTCTAAATGTATTCGTATATCTCATCATGTTGTCTTCTGGGAGCACCATATGTTTTCTCGATTCTCATCCTTTGAGTCCATTCCTACTACTCAGTCACCTTTGTTTACTAACCCCAATGTTGATCTTTTTCCTAGTGATGATTCTACAGATTCTATCTCGAGTGACCCTCCACAGCCTCCTATTCTTCCGCCTTCTCCATCTCCCGATGATTCCAGACCGGACGATGATCCTGCTCCTACCGTCATGCCTCCTCCTCCCGTTCATTCTTCTAGGGTAAGGAATCCACCTCCTCATCTTCTTGATTACCATTGCTTTTTTACTATTCTTCATCAACATGAATCTAAGACATTCAGAGAAGCCTCCTCAAACCCAAATTGGCAACAAACAATGCAAGAAGAAATACAGGCACTTGAAAAAGCACACACTTGGGATCTGGTTGATCCTCCTTCTGATCAGGAAGTTGTGGGCAGTAGATGGGTATACAAGATCAAGACTCGCTCTGATGGCTCTATTGACCGTTATAAGGCCCGCTTGGTTGCTCAAGGTTGTACGCAAGAGTATGGTATTGATTATGAAGAGACTTTTTCCCCTGTCGCTCGTCTTACGTCTGTTAGAGCTCTTCTTGCCATTGCCGCGATTAAAAAATGGTCTCTCAGTCAGATGGATGTGAAGAATGCATTTCTTAATGGGGATTTGAAAAAGAAAGTCTATATGAAACCACCTCATATCCTTGTTTGTCCTTCTGATAAGGTTTGTCTCCTTCGCAAGGCACTTTATGGACTTAAGCAAATGGTTTGACAAGTTCAGCACTATCATATGCAGTCTTGGTTTTACTTCTAGCCCTCATGAGAATGCACTCTTCATTCGTAAAAGCGAACGTGGAGTTGTTCTTCTACTTCTGTATGTTGATGACATGATAATTACTGGGGATGATGTTGATGGTATCTCTGATCTCAAGGCCTCACTTCACCGTACCTTTGAGATGAAAGATCTTGGTTCTCTCAGCTATTTTCTTGGTCTCGAGGTCATCTCCACCGATGATGGCATCTATCTCTCTCAGGCTAAGTATGCTTCAGATCTTCTTACTCGCGCTGGGATTACAGATAGTCGCACTGAGTCTACTCCTCTTGAGCCTAATATTCGATTTACCCGTATGGATGGCACTGTTTTGGATAACCCGACTCTCTATCGATAGTTAGTTGGTGGTCTCGTCTACTTGACTGTCACCCGACCAGACATCGCCTATCCGGTTCATGTACTTAGCCAGTTCTTGTCAGCTCCTCGTACTACTCACTATGCGACAGTTCTTCGCATTCTTCGCTACATCAAAGGCACTCTATTTCATGGCCTTTATTTTTCTGCCCATTCCTCTTTGTCTCTTCAGGCTTACTCCGATGCTGATTGGGCTGGTGATCCCACTGATCGTCGTTCTACTACTGTTTACTGTTTGTTTCTTGGCGACGCTCTCATTTCTTGACGTGCTAAGAAGCAAACGTTCACTGCTCGCTCAAGCATAGAAGCTGAGTACCGTGCCCTCGCTGACACCACTACTGAAGTTATCTCGGTTCGTTGGCTTCTCGAAGATTTGGGTGCTCATCAATCGTCCCCTACTGATATTTTTTGTGATAACCGCAGTGCTATTCAGATCGCCCATAATGATGTGTTTCATGAACGCACCAAACACATTGAGATTGATTGTCACTTTGTTCGGCAACGTATCCTTATTGATGCTGTTCGTCTCATTGATGTTGGAAGACTAGATCAAACTGCTGATATCTTCACGAAAGCTCATCACCCGACTTGTTTCCAGACTTTGTTATCCAAACTCAAGTTTGTATCCTTAGCTCCCACTTGAGTTTGAGGGGGATGTTAAAGAATCATTAGAATCAATTTAGATCAATTAGTATCATCTAGTATATCTATATATTAATTGTAGGATTCTATGCCTTTATTGCTCTGATTCATTTACCACCTATAAATACCCCTTGTATATTGTACCTTTTATCACAACTCAATAATACACTTTTCAGATTACTCTCTCAGTCTCTTGTTTCTAACACTCTACTAACCTTACTTTTTAAGGCTTGCTCTTCTTCTACCAATTAACAGAAATTTAATGCACAAATACACATATCAAGAGGTCTTTTAAGGGTTATAATGGGGTTAGGGTCAAGGTAAGATTCTATTTGGTCAAGTGAACTAAAATCTGAATCCTTAATTAACCTAAACTCTGCACCTAACTTAAGACAATCTATATAATCAGAGTATAAAGTCTAACTACCCATTAACTATGTTTTTCACATATTTATGCATCCCAAATTTTGAGTACAACTCATATGCATTGCTACCACCATTTACTTTGGAGAATTTTGTCCCCTTTTTATTATTTGCTCTTTTTTCTTTTCTTTTTATCTTTTTATTTTTCTTATTATTTTTTCTTTTCTTTTCTTTTATTTTTCTCAATGCATATGATTAAATTATTGAATGCAATAATATGTGCTCAACTATTATTTTGCACATTTTCACAGGAATATATAACACCCAATTCTCAAACCAAATATTAGCAAACCCAACTTCCCCACACTTAAATCATACATACTCTCACTAGTCTAAGCTAACCAAGGATTCAAATTAAGGACATTATTATTTTCCGCTTAGAGTTAGTGATGAGCTAGAGTAAATAGAATAAATGGGGTTAAAAGGCTCAACATTGGTTTACAAAGGATAATGAAAAGGTTAAGGCCATATAGGCATGTAAGCTCAGTGAAACAAGGCCTCAATCATATAAGTGCATGCATACATCAAATAATAGAAATATAGAATTAAGCAAGACAAAGATCACAATTTTAGAGACAAAAACGCACACCAAAAATAAAATATTGGTTGGTAAAATGCAACCAATCAAATAGACTCAAAATCTCACTGGTTTTGTATGTTCGAGCTCTAAACCATGTTCCAAAATAAAATTCTTCAAACAAATTTAACACAAATTTGAATTTGAATTAGTGAAATACTATAAAATAGGGTCTTGAAAAGAAATTTATCACTCCAACCAAATAGTGGTAGAAGAACATGCACAAAATCAAACAAACATGCAATCAAACATGCAAATGCAACAACTAATTTAACAAGAAAAATTAAAAATTGGTTTTGAAATAGGAAATAACTAACCCACGGAAGTCGGTATCAACCTCCCCACACTTAAAGATTGCACCGTCCTCGGTGCATGCTAAGATGTGCAAGTGGACGGGCTGCTTGATAAACCCATATTTCATGAGTTATTTTGTGCTTAGTTTGAGTGATTTATTCAAGCCTTCACCCACTTATTCATATTAATTGCATGGTTTTACTTTCCCTTCCTTATTATGTGATGTATGTGAAAAACATGTTTCCTAAGCTTTAAAATTAATTATTTTAATTACCTTTATTTCCATTCGATGCCGTGATTAGTGTGTTGAGTAGTTTCAGATTTTCTAAGGCAGAATGACTTAAAGGATGGAAAAGAAAACGTACAAAAATAGAAGGAAAGTACGAAACAGAGTTTTGCAGAAACTGGTATCCACGCGATCGCATGGATGACGCGATCGCGTGCCAGAAGCGAAGAAGCAGCGACGCGGCCGTATGACTGACGCGATCGCGCGCCTTAAGTATAACGCATACGACGCGGACGCGTAACTGACACGACCGCGTGGCAAGGAAAACTCCGAATGACGCGACCGCGTGACCCACGCGGATGCGTGACAGAGGCCACGTATCAGAATTTACAGAATACGCCCCCAGCAATTTCTGAAGCCCTTTTGGCCCAAATCCAGCTGCAGAACACACAAACTAGAGGCTATAAAGTGGGGGAATGCATCCATTCAAAAGAGATCTCGCCAATTTTAACTTTCCATGATTTAGATTTAGTTTGAGAGAGGTTCTCTCCTCTCTCTCTTAGGATTAGGATTAGGATTTAGGACTTCTCTTAGTTTCTAAGAGTGACTCTCGATCCAGGTTTAGTATTTACTTTAATTTATGTTTCTATGCTACTTTTACTTTAATGCTTTCATTCGTATCTATAAATGTTGCCAACTTGACTTATGAACCCTTTCCATGTTATGATTTGAATTAATGATTATTTGAGATATTTCAGTTATTGATTGCTTTCTCTTTAATTTGTGTTACCATTGCTTTCCATCTAAGGACATTTTTATTCCAGCAATTTTACTTTTTCCCCTTTTGGTCTCGGTTAAGAAATCAGTAACTCAACATTATCAAACTCAACATAACTGATAATCGTTATCTTGCTAATTGAACTGAACTTTAATAATCCCAACTTTTTCTTAGGAAATAACTAGGATTCGAAGGTCAAACTAATTAGTCCCTTGACTTTCCTTTGCTTTAGTAAAGGTTAACTAAG
>NC_029786.2:62810551-62815579 GCF_000816755.2 Arachis ipaensis
AACTAATTAGTCCCTTGACTTTCCTTTACTTTAGTAAAGGTTAACTAAGTGGAATTTAGATTCAACTTTCATTATTGTTGAGAGAGATAACTAAGTTGGACTTCCAATTTCTCTTACCTTGCCAGAAGTTTGCTTTACAGTATTTATTTATTTTAATTGCCATCTACTTTACTTGTCATTTAATTCACTTGCTTCTCACCTTCTAAACCCCGATTACAACCTTTATAGCCAATAATAAGAACATACTTCCTTGCAGTTCCTTGAGAAGACGACCCGAGGTTTGAATACTCGGTTAACAATTTTAAAAAGGGTTTGTTACTTGTGACACCCAAAACATTTGTACGAAGGGATTTCTGTCGGTTTAGAGACTATATCTACAACGCGACTGTTTTTATGAACTTCTTTACTGGCAAAAATCCTAACGTCACTACTACAACTGATGCTTTTCTCCAAAGATTGTGCAGATGGACTTGTCTGTCGCCCTATTGAAACGTCTTCCGGTTCCCTTCCTAGTGGCCATCCTGAAAGAAGAGAAAAGGGAAGAAAAGTAACCCAAAAACAAAGATAAAAAACAAATAAAATATATTTGGGTTAATACCAAATAATGAGGGTCTCAATTATATGGTAGCTACAACATACAAGTGAGAAAACAGTAGAAGCAAATGGCATATCAATAGTGTAAAAATTGCAACAAAGGGGAAGAGATAGTAGGTAATGAGAGACGATATAAATTCATGTCAATGAAAAAGGAACACATGTATCATAAAAGATTGGCATTGGCAGATAAATAATATCGCCCAACAGTGTAAAACAAGTCACTAAGCACCAAAAGAATTCAAGAAAAGATGCAACAGTTGAATAAGAAAATTCAACACCGAAGAAAAAGTATCAAATTTAGAAAAGAAAATAAAAATATACATAAAATTAAAATGTAATGAGTGGAGGTATGCAAATGCAATAAGGAAAATAGAATGAAAGAGAATAAAGATGAGAAGTTAAATAAATGAAGGAGAAGAAAGTAAGAAAGGAGGAGGAGAGAAGGATAAAGGATTATAATTGAGAAAAGAATTAGGATTGGGGGAGGGAAGAATTGAAATCAGGCGGTGTATGTGTTTAATTGTGCGTCACATGCGACGCGTACGCGTACGGCACGCGTACGCGTGGGTTGGAAAGTTTGAAGTGACGCGGACGTGTCAGAGACGCGTACGCGTGATAGTGGTTTGTGCCAATCGCGCGAATGTAGCCCTGCACACGCACAACTCTCGGGTTGAAACGCAGGTCGGCCAAAAAGGCATACGACGCGTGCGCGTAAGGCACGCGCACGCGTGAACAGCCATTTTGTGAAAATGACGCGCACGCGTCAAGGACGCATACGCGTGATGGGGTTTGTGCTACTAGCACAGTTCCAGCCCCAAACCAGCACAACTCTCTGGCCAAACACCCATTTACGCCGATTTCCTTATCCATGCGTGCGAGTGCTTGACGTGTACGTGTGGAGTGCCAAGTTTGCGAATGACGCGCACGCGTCAGGGACGCGTACGTGTGATCTTGTTTGTGCATAACGCACACTTCCTGCGCCACTCCCGCACAAATCTCTGTTCACGTCTTCTTATTCTCGCAAGCACATACGACGCATACGCGTCATGGACGCCCGGGCGTCGTGTGTTTTTTTTATGCAAAATGCAAAATGCAGCATGCAGATGAATATGCAGAAATTATGAATTACTACTGTGGAAAACAAAAGAAAATAAAACTAAGAATGAAAAGGAACAACAAAGAATTTCACAAATGAAACCTCGTTGCTAGTATAGTTTTTAAACCAACAAAGAATACTTTCATACAAAAGTTTGGTTGTCACTAAAACAAACCCAATAAAATTAAACCGAAGTATTTAAACCTCGGGTCGTCTCTCAAGGAATTGCAGGGAAGTGTACTTATAATTGGTTATGAGAAAAGTATCTTTCTGGGTTTTTGAAATGTGAAACAAGGAATGTAAATAACAAGGAAATAAAATAACAATTAAGAAAAGTCTTAGCAAGGATTGATAATTAGAAGGCCTTTCCTCATTATCATCCTCAATTGTGACATCAATTGTCCATTGCTCCCACTAGGTCAACCTCTAACTATGAAGGTAAGTCAAGTGGATAAATCAATTCGATTCCTCAAGTCCTAGTCAACTCCTATAAAAAGACTAGAGTTAGTGGAATTCAAATCAACTAGCAACTTTCAATAATCAATCAACAAGAAAGTTTGATAACTCAAGAGTCTCCAATTACTCAACCAAAGCCAAGAACATAAAAAGCTAATTTAAAAGCCAACCAAGCATTCTATCAAACATTTGGAAGGCACAACATAAAAGTATAGAAATTAATAAGAGGCAATAAAATCCAAACAACCAATTGAAAGCATCAGTAACATAAATTGAAGAAAGTAATCATAAATATGAAATACCTCAAATTGCATTAAATAGAAAATCAAGTCTAACATGAGAATTCATAAACCAAATTGTCAACATAAAATAATCAACAAGGAAAATAAATAAACTAGAATGCTAGAACAAATAAAAGTAGAAAAGAAACTACATTAAAGGAACATTGAACCTGGAATTGAGAAGAAATAAACCTAAAACTAAGAGAAATCCTAAAACCTAGAGAGAGGAGAGAGCCTCTCTCTCTCTCTAGAAACTACAGCTAAACCTAAAATTATCTCAATGAAAGTTGTCTCAATGAATCCTCCACTCCGCAGCCTCTAATCTGGGTTTTCTGGGCCAAAAACTGGGTCAAAAGGAGCCCAGAAATCGCCCCCAGCATTTTCTGATGCGTTCAGCACGTGGCCATGTCACGCGTACGCATCGCTGAACTTTTACAAAGTCACGCGTACACGTGATGTAAGCGTGCGCATCGCCTAACTGCATGTCAACTACGGAAAATTGTATATCATTTCGAAGTCCCAGATGTTAGCTTTCCAATGCAACTATAACCGCCTCATTCGAACCTCTGTAGCTCAAGTTATGATCGATTTAGTACAAAGAGGCCAGGCTGGATAACTTAGCAATTCCTTCAATTTCTTGTATTTCTTCCACTTTTGCATGCTTCCTTTCCATCCTCTAAGCCATTCCTGCCCTATAAACCCTAAAATCACTTAACACACATATCACGACATCGAATGGTAATAAGAGAGGATTAAAATTAGTAATTTAAGGCCAAAGAAGCATGTTTTCAATCATAGGACAGAATTAGGAAGGAAAATGTAAAATATGCAAATTATATGAATAAGTGTGAGTTTAGTGGATAAAATCCACTCAATTAAGTACAAAATATACCACGAAATAGTGGTGCATCAGCCGTATAAATAGGCTGTTACCACATCCATTAAATGCATATGCAGTTTATGATATGCAGATAAACTGACCAAGTAAGGAAATGTTATCGCATCCACTACAGGGGAATACATTTCTTCATAATCTATACCGGGTCTCTGTAAGAAACCTTGTGCTACAAGTCGGGCTTTGTAGCGCACAACTTCATTTTTCTCATTTCGTTTTCTCACAAATACACATCGATATCCAACAGGTTTTACATCTTCAGGTGTACGGACTACAGGTCCAAAGACTTCACGTTTTGCAAGTGAGTCTCATTCAGCCTTCATCGCTTCTTCCCATTTTGGCCAATCATTTCTTTGTCGACATTCTTCGACTGATCTTGGCTCAAGATCCCTGTTTTCATGCATGATATTTAATGCCACATTATATGCAAATATTACATTGACAATTGTCTTATTTCCGTCCCATTTCTCTCCTGTAAAGACATAATTTATCGAGATCTCGTCATTTTCACAATTTTTAGGTACCTGAACGTCTTCTGGCGTTAAAACTATATCAGAATTTTGGACAACTGCAGGTGTCTTTACTATCTCTTTTTCAACAGGAATAGTATTTACCTCTTTTTTCTTTCGAGGATTTTTGTCTTTGGAACCGACAGGCCTGCCACGCTTCTGGCGTGAATTTGCTTCAGTGGCTACTTGTTCTACTGGGACATCAATTCGAATTGGGACATTTTCCGCTGGTATATAAGATTTGGTTATCCTCTTTGTATCAAAAAATGCATCAGACAATTCATTTGCTATTCTTTGCAAATGTATAATCTTTTGAACTTCTAATTCACATTGCCCTGATCGAGGATCTAAATGCATCAACGATGATGTATTCCAATTAAGTTCCTTTTCAGGAAGCTTATTCTCTCCCCCTAATGTTGAAAACTTTGATTCATCAAAATGACAATCCGCAAACTGGGCTTTAAATACATCTCCAATTTGTATCTCAAGATACCTCACTATAGAGGGAGAATCATATCCAACATATATTCCCAATTTTCTTTGGAGTCCCATTTTGGTGCGATTAGGTGGTGCCATGGGAACATATATCGCACACCCAAATATTCTTAAATGGGAAACATTGCTGGCCAAAAGCTAATTGCATAGGAGAGAACTGATGGTAACTCGTTGGCCTCAACTGAATAAGTGCTGCGGCATGTAAAATAGCATGCCCCCAAATTGAGGTTGAAAGATTTGTTCTCATAAGTAAGGGTCTAGCAATTAATTGGAGGCTCTTAATAAGTGATTCTGCTAACCCATTTTGTGTGTGAACATAAGCTACTGGATGTTCAACAGTTATTCCATGAGCCATATGATGAGCGGATAATTTATACGCTTTTTGGCATTGTTTTTAGTATGTTTTTAGTAGGATCTAGTTACTTTTAGGGATGTTTTCATTAGTTTTTATGTTAAATTCACATTTCTGGACTTTACTATGAGTTTGTGTGTTTTCTGTGATTTCAGGTATTTTCTGGCTGAAATTGAGGGACTTGAGCAGAAATCAGATTCAGAGGTAGAAAAAGGACTGCTGATGCTGTTGGATTCTAACCTCCCTGCACTCAAAGTGGATTTTCTGGAGCTACAGAACTCGAAATGGCGCGCTTCCAATTGTGTTGGAAAGTAGACATCCAGGGCTTTCCAGCAATATATAATAGT
>NC_029786.2:62815592-62818893 GCF_000816755.2 Arachis ipaensis
AAGATGAAGCCATTGGCAAGGGTGATGCCTCCAGACGATTAGCCGTGCTGTGACAGGGCATTGGATCATTTTCCCGTGAGATGACCGAAAGTAGCCATTGACAGTGGTGATGTATCACATAAAGCCAGCCATGGAAAGGAGTAAGACTGATTGGATGAAGATAGCAGGAAAGCAGAGGTTCAGAGGAATGAGAAGCATCTCCATTCGCTTATCTGAAATTCCTACCAATGATTTACATGAGTATCTCTATCCCTACCCTATTTTATTATATAATATTCGAAAACACCATTATCACTTTATATCTGCCTGACTGAGATTTACAAGGTGACCATAGCTTGCTTCATACCAACAATCTCCGTGGGATTCGACCCTTACTCACGTAAGGTATTACTTGGACGACCCAGTGCACTTGCTGGTTAGTTGTATCGAGGTTGTGACAAATTATGAATGTGTAATCACAATTTTGTGCACCAAGTTTTTGGCGCCGTTGCCGGGGATTGTTTGAGTTTGGACAACTGACGGTTCATCTTGTTGCTCAGATTAGGTAATTTTCTTTTTGTTTTGTTTTCAAAAATTTTTCAAAAATATTTTCAAAAATCTCTCATATGTTTTCGAAAAAAAAAATGTTTTCAAAAATTTATTCAAGATTTTTAAGAATGAATTCTAGTGTTTCATGAAGCATGCGAAGCCTGGCTGGCTGTAAAGCCATGTCTAAATTCTTTTGGACTGAGGCTTCCAAACCATCAACATAGAGGCAAGTTACTTGGATAAGTAATGAGCAGTATATTCTCTTATGTTGCATGCTGAAGCTTGGCTGGCCATTGGCCATGTCTAGTGTTTTGGACTGGAGCTTTCATTGAAAGCTTGGCTGGCTAGTGAGCCATGTCTAATTCCTGGACTGAAGCTTTAGACTAACATGGCAAGATTCCTGGAATTCATACTAAAAATTTTTGGAATCCTTATTTTCCTTTTTTAAAATAATTTTTCGAAAAATATAAAATAAAAATCCAAAAAAATTAGAAAATCATAAAAATCAAAAATATTTTGTGTTTCTTGTTTGAGTCTTGAGTCATATGATAAGTTTGGTGTCAATTGCATATGCATCTTGCATTTTTCGAAAATATCATGCATTCATAGTGTTCTTCATGATCTTCAAGTTGTTCTTGGTAAGTCTTCTTGTTTGATCTTGATGATTCTTTGTTTTGTGTTGTGTGTTGTTTTTCATATGCATTCTTGAATTCTTAGTGCGTAAGCATTAAAGAATTCTAAGTTTGGTGTCTTGCATGTTTTCTTTGCATTAAAAATTTTTCAAAAATATGTTCTTGATGTTCATCATGACATTCATAGTGTTCTTGGTGTTCATCTTGACATTCATAGCATTCTTGCATGCATTCATTGTTTTGATCAAAAAAATTTCATGCATTGCATAATTTTCATGTTATTCAAAAAAAATAAAAAAAAATAAAAATATCTTTTCCTTTTTCTCTCATCAAATTCGAAAATTTGAGTTGACTTTTTCAAAAATTTTTAAAAATCAAGTTGTTGCCAATGAGTCAAATCAAATTTTCAATTTGAAAATCTTACTATCCTGGATATATTCTATGATGGTTTATCTGAGCTATCAAAGATGTCACTGGATACTTCTGCAGGTGGATCCATTCACCTAAAGAAAACGCCTGCAGAAGCTCGAGAACTCATTAACATGGTTGTTAATAACCAGTTCATGTACACTTCTGAAAGGAATCCTGTGAATAATGGGACGCCTATGAAGAAGGGAGTTCTTGAAGTTGATACTCTGAATGCCATATTGGCTCAGAACAAAATATTGACTCAGCAAGTCAATATGATTTCTCAGAGTCTGCATGGAATGCAAGCTGCATCCAACAGTACTCAAGAGGCTTCTCCTGAAGAAGAAGCCTATGATCCTGAGAACCCTGCAATAGCAGAGGTGAACTACTTAGGTGAACCTTATGGAAACACCTATAACTCAACATGGAGAAATCATCCAAATTTCTCATGGAAGGATCAAAAGCCCCAACAAGGCTTTAATAATGGTGGAAGAAACAGGTTTAGCAATAGCAAACCTTTTCCATCATCAACTCAGCAACAGACAGAGAACTCTGAACAAAATGCTTCTAATTTAGCAAATCTAGTCTCTGATCTATCTAAGTCTACTGTAAGTTTCATGAATGAAACAAGGTCTTCCATTAGAAATCTGGAAGCACAAGTGGGCCAACTGAGTAAAAGGATCACTGAAATCCCTCCTAGTACTCTCCCAAGCAATACAGAAGAGAACCCAAAAGGAGAGTGTAAGGCCATTGACATAAGCGCCATGGCCGAACCTGAGAGGAGAGGAGAGGACGTGAATCCCAAGGAGGAAGACCTCCAGGGACGTCCAGTGATCAATAAGGAGCTTTCCTCTGAGGAACCAAAGGACTCTGAGGCTCATCTAGAGACCATAGAGATTCCATTGAACCTCCTTATACCCTTCATGAGCTCCGATGAGTATTCCTCTTCAGAAGAGAATGAGGATGTTACTGAAGAGCAAACTGCCAAGTTTCTTGGTGCAATTATGAAGCTGAATGCCAATGTCAAGCTATTGACATTAAAGAAGCGCTTGTTGGGAGGCAACCCAATGTTTATCTAATTCTTATTTTTATTGTTTTTCATGTTTTCTTAGGTTCATGATCATGTGGAGTCACAAAATAAAAATAAAAATTGAAAACGGAATCAAAAATAGCAGAAGAAAAATCACACCCTGGAGGAAGCATCTGCCTGGCGTTCAACGCCAGAACAGAGCATGGTTCTGGCGCTGAACGCCCAAATAGGCAGCATCCTGGCGCTGAACGCCCAGAACAAGCATGGTTCTGGCATTCAACGCCAGAAATGGCAACAAATGGGCGCTGAACGCCCAAAATGGCCACCAACCTGGCGCTGAACACCCAGAGTTGGATACAAAGGCATTTTTACATGCCTAAGGGGTGCAGGGATGTAAATCCTTGAAAACCTCAGGATCTGTGGACCCCACAGGATCCACTCAGGATCTGTGGATCCCACAGGATCCACTCAGGATCTGTGGACCCCACAGGATCCACTCAGGATCCGTGGACCCCACAGGATCCCCATCTACCTCCACTCACTTCTTCTCACCACTCTCTTTCACACAACCCCATAAACACTCTTCCCTAAAAGCCTTTCACCAATCACCTCAATCTCTCTTCCCCATTAAACCTTCACCACTCACATCCACCCACTCTTCCCAATAAACCTACCTCATAAACTCCACCTACCTTCAAAATTC
>NC_029786.2:62835775-62839202 GCF_000816755.2 Arachis ipaensis
TTGACAGTTGACAGTGGTGATGTATCACATAAAGCTAGCCATGGAAAGGAGTAAGACTGATTGGATGAAGATAGCAGGAAAGCAGAGGGAATGAGAAGATTCGCTTATCTGAAATTCCTACCAATGATTTACATGAGTATCTCTATCCCTACCCTATTTTATTATATAATATTCGAAAACACCATTATCACTTTATATCTGCCTGACTGAGATTTACAAGGTGACCATAGCTTGCTTCATACCAACAATCTCCGTGGGATTCGACCCTTACTCACGTAAGGTATTACTTGGATGACCCAGTGCACTTGCTGGTTAGTTGTATCGAGGTTGTGACAAATTATGAATGTGTAATCACAATTTCGTGCACCACCATACAATAAGCATCAAATGCTTGGGAAGTAAATTCACCAGTATTATCAAGACGAATTGCTTTAATTGGATTTTCTGGAAATTGTACTTTTAATCGAATAATTTGAGCCAGTAATCTCGCAAACGCCAGGTTGCGAGAAGATAATAAGCACACGTGTGACCATCTCGAAGATGCGTCTATTAGGACCATAAAATATCTAAAAGATCCACATGGTGGATGAATAGGTCCACATATATCACCTTGAATCCTTTCTAGGAATTCAGGAGACTCAAATCCAATCTTTACTGGTGATGGCCTTAAAATTAACTTCCCTTGAGAACATGCAGCACAACAAAATTCACTAGTTTTAAGAATGTTCTGGTTCTTTAGTGAATGTCCATGGGAGTTTTCAATAATTCTCCTCATCATGGATGTTCCCGCATGACCCAATCTATCATGCCAAGTTATGAATTCATTTGGGCTAGTAAACTTCTGGTTTACAATGGCATGTGATTCAATTGCACTAATCTTGGTATAATACAACCCAGATGAAAGTGAGGATAATTTTTCTAATATAACTTTCTTATTTGAATCATCAGTTGTGATACATAAATATTCATGATTTTCCTCATTCATTGTCTCAACATGATATCCATTTCAGCGAATATCTTTAAAACTCAACAAGTTCCTCAGGGACTTGGTAGATAATAGTGCATTATTTATTATAAATTTTGTTCCTCCAGGAAACAAAATTATAGCTCTTCCGGAGCCTTCTATCACATTGCCTGAGCCAATAATAGTATTAACATATTCTTCTTTTGGCACAAGATGGGTAAAATATATATCACTTTTGAGAATAGTATGCGAACTTGCACTATCCACAAGGCATACATCTTCATTATATATCCTTGCCATTTTTTTCAAAGATAAATAATAATAATAATAAAATGAGTAGTAATACATGCACAGTCAAATTGAATTCTTGATTAGAATTATTTTTCTAAGAAACACTGCACATAATGTCATAACTAAAATTTTATTTTAAAACTACACATTTAATGATTTCAAAATTCATAAACATTAATATTTCATTATTTATATACATCACATTTGAAACTTAAATACATAGAAAATAAAACTTAACAATAAGTTCTTTACATTATTTATTTACATAGATACTTAACAATCCCACATATTAAACTATTTCATCATTGATCAAATGACCAATATTTCCTTCAGGGTCCTCAAAGAAATTAGATACATTATAATGAGTGGTAGAGTTTTCAGCAACATCATTTAAAACGAAATTCGTCTCCTTTCCTTTGTCATCTTTTTTCAAAGATGCTTGATAAAGATCGACTAGGTGCCTTGGGGTACGACAGGTACGCGACCAATGGCCCTTTCCACCACAACGGAAATACTTATCCTCTGTTGAGTTATTTTGCCCAATATTTCTTTTTTTTATCCCACTTCTGGTGAGATCCTCTCTTTTGAATATAATTCCTTTTCCTTCCATAATTTTTCTTGTTATTAAAACTTTGCCATTTACCTCTTCTAGAGTAATTTACCGCATTTACTTTAGGAAATGGGGCAGCGCCAGCTGGGCGTGCTTCATAATTTTTCAAGAGCAATTCATTGTTACGTTCAACAACAAGAAGGCAAGAAATTAACTCAGAATATTTTTTAAACCTTTTTTCTCGATACTGCTGCTACAGGAGCACATTTGAGGCATGGAAGGTTGAGAAAGTTTTCTCCAACATATCATGATCAGCTATCTTTTTCCCACATAATTTCATTCGTGAGGTGATTCGAAACATTGCAGAATTATATTCATTTATGGATTTAAAATCCTGTAGACGCAAGTGCGTCCATTCATATCGGGTTTGAGGAAGTATCACTATTTTTTTATGATTGTACCTTTCTTCAAGATCTTTCCAAAGATCTGCAGGATCTTTTAATGTGAGATATTCATTTTTCAATCCTTCGTCAAGATGACGACGAAGAAAAATCATGGCTTTGGCTTTATCCTTCTGGGATGCATTATTTTCAGCCTTAATGGTATCTCCAAGATCCATTGAATCAAAATGTATTTCAGTATCTAATATCCATGATAAATAGTTATTTTCAGATATATCAAGAGCATTAAATTCAAGATGAAAGAGCTTCGACATAATGAAAATTTGTTACCTGAGTCTTCCTAAAAGTTTGATCAAAGTCTTGTGCTGATAACGTGTTGTAAAATAAATAATTAAGGAAGATATAATATAAAATAACAAAGTATTGGAATAAATTTAATATCTCATATAGACAAAATTAAAGAAATGTGTGTGTATATATATATATATATATATATATATATAAAAGTGAGAGAGATATATATATTATAGTAAGAGAGAGATATTGCTCAGTAAAAAAAGAGAGAGAATTATTATTGCTTGCTTGTGTTTTTTTCAGAGGCAAAAGCCTCTATTTATAAACTTATATGATAGTGGTTTTTCAAACTACATTAAATAAGATTCTCCTTGAAAACCTGAGCTCTGTGGAAAATGGGCATCCACCTCAGGCTATCTTATCACAATAGTTATAAATTTTACATAGCCGAATAAAAAATAAAAAATTTTAACCAAAACAAAAATAAAGTATAGTAAAGAATAGAAAAAGAGAACTCATGTAAACAAAAAACTAATAAAAATTTTATAAAAGCAACAACATATATCATATGAATAAAAGAAATACAATAAAAGGTAAAAAAATTCATATAAACTATATAAAATAAGAAAAATAAAATAAATTTCATATAAAATATAAACATAATGCAGTAAAAGAGAGAAAAAATAGAATTCATATAAACAAGAAATAATAAGAATATCATAAAAAATTAATAATATACCTAAGAAATCAGAACACTAAAAAAATAATATAAAAAAGGTCAATGATAAAAAAAAGCAAAAAATTAAAATAAACAAAGCCAAATAAAAGTAAAAAAGACTTCCTAAAAAATAAACATAAAGAATAGTATACTAAATGAAAAAAAAGTTTCATATGAACTAAAAAACAATAAGAACTCCAAAAAATAAT
>NC_029786.2:62839792-62841886 GCF_000816755.2 Arachis ipaensis
TGATAAAAACTCTAAAAATATTACATGTATGAAAAATTAAAACACTAAAAAATAATATAAAAAATATTTATCATATAAATAAAAAAATATAAAAATTAAAATATAAAAGAGAGTACTAAAATAAAAAAAATAAAATATTTACTTTAGTAACGATTGAAACAAATCTTTAAGTTCTTGATGAAAAGAAGGACTATAAACAAAGCCACCGCCAACGTGAATGAGAAACTACAACTTTTAGCTTACTGCTTTCAGAGGTGAAATCACTTCTACTTTGAAAGGATAAAAAAAAATTGTCAAACATAAAAATAAAGTGTTCAAAATATGTTTGGACTCAAACGCGCTTCTCTCTTCCCCAACACAAAACCAAACAAGCCCTAAAACTTTAGTTTTGACCTAGAGCACTTAAATATTTAAATAAAAATTCTTTATTAAATATTAAATTGTAAAAAACAAATTAAGTATATATTTATTATTGTATTCGTATTAAATTTAAAAAAAATTGAAGTATTTTAGATTGTCGAAAAACATGTTTAATATTTAAAAGTAAGCATCGGATTCAATGATCTCAGAACGTTTGGACTTTGGACCATTAAATGGTCTCATAACAAAACATGTTTTTTAAGTATTTTTTATAACTGCTAAATAGTCCTTATCTAATTTTAATTACAAATTAATCTTTTATATATTATTTAATTATAAAATCTATTTTTTATTTTATAAATTATTATTTTATCATTCATCTATCATCTTTATTAATAATCAAAAACTAAAACAATAACAAATTAGATCTTCCATTAATCGTAATAAATATTTTGCAATCTTGATCGATCGTAGTTTATCATTGATTTGTTACATATATATTGGATTGGAAAAATCGTGTTTGTTAAAAATTCAATCGATTTGATGTACAAACCAATCGATTGAAATTCAGGTTTCCTAAACTTCAATCGATTGGAATTAATACACAATCGATTGAATTTTCCACGGCATGAGGTTTCTTTATTCAATCGATTGGTTTTTTCATGGCATGTGGGGTTTTTTATTTAGAGCAACTTGAGAAATACATAGATACACGGGAATAAACCGTATTTAACAAGAATTTTTTCTTTATACACGGGAATAAACCGTATTTAACAAGAATTTTTTTATTATAAATTAAAAAAAAATTATTTTTCCAATAAAAATAAGACTTATTCATGTGTACTCTTGTGTACTCCTATAATGGTTGCCATTGTCTATTGTGAAGATTAATAATTTGAGTTAGCTATTTTTTTAGAATTTGAAGTGAAGTTCGCCTTGCTCTACATAAAAAAATTCGTATTTGGAAAATTAAAATTGAAAAATTGGGTTTTGGAAAATAATAAATTTTTTTATTTTATTTCAGAAAAAAAATCCATTATTAAAAGATAAAAAAAATATTTTTTTATTATACAATCAATTGCATGAATAAAGAATCGAAATAAAGAATTGCAAAATTAGAGACTAATCTGGATTTTGTAATCAAAACAATGGACTATTTTCAAAACACTACCGTAAAAAAATCTATTTTCGCCAACCGTGATTATCAATTAGATGAACAAATATTGGATATTAAAGAGATGGATAAACAATAAAGAAAAATTGGATATTAAGTAGATGGATAAACAATGAACAAAAACAATGAAAAAATTGATAATCAGATTGATAAACGATTCTAATGGTAGGATTGAGTAATTGTTGATAGATTATTCACCAATTTATAATCTTAATATTAAAGAAAAGATAAGATTAGAGTATCTAAATCAAAATAAAAACTTAAAAATTGAAGATAGAATTTTAAAGATAAGATAGATGAATAATAAAATAATAATTTATAATCACGAGACCAATCCATTGAATAAGAAAAACCCCACATGCCTTACAAAATTCAATCGATTGTGTATCAATTCCAATCGATTGAAGTTTGAAAAACCTGAATTTCAATCGATTGATTTGTGTATCCAATCGATTGATTTTCTAATAAACACGATTTTTTCAATCCAATACATATGTAACGGATTAATGATAAAATTATGATCGATTAAGATTGCAAAATATTTATTACGATTAATAGAA
>NC_029786.2:62841956-62886867 GCF_000816755.2 Arachis ipaensis
CTTATTTTAAAAAAAATATATTTTTTCATAAAAGAAATTGATATAAAGTTCTAAACAAACATTGAGTATCTCAAAAAGCTTTGCAACTTTTGGAAAACCAGAACAATATGCAAGTCTTTCTATTTTGCTTTGTTGCAATTCCTCTTCATCTGCACATTAGCACGAATTTTCAATGCAAATCAAATAATGCATTCAGTACACTCAATTGTCTAGATGAGAGTGGTAATGGTGGTAACATTATCTGCCCCTCGTATGATTCTTATGAATTCTCTACTTACTCAAAGCTATCACAAAACAAGCTCACGACTTGCTTGCCAATTCACCACTTCGCTCGGTTTCATTGAAAGCCCATTTGTTCGTTATGTTAAACAAGAATTCAGGTCAGCACACTACTTGGAACTCAAAATTCATGCATGCCCATTTGATTAAAACTTGTGATTTGCAGTCTGATATCTTCGCTGTGAATTCTTTGCTTGATTTTCACTGCAAATCTGCTGACATGGTTGTTGCCCGCAAGCTGTTTGATTTAATTCCTATTCCAAATGATGTTTCGTGGAACATCATGATATCTGGTTATAGGCAAAATTCAATGTTTGAGAATTCGTGGGAGATGTTTAGTAGGATGCGTTCGGTTGGTGCCAATCCTAATGAGTTTAGCTATTGGAGCGTTCTTTCGGCTTGTGTTGCTCTGCAAGGTCCTTTATTTGGTGAGCAAGTTTTTTCACTTGTTTTGAAAAATGGGTTCCTTTCCAGTGGTTTTGTTCAGACTCAAATGTTACAAACGTTTTCCAAATTCCATGGCTTTAAGGAGGCTCTTAGGTTTTTTAATTATCTTTCATGCACTAATGTGGCATGTTGGAATACTATTATTTCTGGGGCAGTTAAAACTGGAGAAAGCTGCGTTGCTTTGAATTTGTTTCGCCAAATGTTGCGAGCATATCTGATGCCAAATAGTTATACATTTCCAAGCGTCTTAACAGCATGTTGTATCCTTAGAGATATGCAGATGGGTAAAGTTGTTCATGGTTGTGTTGTCAAATGTTGTGCAACTGATATCTTTCTCAAGACTGCTATTGTTGATTTTTATGCCAAATTTAGGTGTATGGATTAAGCTTTTAGAGAATTCTCACATGTCAGTCCATAATGTGGTTTCTTGGACTGCAATAATTTCTGGGTTTGTGCAAGACAATGATATTTTTTCTGCATTAAAGCTTTTCAAAGATATGAGGCAAATAGGGCAGGAGATAAATAGCTATACCCTTACGAGTGTGCTTTCTGCATGTGCAAAACCTGGGATGATTGATCTGGCAGTCCAAATTCATTCCCTGATATTAAAATTAGGGTTCTATTTGTACCTTAATGTTGGGGCTGCTTTGATCAACATGTATGCAAAAATGGGAGAAGTTGAACTATCAGAATTAGCCTTCAATGAGATGGAAAATAAGAAGGATCAAGGCACCTGGGCAGCCATCCTGTCATCTTTTGCACAGAACCAAAAGTCTAGGAGGGTGGTTGAGTTATTCCGGGTAATGTTAAGAGAAGGAGTGAAACCTAATGAGTATTGTATTAGTAGTGTGTTAAGTATTATTAGCTGCTTAACTTTAGTGACACAGATGCATAGTTACACTTTAAGGTCTGGGTTCGTGACTGAAGCTTCGGTCGGCTTTTCCCTTTTCACAATATACTCAAAGTGTGGCAATTTGGAGGAGTCTTATAAGGTTTTTCTGCAAGTTCCGGTAAAAGACAATGTCTCGTGGACCTCCATGATTGCTGGTTTGGCAGAGCATGGATATGCAGAGCAAGCTCTTCAGCTGTTTAGAGATATGATATATCAAAAAATTCTCCCCGATCATATGGTCTTAATACCAACTCTATCTGCTTGTTCCACGCTTCAGTCCTTGCAGATGGGTAAAGAAATTCATGGCTATGCTTTTCGTTTAGGAATAGGAAAAAACTCAGCCTTTTGCGGAGCATTGGTAAATATGTATTCAAAGTGTGGAAGCTTGAATTTGGCAAGGACAGTGTTTGATATGCTACCCGAAAAGGATGCATTTGCATGCTCTTCGATGGTTGCAGGATATGCCCAAAGGGGCCTAATTGAAAAGGCATTTTTGTTATTCCGTGAGATGCTCTTCGCTGATGTATCAGTGGACTCTTCCGTAATTTCATCCATTCTCGGAGCTGCTGCAATTTCGTATCAATCAGAAATCGGAACTCAATTGCATGCCTACGTCCAAAAATTGGGTTTACAAGCAGATGTTTATATTGGAAGTTCGCTAATGACAATGTATTCAAAATGTGGAAGTATTTTAGAATCCAAAAGGCGTTTGATGATGCTGAGAAGCCAGATGTAATAGGTTGGACATCCATGATTGTGAGCTATGCTTATCATGGTAAAGGCGTAGAGGCCTTAGAAGCTTATGAACTAATGAGAAAAGATGGAGTAAAACCTGATGCAGTAACATTTGTTGGGATTTTATCAGCTTGTAGCCATAGTGGGCTGGTTGAGGAAGCCTTCTTCTATCTTAATTCAATGCTCATAGACTACGGCATTACACCTGATCATCGACATTACGCTTGTATTGTCGATGTGCGAGGCCGATCCGGCAGAGTCCGAGAGGCTGAAAGTTTCATAAATGAGATGCCTATTGAAGCTGATGCTTTAATATGGGAAACTCTGCTTGCTGCTTGCAAAGTCCATGGTGATTTCGAGCTTGGAAAGGTAGCAGCCAAAAAGTTTATGGAGTTCATATCAAGTGATGCTGGAGCTTATGTTTGTCTCTCTAATATTTGCGCAGATGTAGGACAGTGGGAAGAAGTGGCCAAGATTAGGAGCTCGTTGAATTGGACTGGGATGAAGAAAGAGCCTGTTTGGAGCCTCATGTGAAGTGTAATAGTGACATAATTTTGTTCCAGTATCTCTAGAAAAGGATAAAGAAGTCATTGACTTTTTGTCCCGTAAATATTTTCGTCCTGATGATTTAAAAATACTTTTAAATCCCTGATCTCTTTAAAAGTTGAACATATGAGTCCCTCCGTTCATGAGTCCGTCAGACCCAACAAAAAAATCTGATGTGGCTCCCGTTGTGCTGACCTAGCCGTTACGGATGCACACGTAAAGAGAACCTTTTCAAAACGGGACAAATAAGTCCACCTTGGTAGCTTTGCAACTCACTTCAAACTTCTTATGTTTGTTGTCACCTATCAACTATGCACACCACTCGCAATATTTTCTTTACTGAAAGAACTAAAATAGCAAATGAGAAAGAAAAAAATGAGCAAATTGATACAAAATTATAAATGAGCTTTTCAACTTAGACAAAATCAACAGAACTCAATTTTTTGATATCATTTTATTTAGATTCAAAAGTAGTTTTCTTTTTTTTTTTATATCAAACCATCTGTGGACAAAATAATTATATAACGTGTCTTCCAAGTATCTCTTAGAGTTTGATTCTTACGAATCAAGTGTTGTTCATACCATACTGATCTTAAAAAATGCTTTATTTTTTCTTTCATCACTTTTGTAGCTTGCATTATTTGTGTGTCATGTTCTTGATGCTTATATCGTGAAGATCTACGTAATATTTTGTTATTAATGTTATTTTATCTTTGCAAGGAAGACTCTGGATTCGTTCCCTATTAGTGTATGGGTTATTTGGTTCTTCTCGACAGCTTGCGATTGGTCTAGTCGCATTGGTTTCTCTCTTACGTTCCAACGTGCTAAATAGCATAGCTGATCCATCCAGTAAATTATACACAGCTGGCAATACTATTGGCTCTTATGGTTAGGATAATGGAGTGCATAATGAGAATCTTGAGGTATTTTTTTTATTCTCATTTTGTGAATATAGGTTTAGTATTTTATCAAGGCTCTGAATGCATGTATGGGCATTCCCTCCACGGATGCATCAGTAACGGCTAAGTCAGCACAACAGAAGTCACATCAGATGTTAGTGTTGGGTCTGACAAACCCATATGCCATATTAATAGAGCGACTCATATGTCCAACTTTTAAAGAGATTAAGAATTTAAAAGTATTTTCAAATCGTAAAAACAAAAATATCCGCAGAACAAAAAATTAGGAACTTATTTATCTTTTTCTTTTTTGTTTATTAGATTCCTTGCACAAAGTATTTACAATTCATTGTATAGAACCAACATCTAATCAATAATTTAAGATTTATTTTAAAGTTTTTTAAATTTTAAAAATTATCTAAAAAAATTTTTTTTGGTTAATGAAATACGAGGCATTTTTCAGCCACATACCTAAAAGGTACTCACACCAGTACTTGTATGATTGTAATTCTCAAAAAAATGATTCCCAATAATCATTTCTGCAATCCTAAACAACAAAAGTAAACTACCATTTACAAATCTATCTAAAAAAATAAAAGAATTTGTACCTATAAAAAATATGCTTCAATCAATAAAATTACTCAAGTCTAGAATTATCTAAATTTATTAAATTAATACTCCTAACCAAAATTCTAAAAATCAAGCTAATAAAATTAAAGATTCAATGATTTAATCAAGGTTTAACTAGAATTGAATCGAATATAATAAAATATGGGCCTACTACACATCCATGTAACAATTTAACCAAGTTGGCTCAAACCCAAAACAATTAACGCGCTTCCAATCTCATTAAAAAAACGTGACTTCCACACGCCCCATACAAACGAAACGACTACTTCATTCGCGCTTCATTATGAAAAAACGTTCATTCTTCTTCAACACACACGAAACCACTTCGTTTTTTCGAATCTCTCTCAACATCACTCAAATTTCAATCACATTCACTGCGAAAATCACTACTAGTAAGGAAACGGAAGAAGATTTCGCAAGCAACAACCAGAAACGAACAAAAACAGCAACAAAGACTACAAAAGGTATGAGAAAACTACTGTTCATTTGAAATCAAGCAATGTCACGTTTCTCCTAGTTGCATTTTAGTTTTACTGGATTGATTTGTTTCGTTTAGTAGATGGAACTATTGTGCATGCATTTTTACAGTATAACTAGGGCTTGGAATGAAATTTGTTGTTATTTTCGTTCAATTCAGTGAATAGTGTAACTAGGGTTTTAAGATATACGTGCTTGTTCTTACTGGTGTGGATAGTTTAACTAGAGTTTTGAAATTGATTGTTACTATCTTCAGTACTTCTTTTGCATGGAGGAATACTATTCTTGTTGATTAAAAGTTGATCATTCTTACTGGTTCTGTGCATGAATGAGTTTCGGTTCAGTGACCTTTGTGATTTTGGTTATGTGCATGAATGAGTTTCGGTTCGGTGGCTTGTGGTATTTTAATTGACTTGATTAAGATATACATGTTTGTGCTTATTGGCGTATTAAGTGAAGTATTGACCAAACTTTTTTCTTACAGCAAAACAGAACAAGACAATGGCAACAATGAAGGAGAAGTCGCACTATAACGTAAGCACATTAAATATATTTATCCGCTTTCATTCGAATAATATCTATTTTCTATTATAAATATATCCTCACATTCAGTTTCATAACTTGTAGAAAACTCATTATTGCATGTGCCAAACAAAGGCAATGGCAACAGTGTACATGGATATGACTCAAGAAAAAAAAGATATAGTGGAAGAAATGGGATTTGGTGCCCTGGCACATGTCCCAGAAATGAATGTCTCTCATGCCCTGTTGAGAGAATTGATTGATCACTTTGATGAAGAGAAAGGATGTCTGAAAACTCTCTAGGGCAGAATATACATAACTCCTCGGAAAGTAGCAGTTGCCCTCGGCATAACTAATGGAGGTAATACACTTTTCACTTACTGCTTATTTTCAGTTCATTGGTTTACAAAAAATTAAACTGAGCCTTTTTTACTGATTTGTGCTACTAAAATATTGAAGGGAATTATTTTGATGATAAGGTTGATTACAACAATCTGAATCCAGAAGACAAGGAAATATTTGACAGTCTCAAAAATATTTCCTTGGCGACTTTGACAAGGAATGTGCTGGATATGAGCGTAGAAGGGGAGGAGAACCGGAAAAAATTCAAGAGGACTTTTGTTGTCTTCATCCAAAAGTGCTTCTTGCTTCCCACAACGGTAAGTGTGGCCTCCCCAATCCATAAGCCACCGATCTTTCATGTCGACAACATTTGGAAATGGGATTGGGCAAAGCATGTGCTCAACTTCTTGATGAAAGGAGTTGAAAAAAGAGAAAGGGGAGGAAACAGTCTGTTGATGGCTGTGTTTTTGTGTTGATATTGATATACTTTCACGAAACCAAGTTCCTTCGCCCGTTCGCACCTGATGCTCCCCCAGCACCTTGAGTGGCTCATTGGACAAAGCAAATGATGCTTGAACGGATTTCTAAAGAAGCAACAGAACCATTGGTAAACACTCTACTAAAATTTCCCTTACAATTTGTTTTCAAATGCTTTTAAAATACTCTACTAACTAAATAAACTTCTGTTTTAGGTTATAACTAATTTATTTGTCATACTGGTAATTGTTCACCATATGAACCTTTTTCGGTTCGGTGAGCTCGCATTTTGCTTTAGCTGATTGTTACTGTATTCAATTGAGTCCTTGTGCATGCAAAAATGTTTCTTTGATCATTAAATAATTATCATGTTTTATGGATTTTTATTCATCACATTAGTATCATTCGGTAAACTGGGTTACTCATGTTGATTAAATAGTTGTTATTGTATTTCTCATTAAATAATTGAGTCCTTGTTTCTGTTTTAGGAACTTCTGTACAAAAAAAAAGAATGAAAAAACAGAAACAAGGAAGTTGGATAAAAAAGAAAAAAGAAAGAAAATAAAAAAGAAAATTGTCGATCTGGATTCTTCTTCGAAAGAAGAAAGATTTTCCGAATCTGAATCTCAATCTGAATCCGACAAACGACCACCGGCAAAGAGAGCAAGACAAAAGAAGGTGCTTGTTGAGAAGGATTCACAATCAACAAGTGAAACTGAAAGCATTTCCATGGATTCAAAAAGCAAAAGTGAATCCAAAAACCAGTAAGTTTAATGTTCATATTGATTTCATTTAACTTGTATCTTAAATTTGTTCTTATACACTTGTTCTTATGTATTGCAGAGAAGACGAAAAAACTAGAACAAAGAAAAGAAAACAACCACCGAAGGTGGTTAAAAAGCAAACCAAAAAAAGGAAGCCTGTGCCAACAGATTCAGAGAGCACAAGCAAATCTGAAGGCCAGTAAGTATTGTTCAGCAAATGAATTCCTTTCGGTTCGGTGGTCTTCTAATTTTCGATTCTTCCTTTTAATTGTTTTCGGTTCGGTGATGTCTGTTAATTTGGTTGAATTGATTGTTATTTTCTTGTTCTTGCTTATATTTTTCTCAGTTATAAATTCGATGTATTTGTCTGTCTTACAGAGAAAAAGAAATTGAGAAAACACCCATAATAAAAAGAAAACAACCTCAAAGGGTGGCTGGTGCGCAGAAATTGTGATTACACTTTGATTATGTAAAATTCATTGCTCTTTCTTTCCCTGGCAATGGCACCAAAAACGCGATGCCAATACCATGGTTCACAACTTCGCACAACTAACCAGCAAGTGCACTGGGTCGTCCAAGTAATACCTTACGTGAGTAAGGGTCGAATCCCACGGAGATTGTTGGTATGAAGCAAGCTATGGTCACCTTGTAAATCTCAGTCAGGCGGATATAAAATAGTAATGGGGTTTTCGAAAATAATTAATAAAATAGGGATAGAAATACTTATGTAAATCATTGGTGAGAATTTCAGATAAGCGAATACGTCTGTCACTACGCCCAGCAATCGCGAGTTTGAAGCTCGTCACAGTCATTCAATCATTGAATCCTACTCGAAATACCACAAACAAGGTTTAGACTTTCCGGATTCTCTTGAATGCCGCCATCATTCTAGCTTACACCACGAAGATTCCGATTAAGAGATCTAAGAGATACTCATTCAATCTAATGTAGAACGGAAGTGGTTGTCAGGCACGCGTTCGTAGGGAATAATGATGATTGTCACGTTCATCACATTCAGATTGAAGTGCAAATGAATATCTTGGAAGCGAAATAAGATGAATTGAATAGAAAACAGTAGTACTTTGCATTAATTTTTGAGGAACAGCAGAGCTCCACACCTTAATCTATGGAGTGCAGAAACTCTACCGTTGAAAATACATAAGTGAAAGGTCCAGGCATGGCCGAATGGCCAGCCCCTCTGATCTAACAACCAGGCGTCCAAAGATGATTCCAAAGATTCTAAGATGTCTAGTACAATAGTAAAAAGTCCTATTTATAATAAACTAGCTACTAGGGTTTACAGAAGTAAGTAATTGATGCATAAATCCACTTCCGGGGCCCACTTGGTGTGTGCTTGGGCTGAGCTTGAGTGTTACACGTGTAGAGGTCATTCCCGGAGTTGAACGCCAGTTTTGCTCAATTTCAGCCAAAAAATACCTGAAATCACAGAAAAATACACAAACTCATAGTAAAGTCCAGAAATATGAATTTAACATAAAAACTAATGAAAACATCCCTAAAAGTAACTAGATCCTACTAAAAACATACTAAAAACAATGTCAAAAAGCGTATAAATTATCCGCTCATCAGTGGCAAAAAAACGAACCCAATCTGACAAGGAGTAAGTTTCTCGAATCAGATTTTCTTTTATTGATACTTTCATTTTAGGTGTATTGATACTTATTTTATGAACTTTCAGAACAGAACAAGCAAAAGACAACACTGTAGAAAGAAGAAGGCAAGCGTTGGAGACGATAAGAGAAAAGAGATAAAAAAAAAAAAAGAAATGATGGAGCTCAGTCAACACACATTGCTCCGGATCAGTTTGCCTCAATAGAGGCACGAAATGAATCCTCTGAGACGTAAGATTCAATTTTTTATACCAAGTTCTTTTCCTTTCTTTGCTTACTTTTGCTAGAACCTTTTGTAATTCCTCTTGATTCAATTAATAATAATTTATTTATCTTGGTTAGACTGCCAACTATAAATCTAGGAAGTGAACCACTCTTGCAGACTCAGGGAAGCTGCGCACCATCTGTAAATGCCCAAGACAATACCAGGTTTGTTGCACTCTTTACTTTCGGTTCGGTGCTTTCCAAAAATGAATTTTATGTGTTTCTAGACCTCTGCTTTTAATCTTAGTTTCTAATTTTAATTTGTATCTTTTTTTTAGGAAAAATACCCCAGAATCCACGGTAAAATATTTTAGAAAAAAGAAAATCCATCCAAGAAAGGTTTTTAAAAGTCCACCAGTGTAAGTTAAAAAATATTTATGTTACTCTATCAGATTTAGGTAATTAAATTTTGTTTAATTAATCTCACAGAAAATTTATTTAAACGTCAATAGCGCTATACCCAATTCTGATCTACAAATCATTCAGGTTCAACAAGAAACTCATTCTGAACCTTTGAAGATGTGAGCTTTTCAATGTCCAGATTCCCGTTTTTTAGAACAAATTCTAATTATTCAATATTAACTTCTTCCTTGTTTACATTCCTTAGAAATCCTCTTGCATTATCTCTTCCAAGTTCTCTTCAGGAAGAGTTGATCAATGATGACTTTATCTGTGTCCCTTCAGAGAGTCAAACACAACAAACCTCTGATAAAGAGTAAGTTTATAAATATTTGTTTAGCACATAAATCTTGTTCAGTTCTGTGGGTGATGAGAGAAGAATCATTTTTGGTCTAGATTTTCTTCCTAAAGAAAGGGATTACTTCGTTGCAAGCATAGCTCCAAACCAACAAACAACTCTCCCATCAAATTAAAATATCGGTTTTGTCACAAGTACAAACCCCAAATGAAAATTTACCGAAGTATTTGGACTCCGGGTCGTCTCCCTAGGAAACAATGGAATGCTCAATTACTGGCTATAAAGGGGTAAGGGGGTTTTTTTAGCTTATAAGAGGGCAAGAAAAGTAAATTCGGCAAGTGATTAAAGAAAACAAGTTAAAGGACTCTTGGCTAAGACTTAGGCAATTGAGATCATCATCCTTGTCAACAAATCGAATATTGATAATCATGAGAGGCCAACCTATTAAGTCTACTTCCCAAAAGCTTTAAGTACGTCAAATAGGTTTTATCACATCAACCCGTAAGTCCCAACCTACCTACTAATTAACTTAGTAGTGGGTTAGCGTCAATGGGTGTCAAATTGATCACCAAGGGTTCTCAAATCACCAAATCCATTATACCCAATGACTCAAATTTACCCAATTTCCTTAGCTTAGACCAAGAGTTGACAAAACTACTCAAAAACTAAGGAGAATATTTCATCAAACACATAGAGTGCAATAGAAATAAACATCATAAATTGCAAGAATAATAAAGTCTACCAACTACTAGTTGCAAGAAATGTAATATCACAACTCAATTCATCAATGAAAGAAACATCAACATCAAATTACATTAAATGTAAACCAAATCCAACATGAGTTCATCATCACAAAAGAGACATAAAAGAGAAATTAACGTTACAACTAAGAGAATCAAGGTGTAGAAATGAGAAATTATAAAGGAAACAAGATGAGATCAAGAAATTAAACATGGATATAAAATAATCTAACCTAATTCTAGAGAGAAGAGGGAGCTTCTCTCTCTAGAAAACTAACTAAATGCTCATGTTGGCTAAACTAATTGCTCTCCCTTTTCTTGGACTTCAATTCTGCATGAAATACACTCAGAAACAAGTTGGATTTGGGCCTGGGCAGCTCAGAAATCGCCCCCAGTATTTTGCCTTTAAGTGGGCCATGTGAGAGTATCAGCGCGTGCGCGCCATGTGTGCGTGCGCGTCGATTGGCAAAATCGTCACCCGTGCGGACGCGGCATGTACGCGTGCGCGTATCTATGTAAGACCACTTTTGCGCGTGCGCGCTTTGTACACGTGCGCGTTGATTGATGCATTCACAATCTTTGTTTCTTCATGCATTCTCCTCTTTGCATGCTTTTCTCCTCATTCTTTCCATCCAATACTTGCCTTATGGACCTGAAATCACTCAACAAACATATCAAGGCATCGAATGGAATTAAAGTGAATCAAAATCACCAATTTAAGGGCCTAAAAATCATGTTTTTACACTTAATCATAATTCAAGGGAGAATTACAAAACCATGCTATTTCATTGAATAAATGTGGGAAAAGGCGGTAAAATCCCCTAAAATAAGCACAAGATAAATCACGAAATCGGGGTTTATCAAATCTCCCCACACTTAAACTAAGCATGTCCTCATGCTAAAATCAAGAAAGAAGCAAATGGTATTAACATTTATTCAATGCAACTAACTAAATGCAATCTATTTACATGATGCAATAGCTTAGTCAAAATAAATCAATCTCCAAGAATACACATACAAGCACAAGGGCTAAGGTATTAGCAATCAAAGCAAACCACAATTGGGTTGAATCATTGAAAAAGTGCACAAACTTGCAAGAAAAAAATGATCATGGGTGGAAACATGTAATTGAGCGATCGAACCCTCGCCGGATGTGTATCCGCTCTATGCACTCAAGTGTATGGGGTTGATTCACTCAATTATCCCCTAATCATGCTTTTCAAGATTTATTTTTCATCTAATAATCAACAATTATTTTATGCATGCATACAAATATCATGAGGACTTCCCATAGGTTGTAATGGAGCTAGGGTCAAGGTAGGGTGCATATGGTCAAGTGAGCTTTAAATTCGAATCTTTGATTAACTTAAACTTCCCACCTAACCTATGACAAGCTAAACAATTCTAAACAATCCTAGCTATCCAATCTTCACTTTTTTACACACTCGTGTATTTTCTTTTTATATTCTCACACATATGCATTGAATTTATGAAACCTTAAATTTTGGGACATTTTGTTCCCTTTTTGTTGAAAAAAAAAATTTTTAGATAAAGCATATATACAAGAGCATCAATGCATATGGTTTGCACATGATTAATACATGAGTATGTACCCAATTCTTGAAAATTTCTCAACAAAAACACAAATACACTTTTATCTCTACCTAATGTACCCAACTTTTCCAAAATCAAATGATAAACACTCTCACTAGCCTAAGCTAATCAAAGATCCAAACAAGGGATATTTATTGTTTTTCACTTAAGCTTGTAATGTGCTACAATTATGAACAAATGGGTTAAGCATAGGCTCAAGATTGGTTAACAATGGGAGATAAAAGGTTGGTTATTTGGGTAAGTGAGCTATTTGAACAATGGCCTCAATCATATAAATGCATGTATATACAAAATAATAGACATAAAGAATCAAACAAATCAAAGATTACACTCATAGGAAGAGAATAATGCACGCAAGAATGAAAGTAAGTGGTCATGTATGATGTAACCACACAATTAGACTCAAATCTCACATGCTTGTGTTCTTTGCTCAAACATGATCCACAAGTGTATAATTTCAAGCAAGTTCTAAAAAAAAATTTCAACCAATTGGGGTGGTGCCCTAAAAATGAATTTCTTAAAAATTTTCATCATATTGACTAGGCTTATTCTAATGCAATGTTGTGATTTAGAAAATTTTAAAAATTTTTCCTTTTTCAATCAAAACACAATTCTTATATAAAAAGGGTTAACTAGATTTTTTTAACAATCCAAAACATTTTCCTAATCACAATCAAAAACTAAGATGCAATATATATATATATATATATAATAAAAGTGTGCAAATACCAAAATAAGGGTATCCACAATAGCAAATATGTACAGTAATTCCAAAATGATCTAAAACATAAAATGCAAAATAAAATAGAGTAGCAGAAAATAGAACGCTCGAGGCACTCCATGAAGCGAAGCAGGTGCTGCACCAACAGATAAGTCGGCTCAGGTGCTGGTGGTGATGGTAAAGATGCTGCGGCTGCTGAAGTAGAGGGGGGTCCTGCTGCTGCTGCTGATGACGAGGGCTGAGCTGCCTCCTTACTGCTCTAGCTCGGGAATGGCGTTTGGGTGGGGGCTTCTCGTGTACCCACCCACCCCATGGAATGGTAACCTCTTTCTCGTCGTCATCTAGGGGTGGTGGTGTCACGTCATCATCCTCCCACGGAACATCAGCCATCTCGATCATGCTGGTGACCAGTGTAGGAAAGGGCAATAGGCCGCGGATATGCGTGCGCCACATACTCTGTCTGATCAGTCGGGGAAAGTTTACCTCCTTCCCCTCCATCACACACCCAAACAGAACCATCATATCCATCGGAATCTCTGAGAAGTGAGTGGTGGGAAAGACATAGTGGGCGAAGATATGCTGCCAGGTCCTAGCCTCCCTCGATAGATAAGTAAAACACATCCCCTTGGGCTTCTTGTTCCCAGAATCCATCACCCAGGGAGCGTCAGGTGTAGCAATCACGCGCTTAAGTGCCTCATAATCAAATGTCATGCAGTGGATGGCTATCTCTGCCTGTTTATAGGCGCAGGTGCCATCAGGGCGATGGTAGCCCTAATAGCAGCCTCAGTGATCATAATCTCTCTACCCCGCAGCTGAACTGAATCAAGAGTGGTTCGGAAGAAGTTGCAATAGAATTCTCTCACCCATGAAGTGTTCACCCTCCCCAAATCTCTATCAACAAAATCCAATCCTAACTCCAGAATACAGGTGTTAATGGCACGCCTCATGTCATTGGGAAGGAGAATTTTCTTCTCAATGTTAAGATTCTTCTAGAAGTCGGAGAAGCGGAGCTCACAGTAGAGGTTTGAGAATTTGATTGGGTCAGTGGGTGGCAGCAGCTGATTTTCCTTATCCTCTTCATTCAGGGGATTCTTAGCATAGTTTGCATAAGGAGAGGGGGTAGAGGTCTTAGAGCACTTTCTCTTTTTGGAAGTAGTGGCTATAGACTTTCCTTTGTCTGACATTCTGAAAAATAGAGATGATACAATATAAGCAGATAGCCAAACAGATATAAAGCACTCAAAGCAAAGCATATTCATGAAGTGAAGAAAGAAAAGAAATTTCTTGGAATGCAAGCAACAGAATTCAGAATTTAAATCAGACTTCAAACCAAGAATTCAAATCACATTTGCACATTACTTGTTTATCAAGCCTAAGAAACACCATATCCAAAGGAATGATCAGAAGAGTTAAGTTGAAAACCAAAAGAAAAGTTAGTTGGTCAAACAAGTTAGAGTTAGAAATCAGTTTGAAAATCAGTGATATGGTGGTTACCGGCTCAATTCAAAAGGGAATGTATAAAGTAGGAATGTAAGCACATTGACAATCATGAAATGTATCAAGTCATTGATGATGAAATATAGTATTGCTAGAGAGCAACTAATGTGAAACAAACCATCAATCAATGTAAAGATCACTAGTGGTGTTGGTGAAATCAAAACCTTGAGAATCAAACAAGTCAAACAACAATTAACACAAATCCAACAATGCATACAGGTCACAAGTTGAGAAAAGAGTGGAAAGCTTTATGGTCTATATGGCTTAATGTAAATTATGTATGAATAAAGTGAAGCACATCAGCCACATAGATTAAAAACTTTCAAACTTGTGTGTTTATGTAAAAGAGGAATGAAATCTTAAAAGAGTTACAAGTGATGGCCAGTCTAAAAATTCATTCAAATTATTCAATGCCTATAAGCAATTCATCATGAATAACAAGCAAAGAATATAATAAGCATGACCAAAAACCTGTAAACATGCCTTTGAGGAGTTTCCAAAATCATTTAGCTAACAAAGTTCTAACGACACAGAAATTGTCGAATAGAAGTTCGTTGCATCAATCAAAACATTGTTATTTCACGAAACATGGTTAGGAAAAATCCGGCAGCATTTCAGCAGCAAATTGGCTATTTCCAAGTTTAAACAGCAAATCAGGTTCCATATGAATTCATTGAAAAGCAAAAGCACAAAAACTAGGTATGAGTTCATATGAATTGAACAAATGAGCCAATATTTCAGCAGCAGATCATCAGAAACAATTTAAACCAACCAGCATGCCACAAAAGTATTCTTTTCCTTACACAATGCACAGAGAAACTGGCTTTCAGCACAGCACTAGAACAGCATCAAGAACAAGGTAAAATAGGAATTCAGCAACAACAGGGTCTTGAAAAAGAATAAAATGAAAAATTGAAGTGGAGCAGTCAATAATTCAATTCGAATTTGAGAAAAATAGAATCACTTCCATCAACAATGAACCATTCAATAAGCAAGTAATCTGAATTCCAACAATTTTAACACAAAGTAGCATTAAAACAGTCAGTAGCATTAGGCAAGGCAAACATGCAGCATAAGCAAAGCAATGAAACAGAGCAAATCCACATGGCAGCAGAAAATCAAATAAGCCTAAATCCACTACTCAGCCCAGGTTCTCTAACCACCTAATCAAACTACCTCTAATTAAACTAATCTAACTAAACTAAAATTAACAATAAACAGTAAGAGAAAGACAGATTAGAGGTTCAGGTTGTGAAACCTGTAAGCAGAGTGACGCGACAGAAATTTGCAGATTAAGAATTATTAAGAAAAATGGTGTTGCAAGTACAGCTCTTAACCAGCAAAAATTAACTTGTCAATTTAGAAAAGAGTTTTCACAAATTTTAGAAATAAAATACTGGGAGTATGAGTCCCA
Organism: Arachis ipaensis; assembly: GCF_000816755.2. NCBI lineage: Eukaryota > Viridiplantae > Streptophyta > Magnoliopsida > Fabales > Fabaceae > Arachis > Arachis ipaensis. Next base: position 62,857,545 of record NC_029786.2, read on the forward strand.
GGTCGTCTCCCAGCGAGTTGCAGGAAGATGTGCTATTTTACTAATCAGAGGTTTTCCGAAATGGTTTTTTAGTTTGATAAACAGGAAATTAAATTAGAGAATTTATGTAATTTAAATAAAATCTCGACCGGGAGAAGATTAATCGAAAGTTCTATTCTTGTTGGAATTTTCTCAAGATCAATCAATAATTAGTAGTTGTTTCCACTTAGTTAACCCTCAACGAATGAGGGAAAGTCAAGTTAAAAGTCAACTTCTATTCACAAGTCCTAATCCTCTCCCTTAGGAAGGATTAGAGTTAGTGACTAACAAGCCAACCAACAACGAACCAATTATAATTGAACTTCTTGAGTATTCCAACTCAAGGTTCTTCTTTTAATCAACTCCCAATCAAGTTGGGAAACTACTCCATTATCATAAATGTAGACTTTACAAAATAAAAAGGGGAAATAAAAAGAGACATGATAAACAATAATCAAAGAGATCAATTAAAATAAAAATAGTCTTGCATTAATGAACTCTAAAAGTAATCCAATGTTAACTCTGGACAGATTAAGGATATGAAAGAGTAAGTAAAAAGTAAGTAAACAAACTAGAATGACCAAGTCCGGAGGTAGACTCTTCTCAATAACCGAAGCCAAAATTTTCAAATCCTCAATTATGAGTATCTAGAAAAAAAACCTAGGGGAAGAGTGAAAATCAGATTTAAAAACTAAAAATTATGCGGAATGAATGTCGTCATTTGTCTCTGCATGTTTCCTGGCTCTAATCTGCGTTTCTGGGCCGAAAAATGGGTTAGAACGCGGCCCAGAATTCACGCCAGCGACTTCTGTAAATTCTACAAATCGCGCACGCCACGCGACCGCGTCGTCCACGCGTTCGCGTCATCCGGCATTTTTTCGTGCCACGCGTGCGCGTTGTCCACGCATTCGCGTCACTTGTGCAGCTTCCAATCCACGCGATCGCGTCAAGAACGCAAGCGCGTCACTGCGATTTTCTCCAATTCGTGCGGTCGTGTGAGCCATGCGCCCGCGTCACTTCTCGCTGGTCATCTCCTCAACTTCTTGTGTTCCTTCCATCTTTGCAAGCTTCCTCTTCATTCTCTAAGCCATTCCTGCCCTATGAAACCTGAAACACTTAACACACGGATCACGGCATCGAATGGTATAAAGGAGGATAAAATAAAAAATATACAATTAAAAGATCTTTAGGAAGCAAGTTTTCAATCATAGAACATTTTTAGGAAGGATTTGTAAATACATGCAAATCATATGAATAAGTGGGTGAAGACTTGATAAAACCACACAATTAAACACAATATAAATCATAAAATAGTGGTTTATCAACCTCCCCACACTTAAACATTAGCATGTCCTCATGCTTAGTTGAAGGAGATAAATATGAATGAATAGGGACATGTAAGACTCATGCAATGCAATGCAACCTATATATATGAATGCAACTATATGATTTTGTCTATCTGATTAAAAATAAATAAGTTCTCTAAGACAGAGCATAGAACAGATTTCACTAATTCAAATCATACAGTAAAAGCAAGTAAATTTGTAAGAAGACAGCTCGTGAAAGCAGGGGACATAGAATCAAGCATTGAACCTTCACTGATGATGTGTGTGTACTCTAATCTCTCTAGTGTATAGGGTAATCACTCTATCCTTCTCTAATCATGCTTTCTAATTTTTGTTCTTTTCCTAACCAATCAACAACATTTAATGTACCAATGCAAACATCATGAGGTCTTTTCAGGGTTGTAATGGGGCTAAGGTAAGGGTGAAGGTATATATAGCTAAGTGAGCTTATAAATTGAATCTTTAATTAACCCAAGCTTTCACCTAATTATATATGTGTATTCTATATAATTTCAAATTTCATACCTAGCTACCCAGAATTTTCTTTTCACATTTCATACTCATGTATTAACTTTTTCTCTTACTTGTATCACATATGCATTGATTTTTTTTATTTTTTATTTTTTTGAACATGAAAATAAATATAGCTTATCAATGCACATGGATTTTTAATTTTTATAGTTTCACATGAGTAGGTACCTAAATTCCCATTATATTATCATGACACATTCCTTTATTAACCTTTGTTCCCACAATCTTCCCAAACTCAATTAACACACAATTTCTATCTTAAGCTAACCAAAGATTCAATAGGAATATTTAATTGTTTTTCTGCTTAAGGCTAGTAATGTGGTAAAATGTAGAACAAATGGGGTTAAAACGGCTCAAAGTGGCTAACAAAGGTAATTAAAAGGGTAGGCTTATTTGGGATAAGTGAGCTAAACAAATAATGGCCTCAATTATATGCAAGCATATAATACATTAACATTGGACATATAGGATAAAACAAATTTCAAATTACAATCATAGAGAAGTAAACACACAAGAAAAAATATTTATGGTTAAATAATGTAACCATGTACTTAGGCTCAAAATCTCACGGGTTGTGTGTTCTTAGCTTTTTAAACTATGTTCCAAATACAACTTCAAACAAATTTAACATAAAAATTTTGATTTAAATTAGTGAAATTTTTCAAAATTAGGGAAAACTTATTATTTTTTCAATCGAGTAGAACATGCATGTAATTAACCTATTATTATGTAATCTATCCTATTTTACAAAAGAAAAACTAACTAAATATCCTATTTTATTGGTGTTAAGGAAGAGAAATTACCTCCGAAAGTCAGGTACTGACCGACCTCCCCACACTTAAGGCTTTGCACCGTCCTCGGTGCCATCTGTCAGGAACAAAGGGGGGCTGGTAGCAGTATCTCCACAGCCGGGACCGTCATGGCTCCCTGTGCTGGTAAAGGAAGTGGAGTCTGGAGTGTCAGGGTCTTTGTCAGGTCTGTGGTTACCTGTGAGTAGCTCCTTGAGGTAATTGAATCGGCGCTGATTGCGGCGCTCTCGTAGCTTCGCTTTCTGGTCTTGCCGGTCCAACCTCTCCAGTATTTGATGCAGCAGCTGACTTGTTGAAGGTGCTTGTGGTGTTGAAGGAGGAATGTCTACAGCTTATTCTGCGGACTGGCTGGTAGTGGCCGTTGGAGGCCTGAGATATTTCCCGTTAGGGACGTACTGATCATCCCGTGGAAGCATGGCTTTGGTGTCCCCAGCTCTGTAGGAGACTCCAGCTGCTGAGACGAGATCTGAAACCAAGGCGGGAAAAGGTAAGTTGTCCGCAATCTGTACGTGTTCCATAGCATTCCAGATATGTCTTGGTAGAGTCAGAGGCTGGTCTGTGAGGATGCACCATAGTAGAACGGCCATGTCTGCAATGAAGGAGGACTCATGAGTGCTCGGAAAGACGTAATGGGACATGATCTGTGCCCATACTCGAGCCTCCAAGGTAAGTGCTGAAGCCGATATTCCCTTAGGGCGGGAACGATGGTATCTAAAAATCCATCTGCTGCCAGGTTGTGCAATAACTCTGAGAACAGCGTCCCAGTCAAATTTGTACATCTAGCGCTTGAGTGCGGCCTCTTGAAATGCGTCTATTCCTTCTGGAGCAAGGGAAAGATCTAGAGCTCATTGAATGGCCTCTTCTGTAATGGGGACTTGCTTCTGACGAACATAGACAGACTGCAAGGTTGGCAGGTGGAAATTAGAGTAGAACTCGACTACCCAGGAAAGATTAACCTGCTGTGGCTGTCTCTGTAGGAATCCCATTGTCGTCGCTCAATTCGCGGCTCAACAAATTCAGCAATACAGGTCGGGAGGATAAGAAGGTATTCGTTGTTGTAACTCCTTTCTGCCAGGATGGGGAACATCTGCTCACAGTAGCGCGGAGTGTCCTTTGCTGGGAAGGCTTTCTCTTTTTCATTGACCTTTATAATCCTCTTAATTCTTTTTGTTGAAGGCTTAACTGCAGTTGAAGATGGCTCTGCCACTAATGCTCTTTTTTGTTCCTGTCCTTACTGTTGATTTGGGAGTAGCTTTCTCCTTGCCTTTTTTGGTGGCCATCCTAAAAAAAAAGAGAAAGTACGTTAAAATGTCAAGGGTTAGAGCAAGGAAGAGAACGGGAAAGGTGGTAATCAATGCACAGCAAAGAAGAATGAAGTTAACACATGGTCATGACTACATGTGAAAAGTCATCAATGGAAATTTGCAAGTGCATGGGATGACAGTTAAATGCAAGGTGTTTATTGGCATGCCGGCAAAGGCATGAGTAGCATAGATAAAGCATTCAATGTCCGAGGGAGATTACCAAGTCTTCCAAACTAACAATCTATTTGTATTAACAATTATATATAATTAATAAAATAGAAAAAGGGTTTTGTGAAAACCAAGCATTCAGAGTAGTACATTAAAAGATATCTGAAAATAGTGCACAATGCCATACGGGCTTTTTCACAAACACTTAGCATGCATGGTAAATAAGGTATAGAAAGTATTAAATTGAACATGCAAGCAACCCTTTAAGAAATAATATTTAATTGTCAAATAATTTCTTAATAATTCACAAGCAAAATGTAGAAGAAAACAAATACTCAATTAAATTTCCAACACCAATTAAAGGAACAAAGAAAAAGAAAATATAGATAATGAAAGTAAAAAAGAAAACATGAATAAAAGAAAAAGAAAAATAATAATGAAAAAGTAAAGAAGGAAGAAGAAATAAACCTTGATAATGGATGTGAAAAAGAAAAAGAGAGATAGTGAGAAAGAAGGAAGAAAGAAGAAGGGGGGAAGAAAGAAGAAGTGAAAAGAAAAAGTAGGATTTGGGGAAGAAAAAAGATAAGATATTTGGCAGATTTAGATGAGTTGTGTGGCGCATGCGACGCAGACGCGTAGGTCACGCGTGGGCGCGAATAGCGCTTAGGTAAAGTGACGCGGAAGCGTCGGTCACGCGGACGCGTGACATGGATTGTAATGGTGGCGCGAGGGCAGCCTCGCGTTCGCACAACTCTCTGTGTGAACCTCATTTTGCCAAATTCTAGGGTGACGCGGTCGCGTGGTTGACGCGATCGCGTGAATGGCCATACGTAGAAAAGCGACGCGGACGCGTGGGGCCGCGGATGCGTGGGGCCGCGGACGCGTGGGGCTGCGAACGTGTGGGGCACGCGGACACGTGGGGCATGCGTTCGCGTGGTAGGGCTTGTTCTTCTAGCATGAGTCCAGCCCAACTCCAGCTCAACTCTCAGCCATACACCCTTTTTACGTCGATTTTTAGGGCACGCGTTCGCGTGTGTGACGCAGACGCGTGGGAGGCCTTTTTCCCACATGGCGCGGACGCGCGGGCGACGCGATCGCGTGGATCAAATTGTGCTAAAGGCACGCCTCTAGCCACGCTCTCGCATGACTCTCTGTAAAGTCTCTTTTTTTCCTCGAGGCACATATGACGCGGACGCGTCGACGACGCTGTCGCTTCACGTGCTCCTCTTTTTTTTATGCAATATGCAAATGCAGATGCAAACTATAGGCACTGGTACTGAGAAGAGTTATTGAAAAAGGAAATTAAGGAGAGGGGGAAGAACGATCATACCATGGTGGGTTGTCTCCCACCCAGCACTTTGCTTTAACGTCCTTAAGTTGGACGCTCCACTAGCTCAGTCTTCTACTGTGGGTGGATCTTCCAAGAGGAAGATCTCTAGCTCCTGGTTTTTCGCCATCTTTTCGCCATGAAATAACTTCAGGCGATGTCCATTTACCTTTATAAGTTCGGAACTTGAAGGATGGCTCAAGTGAAAGACTCCGTATGGCTCCGCCCTCTCTACTCGATAAGGACCGTCCCATCTGGATCTCAGCTTGCCTGGCATGAGCCGCAATCTGGAGTTGTAAAGGAGGACTAAGTCCCCAGGTTGAAACTCTCTTCTCTTGATGTTCTTATCATGCACAGCTTTCACCTTCTCTTTATACAGCCTGGAGTTTTCATAAGCTTCTAGGCGAAGGTTTTCTAATTCTTGCTGTTGCAACTTCCGTTCAGCTCCGGCTTTCTCATAGTCCATGTTGATCTCTCTCACCGCCCAGAATCCTTTGTGTTCTATCTCTACTGAGAGGTGACAAGCTTTTCCATAAACCAAGCGGAAGGGACTCATTCCTATAAGTGTCTTGTATGCAGTCCGATATGCCCAAAGCGCGTCTTGTAGCCTGGTGCTCCAGTCCTTCCTATGAGGCTTGACTATTTTCTTCAGGATACGCTTTATTTCTCTATTTGACACTTTTGCTTGTCCATTAATCTGCGGGTGGTATGCTGTGGCTACTTTGTGAATAACGCCATGCTTCTTCAATAGGGTGCTCAGTCTCCTGTTACAGAAATGGGTACCATGATCGCTCACGATTGCTCGTGGTGATCCAAAGCGACAGATAATATGGTTTCTAACAAAAAAGACAACAGTGTTAGCATCATCGGCATGGGTAGGAATTGCTTCCACCCATTTAGAAACATAATCCACAGCTAACAATATGTATGTAAAACCGCTTGAGTTTGGAAACGGTCCCATGAAGTCAATGCCCCAAACATCAAAAATCTCACAGAACAACATAATTTGTTGGGGCATCTCATCCATCTTGGATATGTTACCAAACCTTTGGCATGGGGAACAAGATTTACAAAAAATAGTAGCATCTTTAAAAAGAGTGGGCCACCAGAATCCACAGTCTAGGATTTTTCTAGCTGTCCTTTGAGGACCAAAATGTCTACCACTCTCAGATGAGTGGCAGGCCTCTAAAATGGACTGGAATTCTGATTGAGGAACACATCTCCTAATTATCTGGTCAGCACCATACCTCCACAGATAGGGGTCATCCCATATATAATATTTGGACTCACTTTTCAGCTTGTCCCTCTCGTGCTTAGTAAAATTTGGAGGGAAAGTATGGCTAACTAGATAATTAGCTACAGGTGCATACCAAGGAACTACTTCAGATATTGCATGCAAGCTGTCAAAAGGAAAAGCATCATTGATAAGAGTGGAGTCATCCTTAATGTGCTCAAGGCGACTCAAGTGGTCTGCTACTAAATTCTGAGAACCACTCCTATCCTTAATTTCTAAATCAAATTCTTGTAGCAGCAATATCCATCGTATTAGCCTTGGTTTGGACTCCTTTTTGGCTAATAAATACTTTAGAGCTGCATGGTTTGAGTACACTACCACCTTAGTACCAAGTAAATAGGCTCGGAATTTATCCAAAGCAAAAACAATAGTCAAAAGCTCTTTCTCGGTAGTAGTGTAATTAGACTGAGCAGCATCTAATGTCTTGGAAGCATAAGCAATTACGAAAGGATCCTTACCTGCGTGCTGGGCTAGCGCTGCTCCCACCGCATGGTTGGAAGCATCACACATAATCTCAAAGGGCTGGCTCCAGTCTGGTCCTCTCACAATTGGAGCTTGAGTTAAGGCGATCTTCAGCTTGTCGAACGCCTCTATACAATCCTCACTGAACTCGAACTCAATATCTTTCTGCAGAAGTCTGGATAAAGGCAGTGCTACCTTACTGAAGTACTTGATGAACCACCGGTAGAAACCTGCATGGCTAAGGAACGAACGAACTTCCCTCACGGTGGAGGGGTAAGGCAGACTAGAAATGACATTTACCTTTACCGGATCTATAGAAATACCAGTGTTAGAGACAACATGCCCTAGTACAATACCTTGTTTGACCATAAAATGGCACTTTTCAAAATTTAAAACAAGGTTTGAACTAACACACATGTCTAACACTCTAGATAGACTATCAAAGCAAAGATTAAAGGAATCACCGTATACACTAAAATCATCCATAAAAACCTCCATACAGTTCTCAATAAAATCAGAGAAAAGACTCATCATACACCTTTGGAAAGTAGCTGGTGCATTGCACAAGCCAAAGGGCATTCTCTTATAATCATAAGTCCCAAAAGGACATGTAAAAGTAGTCTTTTCCTGATCTTCAGGAGCTATATGAATCTGGAAATAGCCTGTGTAACCATCTAAAAAGCAATAATGTGATTTACCTGACAGGCGATCCAGTATTTGATCAATGAATGGCAGGGGGTAGTGATCCTTACGAGTGGCCTGGTTGAGGCGCCTGTAATCAATGCAGACCCTCCAAGCATTCTGTACTCTGGTTGCTATGAGCTCTCCATGCTCATTCTTCACTGTAGTGACTCCAGACTTCTTGGGCACCACTTGTACTGGGCTTACCCATTCACTGTCTGAGATGGGGTAGATGATATCTGCCTCAAGTAGTCTGGTCACTTCCTTTTTGACAACCTCTAAGATAGTGGGATTCAGTCTTCTCTGGGGTTGACGAACAGGCCTTTCTCCCTCTTCTAAAAATATTCTGTGCTCACAAACTTGAGGGTTGATGCCTACTATGTCTGCCAAGCTCCACCCAATTGCCTTCTTGTGTCTCCTTAGCACACTAAGTAACTGCTCTTCTTGTTGGAAAGTGAGTTCCCTTGCAATGATTACTGGGAGCTTCTGATCATCCTCAAGGTAAGCATACTTGAGGTGGGGTGGTAGAGGCTTTAATTCCAATTTCTGCTTCTGACCGGCCATTGGGTCTTCTGGAGCTGGTGAAAATGACAAGGTGTCCTCATTGTGTTCAGTGGGTTTCCCCACACTTGGACCTTGCTCCATGTGCATCTCTTCTATCTCTTCCTGATGAACTGCAGCTACAGTCTCATCAATGATGTCGCATTGGAAGACGGAATGATCTTCCGGAGGGTGCTTCATGGCTTCATTCAGATTGAAGCTTACTGCTCGGCCGTCTATTTCAAAAGAGTAAGTTCCTGAAAAGGCATCCAGCTTGAACTTTGAAGTCTTCAAGAATGGTCTTCCAAGCAGGATTCATGACGGCTTCCCTGAGTCATTTTGGGGCATCTCCAGGATATAAAAGTCAATGGAAAATGTGAGCCCCTTAATGCCCACCAGCACATCCTCAGCAATTCCAACCACTGTAATAATGCTCTTATCTGCTAACACAAAACGAGCTGCCGAACTTTTTAAAGGAGGGAGCCTCAAAGCATCATATATGGACAAAGGCATTATACTAACACACGCGCCTAAATCACACATACAGTCAAAAAATATTACACCCCCAATGGTTAAGTTAACTATGCATGGTCCTGGGTCACTACATTTTTCAGGTATATCCCCCATTAAAGCAGATATGGAACTACCTAAAGGAATAGTTTCTAATTCATTAATCTTATCCTTATGTATGCACAGATCCTTTAGAAATTTTGCATATTTAGGTACGAACGCGTCATTCAATGAAAGAAACATACAGCTCATGGTAACAAAATAAAATAACATAAAATGCAAATAAATAAATTCCAACTAATAAATTAGCACTCTATTGCAACTCCCCGGCAACGGCGCCAAAAATTGACACGTCAGAAATTTGTAGATTAAGAATTATTAAGAAAAATGGCATTGCAAGTACAGCTCTTAACCAGCAAAAATCAACTTGTCAATTTAGAAAAGAGTTGTCACAAATTTTAGAAATAAAATACTGGGAGTATGAGTCCCAGGTCGTCTCCCAACGAGCTGCAGGAAGATGTGCTATTTTATTAATCAGAGGTTTTCCAAAATGGTTTTTTAGTTTGATAAACAGGAAATTAAATTAGAGAATTTATGTAATTTAAATAAAATCTCGACCAGGAGAAGATTAATCGGAAGTTCTATCCTTGTTGGAATTTTCTCAAGATCAATCAATAATTAGTAGTTGTTTCCACTTAGTTAACCCTCAACGAATGAGGGAAAGTCAAGTTAAAAGTTAACTTCTATTCACAAGTCCTAATCCTCTCCCTTGGAAAGGATTAGAGTTAGTGACTAACAAGCCAACCAACAACGAACCAATTATAATTGAACTTCTTGAGTATTCCAACTCAAGGTTCTCCTTTTAATCAACTCCCAATCAAGTTGGAAAACTACTCCAATATCATAAATGTAGACTTTTCAAAATAAAAAGGGGAAATAAAAAGAGACATGATAAACAATAATCAAAGAGATCAATTAAAATAAAAATAGTCTTGCATTAATGAACTCTAAAAGTAATCCAATGTTAACTCTGGACAGATTAAGGATATGAAAGAGTAAGTAAAAAGTAAGTAAACAAACTAGAATGACCAAGTCCGGAGGTAGACTCTTCTTAATAACCGAAGCCAAAATCTTCAAATCCTCAATTATGAGTATCTAGAAAAAAAACCTAGGGGAAGAGTGAAAATCAGATCTAAAAACTAAAAATTATGCGGAATGAATGTCGTCATTTGTCTCTGCATGTTTCCTGGCTCTAATCTACGTTTCTGGGCCGAAAACTGGGTTAGAACGCGACCCAGAATTCACGCCAGCAACTTTTGTAAATTCTGCAGATCGCGCACGCCACGCGACCGCGTTGTCCACGCGTTCGCGTCATCCGGCATTTTTTCGTGCCACGCGTGCACGTTGTCCACGCATTTGCGTCACTTGTGCAGCTTCCAATCCACGCGGTCGCGTCAGGCACGCGAGCACGTCATTGCAATTTTCTCCAATTCGCGCGGTCGCGTGAGCCATGCACCCGCGTCACTTCTCGCTGGTCATCTCCTCAACTTCTTGTGTTCCTTCCATCTTTGCAAGCTTCCTCTTCATTCTCTAAGCCATTCCTGCCCTATGAAGCCTGAAACACTTAACACACGGATCACAACATCGAATGGTATAAAGGAGGATAAAATAAAAAATATACAATTAAAAGATCTTTAGGAAGCAAGTTTTCAATCATAGAACATTTTTAGGAAGGATTTGTAAATACATGCAAATCATATGAATAAGTGGATGAAGACTTGATAAAACCACACAATTAAACACAATATAAATCATAAAATAGTGGTTTATCACAGAGCGGAAGCAGAAATGGGAGAAAAGGGCAGAGGAGGCTGTAAGGTGGTGCTGCCAGCGGCGATGCCCACTCCGGCGACAATGGCGCCGCGGTTGCTTGATGGCGGTGGAGCAGAGATTAAGAACGGAGGTAGAGCAGGGAGGGCGGTTGATATAGAGAGAGGGCCGAGGAATGAAAAAGAGAGGGAGAGCGAGGAAGAGGTGGTTGTGGCGACGGTGTGGTGTCGCCGGAGGTCACTGGTTGTGGAGGGAGAAAGGAGAAGGGTGTTTGTGGTGAGTGAGGGAGAAGGAAAAGAGACGTTGGGGTGAGGGACGAAAGGGGGTTGCGCAAATGCGCTAGGGCTTCGCGTCCCTGGGGTAAGTAAAAATTTGAATCCACGCGTGCGCGCACCGTGCGCGTCCACATGGGTGAGAAAATAAGGAAGTGGCACGGAAGGGCCATATGCGCCTACGCGTAGATGGGAGAATTGGGGATTGGCGCGTACGTGTACAGTGCACGTCTGCGCGGGTGTGCTTGGCCAGAGGCACAAAAGAGGCCCAAAGTTGGCACAGCTCTCGGGTCCCTTGGCATGGTTGATGCTATAACGCATCGACGCGCGCGCGCACTGTGCGCGTTCGCGTGGATGGCTTGAGGTTATTGAATGGGCACGGAGGCGCCAGGTGTGCCAACGCGTGGGTAAGGAAACAGGAAGTGGCACAAACGCGTACAGAGTGCATCCGCGTGGGTTGAGGCACAGAGTTGGCCCAAAATTGGCACAAATCTCTGGTCCTTGGCCCAGAAAACTTAAATACGCAGCCGACGTGCGCACACACTATGCGCTTGCGCGTGGCTTGGATTTCTCCTTTTTTTTATAAGAGCCTCAAAAAGAGCTTATAACCTTTCCATCATTCTCTAAGATTCTAAAACTAGCTAAGATGCAAAATTAAACACACTTTTGAAACATTGGAGATTTTTCAAACAAATTGAGAAAACTTGCAATCCAAGCAAAAACTCAAATTCAAAGAATCATCCCTAATTAAAGCATAGAATGTATAAACACCTTAGCAAGCAAAGCAAAATATACTAAGAAGTAAAGAAATTATATACAATGGAACCCAATTCATTCATTCATTATATCTACAAGAGAATGGAAAGAGTTTACCATGGTGGGGTGTCTCCCACCAAGCACTTTTAGTTTAAGTCCTTAAGTTGGACAATTAGGAGGCTTCTTGTCAAGGTGGCTTATGCTTGTATCCATCCTTGAACCTCCAAGAGTGCTTGTCCTTCAATCTGTTGTCAGATGTTCCAACCTTCTTCACCAAGCTTTGGTGAGGTTCTCTCCAAAATATGAGCTCCCAAAATTGATTGCTATGATGTGATCCAGGATCCCATACTTTGTCTTTGCACCCATCTTCTAGTTGATCGACTTGATTCCATCCGGGTGACAAGAAAGCAGAATTCTCATGAAAGCACCAAACTATCCTCCTAGACCCATTCAATTGAGCATTGCACCAATTCATGCTCTTCAATTTTGAGCTTCCAACCATAATGAGTCTAGATTTAGAATGCCAACTACTAAACATCCTCCTCTTTCGCTTAATTCCACAAAGTGCCCTAAGTTGGCCATCCGTCTCAAGCAAACCATACTCAAGTGGGATAATAAAGCTGAGAGTTAGAAGTTTTACCCACTCAAGCGAAGGATTGGATGGCGAACTAGGTGGAGGAGTTTCCAAAGATCTTGATAAAGCATGCTCTACTCCCGTCCATCCTCTTCTAGAGGCTTCCACCACTTGGCAAGGTTTTTCAAGTTTCTCCTCTTACCAAGCTTCCTCAAGTTCACATTCTTCTTCACCAATTTTTTCTATCTCTTCCCCATCACTCTCATCATAAATAGGAGGTCTAGTGAAGTCTACCTCGTCATAAATTTTAAACATTGTGGGGAAGGGCTCTTCAAACTCGAAAGGATCATATGTTGATGCGGAATCATCATAGATAGGAGGGCTTGTTGCTTGGAACATTTCTTCCAGTTCCTCACTTACAATAGGTCTTGGAGGTTGCACGTCCTCCTCAACCTTGCTTTCTAGTCCACCGGGAGAAGGCTCAACAAGATTGTCAAGGAAATTGGTCAATGTGGGCAAAAAATCACTAGTGATGGAATCCACTTCCTGATCAATTTCCTTCAACTCTCCGTTTACTTTTGCAACTTTACTCTCCTCTTTAACATCTCTTCCATACTCTGTGGAGGAGGGTTCTTCAACTTGAGATTCCCTTATGTGCTCAACATATCCCAAACATCCACCCACTACTTTCTTTTGTTTGCTAATCTCTACCTTCTCCTCTTGTTGCACTTCTTACTTCAACTCTTCTTCCTCACCATGGAGCTTCAAGTTCATTCCTTCACTAAGCTCCTTGATTGTTTATCCACATTTAACAATGGGGGTACTTATGGTGCATGAGCTTAGGTGGGATGTTAGGTGATTCACGGCTTCTACCATGCTAGCTATCATTGCTCTTAGCTCCTTAAACTTAGTTTCATCCTCCTCTTATCGCCTTAAGATACGAGATTCAAGGTCTCTCAGTTCTAATATGAAGGTTTTGTCGGGAGGTGGTGGTGGAAGATAGGGTTCGGTGTTTGAGGGAAGATTGTTGATGTTGGAAGGTGGTTCATATTGGTGGAATTCTTGAGGTGGTGTATGTAAAATTTGTGGTTCTTGGGAGTATTGGTATTGGGATGGTGGTTGTTCTAGATATGGTTCATATGGTAGTTGATATGGTGTGTATGAGTTATGGTCATATGGAGTTGAATGGTGGTGTGAGGCTTGTGAGTATGGTTTATGGCTATATTGAGGAATGGGATCATATGCATATGACGATTGTGGTTGACAACCACAATGAGGATCATCACACACATTGGCTTGATACACATTAGGATCAGGATTATACCCATAATAGTTCGGAGGAGGTTGTTGCCATGAAGGTTGTTTATAAGTTTGGGGACCTTCCCATCCTTGATTTCCAAATCCTTGATATATATCCTCATTAGAGCTTTCATTTCCTACAACATAAGTTGAACTATACTCATAGCCAAAAGGATGAGAATTCATAGTGAAAGAGAAGATAAAAACAAAGATTAATAAGAAACAAAGAAAATAAAATCCTAAACTAGCAAAAACTAGCAAACAACTCAAAATTCAAGCTATTCACAATATATACAATAGCCAATAACATAGCACCATTGTGTTTCTCCGACAACGGCGACCATTAATTTGATGAGAGAAGAATCGTTTTCGGTCTAGATTTTCTTCCTAAAGAAAGGAATTACTTCGTTGCAAGCATAGCTCCAAACCAACAAACAACTCTCCCATCAAATTAAAATATCGGTTTTGTCACAAGTACAAACCCCAAATGAAAATTTACCGAAGTATTTGGACTCCGGGTCGTCTCTCTAGGAAACAATAGAATGCTCAATTACTGGCTATAAAGGGGTAGGGGTTTTTTTGGCTTATAAGAGGGCAAGAAAAGTAAATTCGGCAAGTGATTAAAGAAAACAAGTTAAAGAACTCTTGGCTAAGACTTAGGTAATTGAGATCATCATCCTTGTCAACAAATCGAATATTGATAATCATGAGAGGCCAACCTATTAAGTCTACTTCCCAAAAGCTTTAAGTACGTCAAATAGGTTTGATCACATCAACCCATAAGTCCCAACCTACCTACTAATTAACTTAGTAGTGGGTTAGCGTCAATGGGTGTCAAATTGATCACCAAGGGTTCTCAAATCACCAAATCCATTATACCCAATGACTCAAATTTACCCAATTCCCTTAGCTTAGACCAAGAGTTGACAAAACTACTCAAAAACTAAGGAGAACATTTCATCAAACACATAGAGTGCAATAGAAATAAGCATCATAAATTGCAAGAATAATAAAGTCTACCAACTACTAATTGTAAGAAATGTAATATCACAACTCAATTCTTTAATGAAAAAAACATCAACATCAAATTGCATTAAATGTAAACCAAATCCAACATGAGTTCATCATCACAAAAGAGACATAAAAGAGAAATTAATATTACAACTAAGAGAATCAAGGTATAGAAATGAGAAATTATAAAGGAAACAAGATGAGATCAAGAAATTAAACATGGATATAAAATAATCTAACCTAATTCTAACCTAATTCTAGAGAGAAGAGGGAGCTTCTCTCTCTAGAAAACTAACTAAAGGCTCATGTTGGCTAAACTAATTGCTCCCCCTTTGCTTGGACTTCAATTCTGCATGAAATACACTCAGAAACAAGTTGGATTTGGGCCTGGGCAGCTCATAAATCGCCCCCAGCATTTTGCCTTTAAGTGGGCCATGTGAGAGTATCGGCGCGTGTGCGCTATGTGTGCGTGCGCGTCGATTGGCAAAATCTTCACCCGGACGGACGCGGCATGTACGCGTGCGCGTATTTATGTAAGACCACTTTTGCGCGTGCGCGCCTTGTACGCGTGCGCGTCGATTGATGCATTCCCAATCTTTGTTTCTTCATACATTCTCCTCTTTGCATGCTTTTCTCCTCATTCTTTCCATCCAATACTTGCCTTATGGACCTGAAATTACTCAACAAACATATCAAGGCATCGAATGGAATTAAAGTGAATCAAAATCACCAATTTAAGGGCCTAAAAAGCATGTTTTTACACTTAAGCACAATTCAAGGGAGAATTACAAAACCATGCTATTTCATTGAATAAATGTGGGAAAAGGCGGTAAAATCCCCTAAAATAAGCACAAGATAAATCACGAAATCAGAGTTTGTCAGTATATATAGCATTATTCTCAACCAAATCAAAGTTTAGCGGTATTAGGAACAAATATATATTGTGCCACTGGATATTGTGGTAAGCTAAATTTCTTATTCACTGCTGATTCCTGTTCAGTTCAGTCAGAATGTTAATATTGGTTCACCTGATTCTTATGTGTTCTGTTGAGTTCTTTTGCATGAAGAAAACTTTTTTCTTCATGAATGAATATTTTTCACGTCATATTCAGCATATGAATTGTGTTCGGTTGGGTGAAAATTTGATTTAACTGATCTTCGTTTTGCAGAATTTTATGTTGGGAACACATGGCGTGGAGTACATTGATAAAATGACAAACAAGGCATACCGGTTTGATGTTGAGCAGTATGCCCACCACCGCCAGTTTCTTGACAAAAGAAAACTTGTTTCGCATCCATTTGTAAGTTGTAATTTATAAACATTCTTCAATAATTCTCTCATTTGTTATTTGTTTCCACTAAAATATTCTATCATTTACCCACAATTCAGCTATTTGTGCCAATTTGTAACGGAGCTCATTGGTGGTTGTGGATTGCTGATGTCAAGAAAAAGAAATTCTATGTGCTTGATCCTATCAATAAACCGAAAAAACATATACTTGAATCAAGAGTGATGCTGAACAAATTTGTTGTAAGTTATTTTCTTGTAAATTATTCAAATAATTTAGTATATGAAATGAGTTCGATTCACTGTTTATGCTTCTTTTTTTTTTTTGTGTCCCTTTCAGGGATTAATAATTTCTCAGATGAGGGTTTACGCTGGGGCGAAACTCTTAATGGAAGATGGGCTGGGAAAAGAAGCAGAGTATATCCAACTGAATGGTGAACGTACAGAGTAAGAATCTTTCTCTTCTATAGTCCTATATTTAATTTATTTTATTTTGTATACCATTAATCGTATTATATTCAATTCTTGCTTAGCTATGATTGTGGAATATACGTCATGAAATGGCTTGAAACAATCGATCCACGAAAGATCAAGAGCGGGAAGAGATATAAATATAGAGTTTGGACACAAGTAAGTACTTTCTAAATTAATAAACTTCTTTCTTTTCTTATTTTAGTTGAGTTCATTTGTTATGTAACTAATTCCTTTCAATTGAAATGTAGGAAGAGATTGATGACTTCAGGTACCAATATGGTCCAAATCTTCTGTTGCATGAAATGAACAAAATCAGAAAGCAAGTGATTAGGAAATCTAAAGCAATAAGACTGTCAAAGCCTTCTGCTGCCCTCTCCAGCCCTTATTGTAAATTCACATATGGAGATTTAGATAGTAAATAAGATATACTGTGATTCACTAGTTGTATTTGACAATATTTTGTTTAACTTATTTAAAAAAATAATGTATATATGTGAATATTAATGTAAATGCTAATCTATGTATCTAATCTTAATATCAATAACTTTTTCAATGTATTCAATGTACTCATCTGAGATGTTAATTTATAAATCTCTTGGAACTATCTGGCTGTTGTTTTATTTCAGGTTCTCAGTGATTGCAATCAGTGTATTTACAAATATATTAGAAACACCAAGAAACACAGTGAACCGAAATTAATACACTAGCCGAACCGAAAGTTTCAAATACACTGAACCCTAAACCTCTAAAACCCTAAAATCCTAAACCCATAAACCTCTAAAACCCTAAAACCCTAAAGCCTAACACTAAACCCTAAACCCTAAAATCCTAAACCCTAAACCCTAATCTATAATCCCCTAAACCCTAAACTCTAAATCCTAAAACCCTAAAGCCTAACACTAAACCTTAAACCCCTGAACCCTGAACCCTAAATCATAAACCCTAAATCCTGAATACTAAACCCTGATTCCCGTTTCTCAAAACAAATTCTAATTATTCAACTTAGAAATTAATACACCGAATCAAAAAACTGCAAATATCAATATAGAATTTCACAAAAAAAGTGACTATTCATTAAACAATAACAACAGTCAGAAATTACCCCTGCTATAACCATGGTGAACCGAAATTTGCTCATGGATGAACAAAAATTTACATTAATAAAAGCTAAAACTTGTACAATCCTCTCTTGGATAATTCATATCTGGTACATTGTAAAGAGTGGAGCTTGACTGAATCAATGATGCAGAGTCTAAAAGGTTTAACTACAAAAGACATAATTAATTATATATTAGCAAAATGAACAATTGAATTTTTAACTAATCAAAAGCAAGTCAATTTTCCCTCGCTTGGAGCTGTATCTTTCTTTTTCTTCATGGCATTTGAGATCTTTTTTTCCAGATTTTGATCCAAGTCTGTTCTAGGGCCGACCTCTTGTTTTGACACGTGGTGGGCTTTGAAGGTCATTCACATTGCTTAATGCCGCTTCTTTGTGTGTTAACAAACTTTTTTCTTTGCTTCTCTCTTGATATTCTTCCATCTCCACCATGACCTTATCAAATGCTCAGTGTAGAATGATAACGAGGATTCTTGTTAAGGTTTGGAATCGATCAAAACAAGCATCAATTCGTTGGTAGCATAGTCCAAACCAACAATGAATTCTCAAGATCAAATATTAAATCCAATACAAAATAATCGAGAGTATTTAGCTCCCGGGTCGTCTTCCCTAGGAGTTGCAATAAAATGTACAATTATTGGCTATTAGAGAGCATGGAGAATTGAGAATGAAAGCAAGAGAGCAAGAGATATAAATAGCAAGAAAGTAAATGAGCATGCAAGGAATGTAAATGGCAACTCTTGGCAAGAATTGGGGAATTTAGGATTCCTATCCTAGTTATGGACCACAAACATAGCAATTGTGTGGAATCAATCCAAATCAGTCAATCCTCCTTGAGAATTAGTCAAAAGGCGTAATTGATCTCAATCCATAAGTCCTAGTCAACTCACTAATTACCTAGTGAAAGACTAGCGTCAATGGAAACCAAACCAATTAACCATTCTCATACAATGCGAAATGGACATCCACAACTCAGTTCCACCCAAACACCCAGTTTCTCAACCAAGAGTGTGAAAATTAAACATGCAAGAAATTAAACATCAAAGCAATTAAAAGTCAAAGCAATTAACTGCAAGGAAAGGAAACTTAAAATGCAAGAAAACCTCTTGGCAAGTAATTGAGAGTTAAAGTTACCTATCCTAGCCATTGACCACAAACACATAATGATTATGAAGAATTAATCCTACTTAGTCAACCTTACATTGAAGATAAGTCAAATAGGCATAGTTAATTTCAATCCCTAAGTCCTATGTCAACACTAAGGGGTCACACAGAGTCAAGGGAGACCAAATCAACTAACTACTCTAATATATCAAACAAGAATGGACATCAATGACTCAAAGATCACCAATGTCACCAATTTCAAGCCAAGAGTTAAGAAAAACTAAGTGAAAACTAAGTCAAGCATTTTATCAAACACTTGGTGTGCATGAAACTAAAATAATATTAAAAATTCATTAAATAAATTCTAAAGCTACCAAAGCAAGAAAATGATAACAACAACTAAGAAAAGCAATAAATGAGCATAAAACATAAATTTGTATTAATTGTAAATTAAAATAACAAGAGTGTCATAAAACATAAAAATGACAAAATAAAGGAAATAATAAGAGAAATGAAGAAGAAGAACAAAGAAGCAATAACAATAAATGACAAGGAAAAGTAAATAGAAACAAGAAGTAAAAGTAGAAATTACAAGAAATTAAAATAAAGAACCCTAATTCTAGAGAGAGGGGGAGCTTCTCTCTCTAGAAAATGAACTACATGACTAAAATCTAACCCTAGTTGCTCCACCCTTTCACATAGAGTGAGGCCTTGTTTAATATGGGAAGAATCAGCTTCAGAAGGTCCAAAAACTGGGCTCTGGAGGCCCAGAAATCACCCCCAGCGATTTCCATTAAGTGAGTCACGTGCTGGGACGTGTGCGGACACACAGGTGTATGCGTACACACACATGCTGATTTTCTTCTTGTGCGTACGCACAGGCGGTTGTGCGTACGCACACATGGCTGTGTCTGTGTGGCTCTCATGCGTACGCACACTCCAATGTGTGCTTCTCCTTTGTTTTCTTCATGCTTTCTCCCTTTGTACATGCTTCCTTCCACTTTTGCCTTGTCAAACTTGCCTTTAGGACCTAAAATCACTCAACAAACACGTCATGGCATCGAATGGCATAAAAATGGGATAAAAGTGATTAAAATAAGTACAAAATAGCATATTTTTACATTTAGGCACAATCTAGCGAGAAAACACAAAAGCATGTTATTTTGATGAATAAATGTGGGTTTGTATGATGAAATCCACTTAAATCAAAGCAAAATATATCGTCAAATATGGATTCATCATAGAATTCCGGTCAACTCTTCAGACTCTGATGCAAATTCACATATATTGTGCGACCGAAACACCAATTCATCAAATCTCTTACTTCTCGGCTCCAATAGAGGTTCATCTTGGCTATTTTTTATGTGTGTATGTCTCCTCTTTATCTTCTTGCTCCAGCGTTCCAATATGTATTTCGGTGCCACGTTATTCACTCGCTCAAAGTTTAGGACGCTTAGCGAATGGTGGCACAATATGCCCCTAGACTCAAACAGCAAGCAATGGCACTTCACATCTCATGATACTGCGTCGTAGGTGACGACAAACTTGTGGAATGTGGAGTTGGAAACCTGCTCTATGACTTCATATGTTGTGAAACCTAGGGTGGAATGCATTGATCTTGTGATACAGTTCACTTTACCTCTAAATTGAGCTTGAACTTCCCTGAACTTCTCATGGGTATATACATGCTGAAACTGTGCCTCTATCGCTGATTTTGTTACGCACGGTATCAGGGTGTGAAAATCTGCAGCATCAAATTCTCTCTCTGCTTCCTAGGCAATTGCCGTATTACTTCACAAATTGTCTCAAGGAGCTATTCTGTGTAATGAACTTGTTGAAAAATAAATGCATGCTCTCGCTCCTTTGTGTGCTTCTCATTCCGGCCCAGAAGTGGTGATCCAAGTAAACTGGAATCCATATATGCCGATCCTTATATAGCTCTGCAAAACAAACCGAACCCATAAGGTGTGGTGAACCGAAAACAGTGCATGCTTTTGGAAAAAAAGATATGAGCATTAATTCGAATTGAAACCTCAATTACCTGAAACCCACTTGTTGCCTCCGAGGCAATACTTTGTAAGGAAATCGTTCCAGTTTTTGTCAAATGCGTCTTTTGTGTACGAGTTTCAAACAACATGACTCGTCTCTTGTTCAATATCAATGTGTCCCTTGTAGCCGTTTAATTTGCTTGGGATCTTCTTCATAATTTGTCAGATGCACCAACGGTGAATTGTTGTTGGCCTGCACAGCTCAATTGCCCTTTGAATCGATGCGCATTGATCGGTAAGAATACCTTTTGGTGTCTTTCCTCCCATGCAACGTAGCCAACACTCAAATAGCCATTTGAATGATTGGATGTCCTCATTTTTTATCAGCGCGCATCCGAGAAGTGTCGACTGGTCGTGGTGATTCATGCCCACAAAAGAACCTAAAACCAAATTGTACCTGCATAAATAACAAGCAGACTGTAGTGAACCGAAATATATACATGCACTGAACATCAAAATATATTTGAATGAACCGATTACCTATTTGTGTTATAGGTGGTGTCAAATGAAACCATGTCTCTGAAATACTCAAATGCAGCCCTGCTTCTTGCATCGGCCCAGAATACATGTCTAATGCAGTGATCGCCTTCAAGGTTGAGCTCAAAGAAGAAATTTTGGTTCTTCTCTTTCATTCTTACTAGGTACTTCCCAAATTCGTTGGCATCATCTTCTTCGGAAATATTCCGTACTTCCCTTATGATGTAACTCCTCACATCTTTTTCAATAAAACCTAGTTCACGGTGGCTGCCAGCTGCTGCCACAAATGATTGGTAAGTTTTGCTCGGTCTGATTCTGGCTTCCTCGTGGGTTTCGATGGTGCGATGCACAAATATGCTAAGCTCCCTGTGTTGTTTGAGAATCTCAGCCTGGTTTTGGACAGCAAGGATGCGAGTGATTCAGAATAACTTTGGAAATTGTCCAAACACCAACGTCCTTCATTATGTGTACATAAATCCTAGCTGGATAGTTTAACCCAGCTGAGGGATTTGTCTTCAGAGTTGGAGATATCTTGGATTTCCACCTCCCCTCTCTGGTGCATACAATTAGATGATTCTTAATCTTGTCTCCGTCCCGAGTCGTATTCCTTATTTTCGTAGAAAAATTGGCAAGTTTGGAATAATGTTTGTAGAACTTTGCAGCTTCTTCTAATATCTAAAAAATCATCCCCACATTTGAGACAAATCTTTCATCCACAACACAGCTGGTCTGCACGGTGAACCGAAAACTTCATTAACGGTGAAACAATTCTATAATACTTACCGAACCGAAAGGTTACTAACAGTAAACGAAAGATAATCCATTATACAAAACCAAATTCAAAACAACTCTGTCTACAATTTAGATAGTATCAATTCAATTCAATTCAATTCAGATTCAGATCACCTTCGTACATTCAATTCAATTCAAATAAAATTAGCAATTGCATTCCATTGAATTCGATTCAAAATTCAATAATCCAAACCTCATCAAATTGATGCGTTTTCGAAGAATAATCGTACTCATTCAACTGATTTGAAGTTGATTCATTCATTGTTTCAATTCAAAACTCCAGATCAAAGAAAAAACAAAGAAGAAGAAGAAGAACGACGAAGCTAATTACGTCAAAGTCAATCCAGATCCATAATGCAAAGAACAAAGAATTTTATTAGGTTGAAGAAGAAGGAAAACGCGACAACAGAACAAAGTTTATGTTGAGAAAGGTTTACATTCAGAAAAGTTTATCACGAAGAAAAGGTTTACGTTATATACGTTATATGAGGCGCGTGTATAACAAACGACTGTGGGGTGAGGGACGGCGCGTGTGAAGGAAGTTACTTGGATAATATCCATGTATTTTTTACATGGATATAGAACTTTTTCAAATAAAATAATATATTTATGTATAAAATATATAATTTAAAAATATATTTTTTTTTGTGATTTATTATTTAAATCGATTAACTACTAAAAAGTAGCAAAAGTTTGATTGGTTAACGAATTTGACAATTTTTTTCGTTTTTTGAGCAGTTCTTTCTTTCCCAAGCAAGTTTTACCTTGAACCAGACCCGTTTGGTGTCAATTCCTAATTAATTGGTTCGAATCAGTTGTTTTAATCTCGTTCTCAGAACCATGTTAGTGACTTAAATTATGCTACCTTAATTCTCAATTCTTCACCACCACTACCACCCCCACCCCAACCCCAATCCTTGCCACCACCATTCAAATCCTTTCTCATCCAAATCTCATCCCCAGCTTTCGCCACTGTCACCGCCTCCTTTTCACCCTCCTTCAAATCACATATCCCACTCTTCTCCTCTGCTTTTACCAAATTTCAATTACGAGATCTTCCTTCCATTTCCACACTCTAAATCTTCCAATTTCATTTTTTGATTTGCTTCGTCGCTTTGCATTCATATCAAGATTCGACAATTATTAGAGTTTTGGCTCTTAGGGTTGGCTTTGATAATATTGTACTTCATCTCGCGAGATCTTCTTGTCGACCATTTCTGTTTCTTACTCGTTTGATTTATTTGTCTTTGTGAAAATCATCATCGTTGTTGTTGTTTTGGTTGTGCTATTGCGGTTATCGTACGGTTTTGGTGTGGACACAGGTCTAGCAGATTACTATATGCTTCCAAGGATGAGATCTAGCGAAGGAGAGGTTGTGGAAGGGACTGAAAAAACTAATAGCAGCAGCAGCAACAACAACAACGACAATGGCGTATGTGGTGGTGTTGTTGCCACCTTTTTTCACAAGAGCTGAGTTGTTTGGGGGCTAACTGTCTGCTCGTTCTCTAGTGCTGCCAAGGATTCGACAGTTAACGACACTGACCAGAGCAGAAACAACGACGACAGCAGTAACATAAATGTTGAAGTGGACCTTAACTAGTTTTGTGGTAAAGGAAAGGAGGCTGCAATGGTAGTAGTGGTAGCAATGGTGGCGGTGGTGGGAGCCGCTAGAGATGAGAGTTGGATGAGGAAGATTTTGGATGATGGTGGCAAAGGATTCGGAATTAGAGTGGCGGTGATGGTGAAGAGTTAGAATTTGGTGGGGTAGGTTAGATTCAAAAGGTTAGTCTAAGAATTTTGAATAATTACAAATTCAGGTAATTTTGTTAACTGAAGGCTATCTTTCATAGGTACAAAATTAATTTCATTTTTTACGATATATTTATCAACATTTTAAATATTTATAAATAGAAATGATAGTTTACTTATTATATGATAAAACTAGGGACCAAAGTCCCGAGAAAAAAGGAAATTAGAATTCATATGATTTAACAAGGAAAAACAACTATTTGTACCCATGAACTTTACGAACGCTGACAAAAGTACCCATTAAAGAAGGAAACTAATGTATCCATTAAAGATGGATTCCGTACGACAAAAATACCCAAATCCTAAATTTATGTTGACTTTTTAATAAAATTCCAGAATTACCCCACCATTATCTTCAACCCCTCCTCTCTTCTTTCCCAAATCTCAAACACCTCCATTGCCACTACCTTAATCACCTTCTATTCTCTACTACTCTACTAACCACCACTACCGCCATCTTTCCACGCTGACGATGACAAAGACGACAACAAGACAACCAGGCAATCCATCCGTTCCCACGCAACGCTAGATGGAGAAGCTCCGGAAGTGAGGCTGAACCGAGATCCAGCGCGCAAGGTCCTGTGGTGCAATTCAACTCCTCCTAGGTTCACTTCAAGCTCATGGACTCCATGGAAAAAAGTCCTATATTTACAACAGTACAAATTACAAATTTATTATATAATTAACGAAGTTTAACTTTCTCACTCTCCCAAATCACCACCATCATGTGCAAGATTCCTGTGTTACTCACATGCGACCCCACCAAGGCGATCTTGCCAAAGTTTCAATTTTTAGCATCCAAAGGTGCTTCTCCTTCTGACATTGTATTGAAAGTGATGGAGGAAAGGTGGTGATGGTAATGGCGGTAATACAGTGTTGATAGGATTTAAGATTGGAGAAGTGATGATGAGAAGTAAAATTAAAAGTTAGAGTGAAGTTGTTGTTGCTGTGACAATGGAGAAGGAGGAAGATGAGGCTGACGGTTGGTGACGGTGGCGGTGATGATAGTGTTGGTGGAGGTGGTAAAATTGATGAAAAGAATAAAGAGAGATTTAAAATTTGCTAAAAAGGGTATTGAGATTAAGGTTAGAAAAATGGTAATTTGAAGTTTTTAGGTATTGAGATTAGGGTATTTAGGCAATGGAGGTGTTTGAAATTTGAAAAAAAAGAGAGGAGGGATTGAAGATAATGGTGGGGGTAATTCTAGAATTTTATTAAAAAGTCAACATAAATTTAAGATTTGGGTACTTTTGTCATACAAAATCCATCTTTGATGGACACAACATTAGTTTCCTTCTTTAATGGATACTTTTGTCATCATTCGTAAAATTCATGGGTACAAATGGTTGTTTTTTCATTTAACAAATCTGAACATTTCTAAGCCAAACACATGCATATTAACAACCAAATTAAATTACAAAAAATGCCACCGAGTTAGCAAAGGAAACTTAGTCAATGGAATCAGCAATCTCACCTAACTTGTATAAAGGACGACCCAAAAGATATTCATACCGTGACTTTGGCACAAGATTTACAATAGATAGGACCACCACCAAGCAACTGGTTCTTCGATCTTACCAACTTTTAAACTCTCTCAAGCTGTGTTTCTCTTCTGTTACCGACCTACAGTGAGTAAAATGGTTCTAGAGTCGGTCCATTCAAACACACTGATGCGATCGAAAAGTGCCATTTGAAAGCAATTTGACTATCGCTTTCTCAATTCGTTGAGAACCTGAGCCAGGTCTCAAAATATTAGCATCTCCCCATGTTAAGCATGTGCTGTTTCCAGACTCACCTAAGCACCATCCACCAGGAACAACTGATCCAGGACTCCGTCTCAGAAGTTTTTGGTCAATTAGATCAAGCACAGGATCATCTGGTTGAAATTTCCGAGCGAAGACAGCTCCGCTGCGAATCATGTCATCAAAATCACTGGAATTAAGAGGTCGAGGATCACTTATGTGACGGTTGTCATACATAGCATATAATAAGTTCTGATTTATGACTGTCCTGTTGAACTGACGTGAATTACAAAGAACAGAGGGGAAATAGTTGGACAGCGACCAGGGTGTGTTTGAAAAATACATCAGCAGTAGCCGTGGAAGGTTGTCTGCTCCCAAGATGCAGAACTCCAGAAAACTGCGAGTCAGGATAGAAAAAGAGGAACCTACACAAAAAGGAGTTAGTACAATTAACACAACTATCTCCGAAGAAAAAAGAATATTGCTAGATGAAATTATATATATGATAATAATTCTTTTTTAAAAGTGGTACAAAAAATATCAAGTAATTTAAGCAATTATGAGAAAACCACGGAAGAGAAGGCAAAAACAAAGGATTTGGCTCCTCTAAAGTGAGGGATTAACCTTGAGGATACAGCCCAAAAATAGCCCATAAATTGATAAGAAATTGAAGTAAAGTTTAGATAAGGACAAGAGCAACAAAAATGGATCAGTTAAAATGTCAAGTATTTATAAGTAGTAGCTAATTTATAGTTTAAAATCTATACTCTAATATAATTGGCCGAAGATAAAGTTTTTTTTATTGAAACATAGTTTCGACCCGCAATGTTGTATGGATCAGAATTCTAGGCAGTGAACTGCAATCACAGCCAAAAAGAAGAATATCACAGATGAGGATGCTGCAGTAGATAAGATTACTCATATAAAGAAGTTAAGAGAAGTAACTTATGATGGTTGGGGCAAGGAAGACTACCTAAACATGCCAGGATTATGTAAGATAAAACAGACAATCACCCTTCAAAGATAGTACATCAAACTGAAAAAGACATAAACAGACACTAGTTAATAGTAGGGTACACGGAGCACCAAGATAACTTCAGTATGTGACTTGCTTATGGTTTTCATTTCCAATTTTCATCTCTAACCAGATTCTACTGCTCATCTTGCTAAGCTCACATTCTCGGTACACTATTTCAGTTCATAAATGGAAACCATGTGATTCCAAAGCTTCCTTCAGAACTCTAATTTATCCTTTATTCCACCTCTACTGTATCTGAAAGCAAAATTCCATAATTTCATTGCACCAGATACACCTTACTGGAAATGAAATCACTATTTTAGCATAAGCTTTAGCTTTAGGTGCATTCAGAAAAACTGTGATGCTGCAGTTTGTGAAGATAGCAACATCAAGCACGATTTAAGTGAAAATTATGTCAATTGTTTAACAACAATCACAATCATATCTTTTTCTATTGATGTTGAAGTTTATAGCCTCTATTACCAATAACATGAAAAGCTAAAAGTACATGCAGACTCAGAGCAAAGGCATTCAACAAAATCATACCTGTAAAAACGCGGAAAGCACTAGGGAGATCTCTCTTCTGAGTGGCATAAAACATTTCAGTCCCTTCAGCAAGATACAGGCCTGGATCAACAATAATGGGTCTCAACCTCCTCGACCTACAGCATTAAAAGCTATGAAAAATAAGTATCACAACTATAGTTCATTCAGCATCAAACACTTGAGAATTGCAATTCCCTCTCCAAAACACTACAAACAATAAAAAAGACTTAATTTCCACACACTAGCAAATATAAAATAACTTCATAATGTAAGCTAGTTTTGGGATCATGGTGAGAAACTATTAACCATGATAAATACCTACCTTCTAAATTTCAATTAACAGAAGGAGAACTTTGAAACAACAATTGAGTTGTCTTTATATAATCTCGAAGACATGGATTGAAGCCAATTAGCCAAGTTAGATGGCCTGCATTATAATCCATTTGGCTATGGTCCTTTTCCGGACTCTCCATAATCCAGGATGCTTCGTACCAGGCTTCCCTTATACTTCTATTGAGTATCTATATCTATACTATATATAATGAGGATTTTGAAAGTGTTGATGTCTAACTTTTTTTCCTAAAATACCTTTCATTATATATAGTTTACAAAAAAAAGCATTACTTCCAAGATTTGAATTCCAGTAGTTAAATTATAAACTCAACTAATCCAACATTTATTATTTTTATACATATTTAATACATAAAAGAGTGAATCAATAGGCACTACACTAGTGAGTATAATGCAATTTTAAAACAATAAACGCATAAAACTGAACATTAGCTTACTCTTTCCAGCCAATATAGCTTGAATGATTCACAAAGTTCATATCTTTAGGCAGGAATGACATGATGTGAAGAAGATCTGACAATACACAAAAAATAAAAAAAAAATAAAAATCAATGCACCAATTCATATAACCGAACCCAAAAAAAGAGCCACAAATGCAGCAAAAAAAAAATACACCATACCATACCATCTTGGGTAACAAGCGGGTAAGCATCAGCACTAAGGCTAACAAACCAATCCCACTTCAAGTTCAACCGAATCAGTATCGACGCTGCGTGAAGCGCAAGCGAAACGGGCGAGGATCCTTTCTGGTACGCGAAATCGGGTTTCCCCATAACATGAACATTCTGTGCGGCTTTAAAAATAGGGTTCGACTGGACAGTGAGAGCCACGCGCTCGCGGTCCGCGTGGGAAGCGGAAGGGTCGAGATGGAGGAGGTACTGGTTGAGGGGATGGTAGGTGGCGTGGAGGAGTCGGATGATCCGACCCGAATCGGAACGTGACCCGGAAATGAGGTAGGCGATGGAGGGAGGGGGAGGGTTGGCCTTGGTAGAGTCGTAGATGATGCGGTGGTTGTGGGCCTGGTGGGCCGGGAAGAGGAAAGGGTCGGGCCCGGAATGTGGGCCCGTGGAGGATGAGGAAGTGCAGAGGGAGAAGATGAAGGTGATGGAGAGGAGTGAGATGGCTAGGAAAGTGTAGAGGAGGAGGGTGGGCTTGTTGTTGGGTTTAGGGTCTCTGAGTGAGAAGAGGGTGGAGAAAATGGGTTTTGAGGTGAGGATTGAAGACCACTGATGTTGTTGTGGTGGTGGTTGTGATTGTGGTGGCGTTGGTGCTGCTGCTGCTGTTGAACCCGAATTTTGCATTTCTTTGGGTCTCTTCTTTTTTCTTTCTTTGTGAAGTTTGAGGGGAAGCTGGAAAACGGTGGTTCGAAGTTTCCAAGTTTGGTTTTTCTCGTTTCTTAGAGACTGAGATCTCGATGTGTATGTGTCCGCTGCAGACTGTTTTCTCCGGTTGTAAATTTGTCATATATATATATATATCAATCTCGCTACGTTACCAACAGCGACAACTTCTACCAACTCTTATTTATAACTATGTTTAATGGAAGTGTCTTTGTGGATGTGTCTAATAAAAATGTCTTTTTTATGGCTGTGTTTAATAGAAGTGTCTTTATAGATATATTTTTTAGATGTGTCTCTTTATATATGTGTTTAAAATATAATAAGAGCAATGCTAGGGGTCAACAACTTTTGTGATTAGTAGCCATCAAATAGTCATCAATGATGATTTAATAGTGTGAGATTGGTATGAAATTTCATCCAATGGCTCATCTTTCTCTGCTGGTTACATGCTGGCTAAAATTCAATAAAATTACTGACCCCTAAAC
>NC_029786.2:62886879-62908324 GCF_000816755.2 Arachis ipaensis
TAATTTTTTTTACAATTTATAAAAATAATTAGAAAAATTCCATTTTTTAAATCACATATCTATTAATTATTTAAAATAAAAATAAAACAAATAAGAGAACCAAAAAAATTCAAAATTCTCTTTCTTGATAATTCTCTTTCTTTCTTCATCTTTAAAAAAAAAATCTTTCATTTTAGAAAATCTCTGCTATCATTTTAGCTATCTTTTCTTTTTTTTTTTCCGATAGTTTATATGTTATACAAAGAAAAGCTATGAAATTTCATATGGCTGCCACTGAAAATATAAAATTTTCATTTACACGAAGATTATAACATTTTTTTTGTTTTTTTGTTTTTTTTTTTTTTTACTGACCATTAACATTCATATCATTATATAACACTACTATTTATTAGATCTTTTTTTAATTCAAATGCATAATTTCTCTTTTATTATTGCGATAATATACAGTTTTACCAAGTTATGATCTATATATTGATTTCTATTTAATTTATGTGTTATACCATATTATTCTTTAAATGCCAAAAGAATTATACCATGATTAATTAGTTAAGTTGTTAAAACTTAAATTAGATAAAAAAAATTAAAATTAATTATAATAAACTAATCTATTTCATCTAATAATAATGTGATATATTATGAGTAATTTATTCTCTAAAATTGAAAAGGTTGGATATAATTTATCATTTTTTTCATATTAGTTTCATGAATGTGAAATACATATAAATGATTCAATTTGGGTGGTGTATTCCATATATTCCATATATTCCTTTAGGTTACGTTTGTTTTTAGAGACAGGACAGAACATGACACTGAAACGGAGACAATAGGATAGAGACACTAAAAATTATCTTTTGTCTATTGTGTTTGGATACGATGGACAAGACACTAATGTAATGTCTAGTATTATGTTTGGATACACATGAACAAGACTAAAATATTATATGAAAGGACTAAAATAGCCCTATGATTCCAAAAAAAAAAAGAATTATCTACCCCCAATAAAAAATTCTACAGAAAGGAGAGAGTACCTGGAAAAGAAAGAGATAGAGGAAGAAACAGGAAGAAAAAAAGTATATCTGAACAACGCAATAGGAAAAATAAGAAGGGGGTAATAGTGGAAAAAAAGGAAAATAAAATTTATAAAATTGTCCGTGTCTACTCTTCCAAATCCCGTGTCCATCATTGTCCTTCGTGAAAGAGTGGACACAAAAGTATAAAAAATTGTATCGGAGACAATATGTCCACTGTCCATGTCTCTGCTTCCAAACACTTTTTAAACAAGTGTTGTACATGTCTCCGTGTCCTGCCCCCGAAAACAAACACTACCTTAGATATTAACTAAACTTAAATGTAATACTCAATTATTGATAATATGTCTCTTGCGTATTGTATATTTAAGAGTAAAGTACTAACTCGCTCTCTATCCATTTGTCCTAATGACAACGTGATCTTTGATAAAAAAAAATTATCCACTTTGGTTGCATACTCTCAACCCTATGCTTCGTTTATTAATACAGTCTTTCTGTTACTTTCGCCGTTAAAGAATGACATAACCTACGAATGTATCTCGTTAAGTTGCTTAGGTGGAAGGTTAAGGTGGTGAGGAGGAGGTTAGAGACCTAGATAGCTTGTTAAAAATAATAGGGACCTATTTATTCTCCTTTATGTGAGCACAAACAATATCGTTTTGCTCCTCCAAAAAACTCTTATTGAATGAGTTTGGTCATCTCTCTCACTTTTCCTCATGTTTGGAACCCTAAACCACTATGAGCAGTAACAAAGAACGTGAAAGTGGAAGAGATGGAGTGAGCGATGAAGAGTACTATTATTCAATCACTCTTATTCAATCATTTTTTATGGAGACTATTAGATCAGCCTACTCAAAATGCATCAAACTAGTTGATAATAAAAAGTATTAGATGCCAAATAATTCACTTAAGTCATTACCTTCTCCAATTAAAAAAATCTGCTCATCGTCCTAAAATGAATAAAAGAATTGATCTTGTTGAGGGAGAGATGCATTTCAATAAGGCCAAGAAGATATTTGAAATGATCTGTAACAAATGTGGTCAAAAGGGTCATTACTACAAGATTTGGTCTAATCCCCTAAATATCTTAATTGGAAGGCTATGACCAAAAGAAAAAAAGAGCTAGCAAGAAAAATATTGCATCAGTGAACTCTACCAACACCACACAAGTATTGTCACTTCAAGGTTCGATTCATCCTATTCAAGAAACAGTTAGGAGTTTAAGTGTTATATTTTGTGTTGGTCAGGGTTTAATTGTCTGTAAATAAAATGGCTAGGTTTTTGACGTTAGGATTTTTGTTGGTAAAGAATTTTATAAAAATAGTCGCGTTGTAGATATAGTTTCTAAACTTACAGAAATCCCTTCGTACAAACGTTTAGTTGTCACAAGTAACAAACCCCTTTAAAATTGATAACCGAGTATTTAAACATCGGGTCGTCTTCTCAAGGAATTGCAGGGAAGTATGTTCTTATTATTGGTTATGAGTCTTGTAAATTGGGGATTTTGAAAGTAAGGAACCAGTATGTTAAATGATAAGAAAAATAAAATAGTGATAATAAAATAAACTCTTGGCAAGGTATTAGAATTGGAAGTCCTATTCTTATCAATTGTGATGAGAATTGGATTTTAATCCCACTTTGTTAACCTCTAACTATGAAGGTAAATCAAGTGGATTAATTAGCTTAATCCTCAGGTCCTAGTCAATTCCTATGGAAAGACTAGAGTTATTGGAGCAACTCCCAATTTCAACTACTGCTTTATTTGACAGCTCAAGCGTTACCAATTACTTAACCCAAGTCAAAAGGGAGAAAATATCTAAATTAAATCAAAAGCATCAATATAGATAAAGCAAAACAATCTTAAATCTGAAATACCTCAAATAATATTAATTAAGAAAATCATAACATGAATGTAACATAAGCCAAATTAAAAAGATAAATAATAATTAAAAGTATATAATAAAAGTAGAAAATAAATAAGAAGAACATTGAACCTGTGATGATGAAGAAGAAATAATCCTAAATCCTAAAACTAAATCCTAAGAGAGAGGAGAGAACCTCTCTCTCTCTAAAAACTACATCTAAATCCTAAAATTGTGTATTATGAGCTGATTCTGATGAATGGATGCATTCCCCCACTTTATAGCCTCTAATCTGTGTTTTCCGGGTCAAAAACAGCCCAGAAATTGCCCCCAGCGTATTCTGGTATGTTCAGGTCGCGGCAAAGTGACGCGGAGGCGTCGTCCACGCGTTTGCGTGGATTGCATTTTTGCCAGGTCACGCGTTCGTGTCACCTGGCGTCGGGGCAGCTATGGCAAATTATATATCGTTGCGAAGTCCCGGACGTTAGTTTTCTAACGCAACTAAAACCATCTCATTTGGACCTCTGACAAGAATAAAAATTTATGGTTAAATAATGTAACCATGTAAATAAGCTCAAAATCTCACAGGTTGTGTATTCTTTGGCTCAAAAACCATGTTCCAAATACAACTTCAAACAAATTTAACACATAGAAAATTTTAAATTTTTTTTTAATTTAAATTAGTAAAATTTTTCAAAAATAGGGTCTTAAAAAGAAACTTATTATTTTTCAACTAAGTAGTACTTAAATGCAAACAATCAACTACACATGCAATCTATTATGCAATGCAACAATGAACTAATAAAGAAAATAAAACAATGGTGTTGGAAAGAGGAAAATAGCTAACCCATGGAGATCGGTATCGACCTCCCCACACTTAAAGATTGCACCGTCCTCGGTGTATGCTAAGATGTACAAGTGGACGGGTTGCTTCAACTGATACTTTCCAAAGATTGTGCCAGTGGACTTGTTTGTCTTTCCATTAAGAAGCTTTTCTCTCCCTTCGTGGTGGCCATCCTAAAAGAAGAGGAAAAAGAAGAAAAGTAACCCAAAAATAAAGATAAAAAATAAATAAAATATGGGTGTTAATGTCAGATAATAAGGGTCCCAATTACATAGTAGCTACAACATGCAAGTGAGAAAATAGTAAAAGTACATGGCAAATCAAGAGTGCAAAAAAATTACAACAATGGGGAAGAGGGTGCAAGACA
Organism: Arachis ipaensis; assembly: GCF_000816755.2. Taxonomy (NCBI): domain Eukaryota; kingdom Viridiplantae; phylum Streptophyta; class Magnoliopsida; order Fabales; family Fabaceae; genus Arachis; species Arachis ipaensis. The sequence goes on from NC_029786.2 coordinate 62,890,981, forward strand.
ATATAAATTAATGTCAATACAAAATTAATACAAATATCATAAAAGATTAGCATTGACTTAAATAATATTATCCAACAGTATAAAATAAGTCACTGAGCACCAAAATAATACCAGAAAAGACACAACAGTTGAATATGAACAAGTGACACCAATGGAAAAAATAATAAATTTAGAAAAGAAAAGAAAAATATGTACAAAATGCAATTTAATGAAATATGCAAATAAATTAAGTAAAATAGAATGAAGGTGAAAAAGAATGAGAAGTGAAAGAAATAAAGTAAGAAAGAAAGAAGAAAAAAGAAAAGATAGAAGAGATTAGGATTAGAAAAGAAAAGATAATTGGCGCTGATCTGGATAAGTTGTGCGCCGCAGGCGACGCGGACGCGTGAGTGACGCGGTAGCGTGGTGCGCGATAAGGTCAGGTGACACGGACGTGTGGCTCACGCGATCGCGTGGTCTGATTTGTGCGATTGGCGTGAGTGCAGCCTCGCGTTTGCGCAACTCTCTGTTCGAAACTCTTTTTGCCAAATTTTTGGGTGACGCGGTCGCATGGTTGACGCGGTTGCGTGAATGGCCTTTCTTTTAAAAATGACGCGGACGCGTGGGGCACGCGTTCGTGTGGTAGGACTTGTGCTTCTAGCATGGTTCCAGCCCCACTCCATCACAACTCTCTACCATACACCTGTTTACGTCGATTTCACAGGGCCACGCGTTCGCGTGGGTGATGCGGACGCGTGGGAGGCATTTTTCCCACATGACGTGGACGCGTCATCAACGCGGTCGCGTGGATCAATTTTGTGCAAAAGGCATGCCTCCAGCCACGCTTTCGCGTGACTCTCTGTTCACGTTTCTTTTCTTCCAAACGCACTGGCGACGCTGTCGCGTCGCGTGCGATTTTTTTTTATATGCAGTATGCAGAATGCAATGCTAATGTAGATGCAATAAATAATTCCAGGTTCAATGAAAATAAAATAAAAACAAACAAAACGAAATAAAATTGAAAAAAGAATGATCATACCATGGTGGGTTGTCTCCCACCTAGCACTTTTAGTTAAAGTCCTTAAGTTGGACATTTGATGAGCTTCCTGTTATGGTGGCTTATGCTTGAACTCATCCAGGAATCTCCACCGATGTTTGTGATTCCAATATCCTCTGGGATCCTAAATCTTGTTTCTACACCCGTCTTCAAGTTGATTATCATAATTCCATTCGGGTGGTTCAGCTTTAGAATTCTCAGTGAAGCGTCCAAACAACTTCCTAGACCCATTCAGTTGAGCTTTACACCAACCCTTGCATTTAAACTTTGAGCACACAACCATGTTGAACCTTGCATGACAACTCCAACTACTAACCATCTTCCTTTTACGCTTAATACCACAAAGAGCTCTAAGCTGACCATCTGTTTCAAGTAAAGTATATTCAAGTGAGCTAATTAAGCTTAGAGATGAAAGATTTACCCACTTGAATGAAGGAATGGATGGTGATGACTTTGGAGGAGAGGTCTCCAACAGCATTGGCAAGGTGATTTCCAGCTCCAGTCCCTTGAGTTCTTTCTTGTCAACTTCCACCTCCTTGTAAGTTTCTTCAATATCAACCTCTTCCTCTTGGTAGCTTTCTTCCAATTCAATCTCTTCTTCATTGCTCACCAAGGGCATGGGAGGCTGTGCTTCTTCTTCTGTAATCTCCATCTCTTGACCAACCTCTTCCAAGTCTTCAACTATGATATGCCTTGGAGGTTGTACACCCTCAACATCAAATGCAACCATCTTGGAAGGAGGTTCTATGTCTTGACTTTCCCATGGAGGTTCAGCATCTCCCAAGTCTTCAACCACTTCTTCTTCTTCAATAATTCTGGCTTCCTCCACTTGTTCCAGTACAAATTTATGCTCCTTACTGTCCACCGGAGTTTCTAATGTCTCCTTTATGTTACGTTCTTCATTAGATTGTCCACATGAAGCCATGGGGATTCCTTGAGTGTCCGAACATCGGGAAGCTAATTGATGTATCACTTGCTCCAATTGATGAAGGGTTGCATGAAATTGATCCACTGTTTCCTTGAGACGATCCGTTGATTCTTGTTCCGCTTGGGTATTATAAGTAGGACCATAAGGCTCTTGGATTGATGGATATGGATATGGTGCATATAAAGGTGGTGGTTCTTAGGAGTAATTGGGTTGGAATTTGGGTGGTTCTATATATGGTTCACATGGTTCATAAGGTGGTTGGTATGGTGGATGAGGGTTAGGATCATATGAGGATGTTTGGTGGTAAGGGGCTTGTGAGTATGGTGGTCCAAAATGATGTTGAGGAGGTGGGTCATAGGTATATGATGGGGGTCCACCATATCTATCATCTTGGTATGCACCTCGGAATGGCTCTTGACTATAGCAGTTAGGTGGGTGTTGGCTGTCACGGAAGGGTCCACCATAACTGTTGTTTTGACATGCATTGTGGAATGGTCGTGGTCTATGGTATCTTGGAGGGTGTTGTTGCCTAAAGGGTTGATCAGATCCTCGTGGCTCCTTCCATCTCTGATTGTTTTGACCTTGATGCATGTTCCTGTTATAATTTTCATTCCTTGCAACAGCATTGGAACCAAACTCAAAGCGAGAGGGGTGAGAACTCATAATAGTAAATAAAAATTAAAAACGAAAATAAAAACAAATTTTAAATTAAAAGGTTATTGAAATTTAAATTTTTGAATTTGAAAATTAAATTTTGAAATTTGAAATTTGAAATTTAAATATTGAATTTTGAAATTTGATTTTTGAAATAAGATAAGATAAGATTTTGAAAAAGATATGATTTTTTTGAAAAAGATTTGAATTTTGAAATTTGAATTTAAATTTTTTTTTAAATTTGAATTTTGAAATTTGAAATTTAAAATTTGAGTTTTAAATTTTGAATTTTTGAATTTAATGAGGAAAGAGAAAAACAATAAAATGACACCAAACTGAAAATTTTTAGATCAAAACGAAGAAAACAACTAAGAACAACTTGAAGGTCAAGATGAACACGAAGAACAACTTGAAGATCAAGATGAACACCGAGAACAATTTTTTTTTTTGAAAAATTTTTAATAACTAAATAAAAACCAATAACCTCTTAATTTACGAAAAGGCAAAAATAAAAACAAAAATAAAAACAAATAAACAAGCAAAAAGCAAATATTTACAATAACCAATAATAAGGCACACGTTTGCAATTTCTCGGCAACAGCACCATTTTGAAGAACTGAAGATTGACGGTTTAGAATTCAGAATAAATTTCCGTTGCAAGTATAGTTTCTAAACCAAGTAATCATCCTTTCTTACAAACATTTTGGTTGTCACAAGTAACAAACCCCTTTAAAATTGATAACCGAGTATTTAAACATCGGGTCGTCTTCTCAAGGAATTGCAGGGAAGTATGTTCTTATTATTGGTTATAAGACTTGTAAATTGGGAGTTTTGAAAGTAAGGAACCAGTATGTTAAATGATAAGAAAAATAAAATAGTGATAATAAAATAAACTCTTGGCAAGGTATTAGAATTGGAAGTCCTATCTTTATCAATTGTGATGAGAATTGGATTTTAATCCCACTTTGTTAACCTCTAACTATGAAGGTAAATCAAGTGGATTAATTAGCTTAATCCTCAGGTCCTAATCAATTCCTATGGAAAGACTAGAGTTATTGGAGCAACTCCCAATTTCAACCACTGCTTTATTTGACAGCTCAAATGTTACCAATTACTTAACCCAAGCCAAAAGGGAGAAAATATCTAAATTAAATCAAAAGCATCAATATAGATAAAGCAAAGCAATCTTAAATCTGAAATACCTCAAATAATATTAATTAAGAAAATCATAACATGAATGTAGCATAAGCCAAATTGAAAAGATAAATAATAATTAAAAGTATATAATAAAATTAGAAAATAAATAAGAGGAACATTGAACCTGTGATGAAGAAGAAATAATCCTAAATCCTAAAACTAAATCCTAAGAGAGATGAGAGAACCTCTCTCTAAAAACTACATTTAAATCCTAAAATTGTGTATTATGAGCTGATTCTGATGAATGGATGCATTCTCCCACTTTATAGCCTCTAATATGTGTTTTTCGGGCTGAAAATTGGGTCAAAAACAGCCTAAAAATCGCCCCCAGTGTATTCTGGTACGTTCAGGTCGCGGCAAAGTGAGGCAGAGGCGTCGTCCACGCGTTTGCGTGGATTGCATTTTTGCCAGGTCACGCGTCTGCGTGATCCACGCATTCGTGTCACCCGGCGTCGGGGCAGCTATGGCAAATTATATATCGTTGTGAAGCCCCGGATGTTAGCTTTCCAACGCAACTAAAACCATCTCATTTGGATCTCTGTAGCTCAAGTTATGATTGTTTGAGTGCGAAGAGGTCAGGCTGGACAACTTAGCAATTTCTTCAATTTCTTGTATTCCTTCCACTTTTACATGCTTCCTTTCCATCCTCTGAGCCATTCCTACCCTATAAACTCTGAAGTCACTTAACACACATATCAAGACATCTAATGGTAATGAGAGAGGATTAATATTAGCAAATATAAGGCCAAAGAAGCATGTTTTCAATCATAGCATAAAATCAGGAAGGAGAATGTAAAACCATGCAATTAGTATGAATAAGTGGGTAAAGAGTTGATAAAATCCACCCAATTGAGCACAAGATAAACCATAAAATAGTGATTTATCAGTTTTTAATAGATTATTTTTGAATAATTGTTTATACAGGTTCAAAAAATAGAGGCAAGCAGTTAGAATGCCAACTCTACAAGAACTATCCAGTAGTGAGTAGTCTTCAAAAATTATATTTCACATATGTATTTATAATCTTTTTTAAATATATGAATTGTGTGTTCTTTGTAACTCTAGACAAAGACAAAAAAAATAGAAGAAGAAACTATCTAAATCAGCTCCAAAGAGAAGGATACTAGTCACATAGGAGTATGAAATTTCACTTTCACAATTTGCTCCCCCAAGTAGAGGTTGTAATCTTTCTCACAATTAGAATTATGTCCTTATAAGAGTGGTGTATCAAAATCTCTCACCGTTGGCTCTTGTTTAAGGCCTCCTACTCCACCCAACACGCAACTTCCCACCAACATTGTGTCTAATGCTCGTAGTGGATCTGCAGTGCCTAAACCAAGTGGACAAGGTGGAGTCATGGAGACACTCATACCTTCATCGTTCACTCCATCTCTTCCACTTCCACTCTCTCTGCTATTGCTCATGGTGGTTTAGGATTCCAAACATGAAGAAAAGTGAGAGAGATGACCAAACTCATTGAATAAGAGTCTTCTGGGAGAGTAAAATGGCATCATTTATACTTACATGAAAAAAGATAGATAGACCCATTTTCTTTTTAACAAGCCAAGGGGGTCTCTAACCTCCACCTTACCACCTTAACCCTCCACCTAAATAGCTTAACGAGACACATAAGCAAGTTTCGTCACTCCTTGATGAAGAAAGTCACAGAAGGACCGCGTTGGCAGATAGAGCACAAGGTCAGGGGCCAAAGCAGATCATTTTTTTGGTCAAGAGTCGTGTTGTCATTCGCAAAAATGGATAGATATCAGATTGGTACTTTACTCGTATATTTAATATTAAAATATACAATAGCCCCTTCGTATTGTATATTTAAATATTAAACGTATAATATGCTCCCTGCGAATTGTGCCACCCCAAAATTTTAAAAAACACAATAAAATTCAATAATTGAATGTTAGACCAAAATTTGATCAATGTCTAAAAAAATTAACTGGTGTATTCCTTGGTTATGAGGAAAAAAATTTTTCTAAAACAAAATCACCAGGCCCGTTTCATAAGTTCATTCGATTTGGGCAAATTGATGATTTTTCATTAAAAAAAGGGGGGCACAACTGAAAAATATGAGAGAAAGTTAAGAATATTTTTGTCAATTTAGGATAAAATAATGAGAGTTGCTTGTCATCGGTGATCTGTAGCTGGCTTAAGATGGGTGTCAAATATGCATATGATGGAAAAAAGGGTGCTTTTGATTCGTGAACATGTCTCTTTTTCTCACTACAACATCCCTTTTACTCTCACATTATGGAAATTATTTGTTCCGATGGATACCTGAAACGTTGATTTGGGTCTGAACATGAGGTCCAGATCCTTTGTGAGGCAGCGTCTGACTTGTTTGGTGTCGAGGTGCTATTGTCCGAGTTCTCCATGGGGAGGTGGGGGTGGTACCTGCAAAAGACTCTGATACTTAAGTCAGCAAGGGCTTTAGGTAGGTTTTTAGTAGATCAGAACGTAAATTATACCTGAGGGTGTCAGTGTACTTATAGTAGAGCCACTCGACCATGTGGGAGAGGGGTGAAGCTACTCGCCCCTATTTGATAAGTTAAGGAGAGGGGCCCTCAACTAAAAATAAGTTTCATTCTCGACATTGCAAACTCTTTTGTTACCTCTTTCACACCTTTGTTGGAGTAGTTCCACCTTTATTGATGGATAACAGTTTCCTTTATCTTGGGAGTTGTTGAGATCTATCTTTTAGGAAAGATAGAAATAATGGGGGAGATTCGCAGAGGTAGTTACTTGCTTGGGCAAGCAGAGCTGGGCTCCTTTCACGGTGTCCGACCTCTTTAAAGAGGTCGAGTATAGGTCAAAGGCCCATTTTTGGGTTGGACCTTTTCTCCTTATTGGACCTGGCTTTATCTGTTGGGTTAGGGTATGAACAGTGCCCCTGTTTGAATCCAAGCTTTATATTAGGTCGGGCTCGAGCATTTAGTGTCTTCAGTTTCTACGTCGGGTACGCTACCCTCAGGAGGTTGAGCACCCGACGGATTTTTGAAAATTTGAACGTTGCCTCCTTAAATGAGAGGGTGAACATTGCACGGCAGTTTTCCTGGGATTCGCGCATGTTTTTAAGAGGGGTTTAAAAAGGCCCTTTTGCCCCTTTTCTCTTATAAAAGCACTTTGGCGCATCCTCTTCTTCTTTTTCACATTTCTGAAAGTTTTTCATCTCTTTCTCTTCGCAGAGAACCTTCTATTTCTCCTTATTACTGTGAGGATTCTCTCTCTTCCCTTATCGCTTTTCAATTTCTCTTGCTTCCAGGATTTCTTCGTCTTGGATCTTCTGAAAGTTTTAGCTTGTTATTGTGGAGAGGAACGTTTATGGTTTTGCCATTTGACGTGCCTTTCCTTCTTCGAATTTTCAAGGTTGGTGATTTTGTTTCTCAGTAGCTTTGTGTGCTATTTGTCTTGCAACTGTCTTGAATGGCTTTCAAACAGTAATGCTAGCAATAGGCTTCTTTGTTTTGTTGATTCTTGGATTTTGGCGGCGGTCTTAGTTGTTTTCTTTGAAACTTTTCTTTTGAAACTACCGCCGTTTAGTCTGAAAACTTCTTTTGAAACCACTTTTGTTGATTGAACCATAATAATTTATGTTGATTGAATCACTGTTAGTTATCTGGAGGATTTTCTGAGTTTTTGTGGAATTATATTTGTAACCATTTTGCTGTTTGTTGTCGTATTGCCCCCAATGGTGTCACTACTATGTAATGATGTCATTACTGATAGCATAGGAGAGACACCATTTTTGACGCTTTTTGTATATATAAGGGATTTGAAACTATGTTGATGTGTTTTATTTGTTTTTGCCTGATTTGTTTTGGACGTCGTCCGAGCACTTTCAGTGATAATCTCTTTATTTTGCATTTGTAGGTATAGCTTTTATGTCGTGCTGTATTATTCTCAGTATGTCAACTAAAGTTCCTCCTAGTCTCCTAAATTGGGTAGATACCTCTGTTCTTTCTTATTTCCCCGTAGTTGATAAGCAATATTGTGAGGAGTTCCGTAGACACCATAAAATTTGTGAGAATAGAGAGGATGAGAGAAATTACGAGCTAGTAGTGCCCGATCCCGAAGAGAGAATATGTTTTCCTCTTCTAGATAACTCGGAATGTCCTTTCTTTTACGCCTATGATTGCTTTTTCTCAAAGTTAGGCGTTTCACTTCATTTTACCGATTTTGAATCAAACATTCTTTGGGCTTGTAACTTTGCTCCTTCTCAACTTCACCCGAATTCTTGGGCCTTCTTAAAGATATTACAGCTTCTCTGCCGAGAACTTGAAGTTCGACTTTCTACTAAGATCTTCTTTTATTTCTTTGTTTTGACCAAACCAGGGACATTGAAAGGGAAGGCTTCTTGTTTTTTCTTTCGCATTGTCCAGGGTAGAAAAGTTATTTCCATTTTTTATGAGTCTTTCCATGATTTTAAGAACTATTTCTTCAAAATCCATTTCTGTAGAGGGTGCCCGACCTATATATCTAGATGAGAATGATGAACCCTCCTTTTTATTGTACTGGCAAAAGGAGCCTATTATAGCTAAGTACGGTGTATATAACTTAGATGAGATCGAAAATTCTTTTGTGAATATGTTACAAGAGTGCTAGGGGTCGGGCTCCTTATTTGGACACAAATAGATTTCTAAGAGACCCCGGTCAGCTTTGGTCTGAACAAGATAGCTTTCCGTCCTTTAGCTCTCACGATTTACTAGTTGTACTTTGTTTTCTAATGAACTTTTATTCTTACTTTGTAGATACCATGGCTCCTAAGAATGCGGCAATGAAGAATTTGCGCCAGACCCGGAAAACAGTCGTGGCTCGAAGTCTTCAAGACAAATAAGTCGGGGGTACCTCCTCCGAATCTTCCCCTATGAAGTCTAACTTAGGCCCTTCATCTCAAAAGAAGGTCATTCCTACCCTAAGAATTTGGTTGATCCCGCTGGACCCTCTTTCGGAGAGTCCTGTTGCTCCGTCTCCTCCTTCATCTTTAGAACCTCCTCTCAAGAAAAGAATTATGGGGATGTGAGTATTTATGACAAAGGTTTTAACAGTTTCACCTGGAGTGAAAAGAATATCCTTCCTCATAGCCACATCAGTATGGATGACGTGGCTATTCAAAACCATCTGAATCTTATGGCTCGCAACGGTATCTGACTTGCGGGGATATGTACTTCTCTAACCAAGGAATTGAGAAAAGCTCCCCTTAATGCCACCCAAAGTTCTTTGGAGGCCGCCCAAGCTGAGGTGGAGAAACTGAAGGGGTTGAAAGAGGAGTTAGAGAAGGAGAGGGCCGGACTTAAATTTGATTTGAAAAAGGCTCGTGCCTGAGTAAAAATGGCTGAGGCTGCTGTAAACATGGCGGAGGGTATTAAGAAGAGGGGGGAGAAGATCTATACCCGAGTTTGTGGGAAAAAGCTTGACCTCCAAGAGGATTTAAAGAATGCCTGAGAGGAGTATGTGACTCTTCAAGAGTCCGTGGCTGTGGGAATGGACGAAATGTTTGACAATTTGAATTCTCGAGTTCAGGTCCTTGCCCCCGACCTCGACCTTTCTTTATTAAGTCAGGACAATGTCATTACAGATGGCAAGATCGTTCCTACTCTTGAAGACGAAGAGGCAGGGCCAGTGCCCGATCTGAAAACTCAAGGCGGTGGGGCTTTCCAGATTCCCGAGGTCTAGCCCGAGACTGTTAATATTGAAGCCCTTTCCTCACCTCCTGGTCCCATCCCTGCTGTCCCAGTCTCAATACATCGTCTGATCCCTTCTGTCTGAGGTAAAGATGTTGAGACCAGCGAAGATCTCAACCCATTGATTGGCACCACTTCTTAGCTTTTGTAGTTCTTTTTTAGTGATGTTTGGAAATGGCCCGACTTGTGGGTCTTTAAGCAATTTGTTTTTCATAATAGTTAGTAGTTTTTTTAACACTTTCTTTTAGTTGCAGCTTTTGACAACTTTTAGTATTCAAACAACTTTTTTTTATCTTTTAAGAAACCTTTCTACTTTTGAGCAAATGAAGTTAAATCTTAGAAGCTAGATATAGTTGCTTTGATTAGCAACTTTTTTATGATAAATAATGAATTCATTTACGAGTTTCCGTAACCGATAGTATGCATACCTCACTACAATTCCTTTGAGAGATGACCCGAGATCTAATTCTCTTGGTTTTTATTGGTTTGACTTCATGACAAACAAATTAAACTATGATTCGGGATATTTGTTGGTTTGGAACTATATTATCGACGAAGCAATACTTTTTGAGAAATTCTGAACCAGCGAATGGCTCTCATCAATAATCGAACAGGTACTGATATTCATGCAGAAACCGGCAGTGAAAGTTCCATTTGCATCCCAAATAACTCCTCTATAAGCCTCCTTGCTACCCGGTTCAGTAATGGACTTGTCAATATTAAGCTTTGCCTAGTTGATTCCTGAAGGAGTCCCATCCTATCTGGTCTTCTCTTACACATTCGAGGACTTTATTACTGCTTTTTGTCAGGGTGAGTATCGAGTTGTAGTTGTCTGCTAGGTTTAATATTATGCGAGCTACTTGGTCATTTTGAATGCAGTGGTTGTTGAAGATAAGTTTGTTTCTGCATCTCCAAATTGTATTGCAGGTCGTAACAAATTTGATGGCTCAAGAAATCCCATTTTGAGTGTGAAAGATTCTATACATGTTGCTCCTTAACCAATCCTGAAAATTGTGATTAAAGAAATAACCTAACTATCCCTGTTTACCATGCTAATCTATACAATTCAGAAATAAAGATCGTCCCAAAGATTATGGAGCAAGGTCACTTCCTCCTCATGACATTTGATGCAGTTTCTGTTCTAAGTAAGCCCCTTCTTTTCCTCTTTGAATTTGTAAGGAGAACTTCTTGGCATAAGAGCCAACTATGCCTTTGAGCCTTTAAGGTAATTTAAGTTTCCAAATCTATTTGCATATGTCATTTGCATCTTCATTGTTAAAGTAGGTATCATAGGCTGACTTGATAGACTAAAGGCCATTAACCATATGCATCCAGCTAACAAGGTCTTCCACTATGTTACTATCTGGAGCTTTTAGGATGTGCAAGTGCTCAATAATCTCCTCGGGTAACACTTTTTAGATGGCTTTCCGGTCTCAATTCCCCTTATCAGTCACATAGTCTGCAACTTTTTTCCTAGAATATCCTCCGAAAGATCACACAGGGCTAATTCGTTTAAACTATTAAACCCTGGAATCCTATGGTCATTCCAAAACAGAATCTTTTTGCCATTACCTATCCTCCAAATAAGATGTGTCTGGAAATTATTCCAAATAGATAGTCATTCTAAGCATTAGAGTTGTTGACTTTTTGCCGAGCCTTTGGAATAATATCTTCTCCACATCCATATTTTGCCCTTATCACCTTGACCCATAAAGCCTCCCTATTGTAGATAAGGCCCCAAGCTACTTCATACGAAACAACTGATTCATATCTCGAGCTTTTTGAATGCCTAATCCTCTTTTTTCTTTTGCTTTATAGATTTTATCCCAACTCAATCAGTGAATCTTTCATTAGTCATCACTGGTGTCCCATACAAAATCCATGCAAAGCTTGTCAATTTTGTTGCAAACTATTAAAGGAATTTTCATAGTTTGCATGCAGTAGATCGGAATAGTAGAGAGAACTGATTGCACAAGAGTACATTGGCCTGCTAGAGAGAGATAGATTTTCGGTTCCAACTGTGTGGTTGACATTCTTCGAGAAAAAGACACAAGATTTGTTAAAATTAATCTATTGTCCTGAGCTTTCACAAAAAAGTTGGAGAACCTCCTTAATCACTTGAACCTGCTTTCTGTCAGCTTTTGCAAATAAGACAAGGTCTTCTGGAAATCAGATATGAGAGATTTTAGGCCCATTTCTTGTGTGTGTGTGTGTGTGTGTGTGTGTGTGAGAGAGAGAGAGAGAGAGAGATGGTCCCATTTATTTTTCTCAACCAGCCTATTAATTAAGTGAGACAGTCTTTCAACACATAAAATAAATAGATAACGTGATAAGAGATCTTCTTATCTAATTCCTCTAGAAGGGCGAAAAGAATTGAGGAAATGCCATTCTAAATCAGGTTCAAAGTAGAGGATGTTATGCAGTGTTCAATAACTTTGCTAATGTTCTCAGGAACGCCTACTTCTCTGACTGTTTCCATTACAAAATCCAATTGTAGTTTGTTATATGTTTTCTTTAGGTTAATTTTAATTGCCATAAAGCCTTTTTGCTTGTGTAATGACCCAACTTCTAGCCCGTCATGACCAAGGCTAGCAACTAGGCGTTACTGTTCGGCTTTCTTTAGGAACTCTAGATCACATACTAAATATATACATATGAGCATGTATTGTTAGTCAAAATCGCATATTTAGTTGAATATGTCAGAATAATTATAAATTAGACATACAACACATGAAGCAGGTAAACATACAAAGGCATAGCAGAAAATAGTCATATCATACATATATGCCCGTAGGCTTAATTTCTTATGTAACTATGGTTCATCCATCACTGCTTATTTTTAAATATTTATAGACTTTATTATTTATATTAGCAAACCCCGCATAACAAGGGCCACCCTAGTCTGGGACTTGTTTTAACTTACATGTATTAAATATTTACAAAATAACTAGCCTTCTAAAAAGTCTATATAGTGCAAGGGCAAAGACCACTACTGTTGATCATGGATAACTAGAAGTTGATGAAATGTTGTACTGAAGCAAGGAGAGAATCATTCTGACATGCCTGTAATGTTGTTGTTGCTTGCCTCCCCAACGGAATCCTCTTCCTCTCTTATCTCGAAAGAGCTGGTGTACAAGTCTACCATCATCTAGTCAACCCATGCCTACGAACTATCCTCTGATGAAAATGAAGATCCAAAGCCCATGGGAATCCCTAGTTTGTCAATCTCTACCCAAGGGTCGTTAACTAGCTTGGCTGTAGGGGATAGTGGTGGAGCAGCGGGCATAGGTACATTGGGAACTACTGGCTCCTGCTTAAGGTCAAACCATAGTGGGTACTCAAGCACATCAATTATCAGGGATTCCAATATGGGCTCCGCCATGTTTAGAAAGTAAGACGGGAAAGAAAACTAGCCTCCGCCAGGGTAAAACTCTAATAGCAGCATATCATATGGCGCATCAGGGGTCAAATTTCGGGCTGAGCAAAGGGTGAGAGAAAGGATGATCGGGAAGATAGTAACTATGGGAATGTGGACTTTCCCAAAACATTGCACCTCCCGTCGTAGGATTTATGTATCTGCCATATGCTGGGTACTCAAAGAATATCATGTCGGTCCCCCTTTGCGGATGTGAAAAATAAGGGAGTGAGAACCTAAGGTTCCTAGCAGGGTACGACACAATAAACCTAAGGGGTCCGTAGTCTAACTCTAAATGTCCGCAAGGTTATAACAGTTATTCACACATAAGCAAGCACAAGCACAGGAATACAATAGAATAACAATTACATATACAAATAAGCAATCACAAACAGAGAAATGCAGCAACCAAGTATGATACATGCCTGGTCCAATGCAGGCCATAAGCTCATGCGTGGGTTAGCTATCCAACCTGCAACCCGATGTTACCTGACCCAACATCCGGGTATGACTACTCCACTGTCTACAATCACGCACAGGTGCCTCATGATAATCATGTACAGTCATGGTACTAATAAAAGAATGGCCCAAAATATAATGTGCTCACGGTGAGTAACTGTCCATATGGTGGGCGTCTCCACTCCTATATAGTCTCTAGCTAGGCAAAATGGAAGACCACTCTACCAAGCAACCTCTAAGGGAATTTACAGTTTTCTTTTCCGTGCACATCTCAATAAACTTTATCTCCAAGGGACTTCTCTGCCCATCTCATTTGAATAAGACTTTTGCCCTTTTTGTACTTATTTCTCTTTTTCTCGTTTTCTTTAGGCTTTTAGTGATGTTTTCACCTCTAATGTTACTATTTTACCATTTTACCCTCAAGTTTTTGTTAAAATACTTTTTTACCCTTTATTAAGTTAATAACCATTTTTATATTTTATTTTATGTCCAAAATTATCATTTACCATTAAGTATTCTAAGGTTTTACTTTAGCCTTATTTAATGTCGAAACTTTACTAAATTAATCCTAGGATTTATTTTGTGACCAAATTACCTGTAATACTTTTAATTAATACCAATTTACCCCTAGAGACCTAGAAGACTATTTTACCCTTGATTAATTTTCTTACTTGTTTAGTTACTATATTTTATAATTTTACTCCTAACTTTTACTCCTAACTTTTACTAATACTTTTATTTAGGTCTAAAATTTTATTCTAATTATAATTTTGACCCAACTAATTTATATAATTATAATTTTACTTCTAAAACCTCTAAGATCATAATTTTAACCATAACACCCTTTTTACTTTACCACACTGGTTTCATAGGATTAAAATTATTTTTCTAACCTCTTTTTAAATCTTTTACACATTACTTTTCATGCTTTTAGTGACTAAAATTTTGAGAGGTGCAGTTTTGTAATTTTATCAACTTTTAGTGATATTTAAGGCTCGAAACTTTAACTCCCAAGTGTTCTAAAATTTTTTGTTGTTTCATACAAAATTCAAAGGCAAATAAACTTTATATTTTACTTAAACAACAAGCCAAATAGAGTTACATGATAGAGTTTCTAGAATTACAAAACAAGCACAAATTCACCAAAAAGTGGCTCATATGAATACCAAATCAAGCACAAACATATTCTAACTAAGCCTAACCCTTACCTCTTGTTTAATTCAACCCTTAAACACTTTAAACTTCATAAATTACTCAAACAAATGGAGGAGGACAATTAATGAATTTTTAGTGCTTCTTGGCCGAAATAGTGTCACAAAAAATTATGAACTTCAATCACTTTGAGCTTGAATTTTCTTGGCTCCTTAGGTGTTCTCTATATGTGCTTCAAGAGGAATTTTCTAGACATGAAGAGAGCAATAATTCACCTTAAAATCAGTTGAAAAAATCAAAAAGAAGAGGTGAGGAACAAGGGCTTACCTTGCTAGAATTTTGGTGAAAGTACCAGAATTAGCAAAGAATGAGCAAGGAATTGTGTTTAAATGGCTTGGATTCTTGAAGAACACTTGAAGAACAAGTGAAGAACAACTTGAATGTGGGCTGGAAGTGCAGAGAAAAAGTGCAGAAAATTCTCTCTTTCTCTTTCTAAAACACAGTTATCTCTCTCTTTTTGCTTAATATTTTGTCAAATTTTTATTTAATAATCTATAAATAAAATGCTGAAGTTTGACTTAATTTAATGTGGTAAAAGGCTGGAAAATAAGATGAAAATAGGCTGGAAAAAGAGAGAAAGGGAGTGATTCCAATGAAGCACACCCAGTCTCATAATGACGTGTTTATCTGTAGTTTACCACGGTTAGTTACTTGGGGTTAAAACACTGAAAAGAGGGGTAAATAGCAGAGATAATCTCGGCTATATGAGTGAGAGAGAGGGGCGTGTTGCTTGGGAAATAAGCAAAAGGATTCGGGGTCTCTAGGAGGTATTTGTGGAATACTAGTCAGAAGTTCGCTTCGGATTAACTTTTTTACTGCATGATAAAATAATGAGTGGCTGAGATTTATTTTTAAAGGAATAAATCAAGAATGAATGGCCAATATTATTTTTTTATTACAATTACCTAGGTGGAAATTACTTTTACCACACACAGGTTCTAAGGTTTTCGGGTGCTAACTTTTTCCCAGCGCGCACAATACCGTCGCTAAAAGTAAATTCCGACTCAAAAAGCACGATTCTGAAAAACCAGACCGGATCGACCAGTTTGACCAGTCTATCTGTGAACCGCAACAATTACGGTCTGGTTAGCCTCCTGAAACATTGTTTCAAAAACCAATGGGGAACTTTCCGGTAGGTTTGAAGAAAACGTTGTCGTTTTGGGCAAATTTGGCTTACTGAGCCTAATGTCTCTCACTCTTACTCTCACTCTCATTCCTCTCAGCCTCCACCAGAAGTGCAGGACTCTAAATCCCCCTTCTCCAACCCTAGCCTCTCTTCGAGCCACTGCCGCTGCCTGTCCATCGAGCGACTGCCACCGTCCGTCTGTGTAACCACTGCTCTCTCAAGCTATAGAACTTTGAACCATATCATTCCCCCTTCTCTAACCGTAGCTGCTGCCACCACCGGTCCGTCGATCCACTGTCACCATCCATCTGTCGAGCTCGGTCACCGTTTGTCCATGTAGCCACTGCCCTTAAGCCTCCAACCCCTGCTCTCTTCTTCCGCGAGCTTTCGGTGCATCCCCTGCTCTCTTCATCTTCTCGCCGTCATCTTCATCTTCTCGCTATCGTCAGATCGGCATCTTCCGTCATTCAAGGGTCTGTCGGCGTCATCTTCGAAGGTCAGTGAATGTCTTGATCACTTGTTCTTCACTTGTTCAGTTCTTCTTCATTTTTTTTACTTTTTTGTGCTCTGTTTCTGTGATTAGTTATGGTTTTGTGTGTTGTGATTTTATTGATTAATGAATGTCTTGTGATTAGCTCTAGTACTTTACTGATTAGTGATTAGCTCTGGTTCTTTACTGATTTTGTGTGTTATATTTTACTGTTTTGTTTTGTAATTTAATTGTACCTAGATTGTGACTATGTTGATTATTTGATGGCAATTGTTGCACTTTTTTTTACTGAGTACTTGTTTGATTTTAGATTTAGTGAAACACCTTTTAGGAGAAGCCTTAAATCACCTTTAGTGAGGCTCATTTTATCTGTGATTCATGCGTACCTGTCAAGCCCTACAAGAAGAAGGGAAAAATCCCTGACAAGTAAGTTGATATCATCTCTTTTGTTGACCTATATCTAGCTATTCCTCAATTAATATTATTCATATTGATGTATCTAGGAGACAGCAGCAACAACAATCAGAGAGGGGTGGGGGACTTTTCACCATGTTTAAGTCCAAGATTTGACTCCAAAGAACATTATGATTTCATCTTGGTAATTAAGTTTCCCTACTTGGCATTTCTATTCCACTATGTTTAGTGGAAGGATCATTTATTCTTAGAAAGCTAATGTGTATGCATTTGCTTGTGTTAAGAGCCTCATCATGCTGTTTCTATTTTCTTTTCCACTGCATCTATTCTATGCAAGAGCAAGAATGTTATATAATCTGCATGATATCTTGTCGAGAAGAAAACTTGAGGAGCAGGCTGAATTGCAGTAGGTCATTGACCTTCAAGAACGAAGGCTGAAGAACCTACAGCTTCCAGACTTCAAGAATATTCGCATTCATCATCATGGTCAAGTTAGCATTGCTGGTCTTTCTTCTCAAAACAACATTAAAAGAGATCTTACAAGTTAGTCAATCGATGATACTCTATGGAATGATTCCAGTTAGGAAGGGTTAGACTCTTCGCAATATTGAAATGCTTTAGTTCATTAAAATATTTAAGTTTGTACTTTATCTAAAGATCTTAAGACTTTGGTTGATGACATTTCATGTAGTGCTTTAAATTTAGAAGAAATTTTAATGA
>NC_029786.2:62911409-62915380 GCF_000816755.2 Arachis ipaensis
TAATATTTTGTCAATTTTGTCAAATTTTTACTTAATAATCTATAAATAAAATGCTGAAGTTTGGCTTAATTTAATGTGGTAAAAGGCTGGAAAATAAGATGAAAATAGGCTGGAAAAAGAGAGAAAGGGAGTGATTCCAATGAAGTCTCATAAGTCTAAAACACAGTTATCTCTCTCTCTTTTTGCTTAATATTTTGTCAAATTTTTACTTAATAATCTATAAATAAAATGCTGAAGTTTGGCTTAATTTAATGTGGTAAAAGGCTGGAAAATAAGATGAAAATAGGCTGGAAAAAGAGAGAAAGGGAGTGATTCCAATGAAGCACACCCAGTCTCATAATGACGTGTTTATCTGTAGTTTACCACGGTTAGTTACTTGGGGTTAAAACACTGAAAAGAGGGGTAAATAGCAGAGATAATCTCGGCTATATGAGTGAGAGAGAGGGGCGTGTTGCTTGGGAAATAAGCAAAAGGATTCGGGGTCTCTAGGAGGTATTTGTGGAATACTAGTCAGAAGTTCGCTTCGGATTAACTTTTTTACTGCATGATAAAATAATGAGTGGCTGAGATTTATTTTTAAAGGAATAAATCAAGAATGAATGGCCAATATTATTTTTTTATTACAATTACCTAGGTGGAAATTACTTTTACCACACACAGGTTCTAAGGTTTTCGGGTGCTAACTTTTTCCCAGCGCGCACAATACCGTCGCTAAAAGTAAATTCCGACTCAAAAAGCACGATTCTGAAAAACCAGACCGGATCGACCAGTTTGACCAGTCTATCTGTGAACCGCAACAATTACGGTCTGGTTAGCCTCCTGAAACATTGTTTCAAAAACCAATGGGGAACTTTCCGGTAGGTTTGAAGAAAACGTTGTCGTTTTGGGCAAATTTGGCTTACTGAGCCTAATGTCTCTCACTCTTACTCTCACTCTCATTCCTCTCAGCCTCCACCAGAAGTGCAGGACTCTAAATCCCCCTTCTCCAACCCTAGCCTCTCTTCGAGCCACTGCCGCTGCCTGTCCATCGAGCGACTGCCACCGTCCGTCTGTGTAACCACTGCTCTCTCAAGCTATAGAACTTTGAACCATATCATTCCCCCTTCTCTAACCGTAGCTGCTGCCACCACCGGTCCGTCGATCCACTGTCACCATCCATCTGTCGAGCTCGGTCACCGTTTGTCCATGTAGCCACTGCCCTTAAGCCTCCAACCCCTGCTCTCTTCTTCCGCGAGCTTTCGGTGCATCCCCTGCTCTCTTCATCTTCTCGCCGTCATCTTCATCTTCTCGCTATCGTCAGATCGGCATCTTCCGTCATTCAAGGGTCTGTCGGCGTCATCTTCGAAGGTCAGTGAATGTCTTGATCACTTGTTCTTCACTTGTTCAGTTCTTCTTCATTTTTTTTTACTTTTTTGTGTTCTGTTTCTGTGATTAGTTATGGTTTTGTGTGTTGTGATTTTATTGATTAATGAATGTCTTGTGATTAGCTCTAGTACTTTACTGATTAGTGATTAGCTCTGGTTCTTTACTGATTTTGTGTGTTATATTTTACTGTTTTGTTTTGTAATTTAATTGTACCTAGATTGTGACTATGTTGATTATTTGATGGCAATTGTTGCACTTTTTTTTACTGAGTACTTGTTTGATTTTAGATTTAGTGAAACACCTTTTAGGAGAAGCCTTAAATCACCTTTAGTGAGGCTCATTTTATCTGTGATTCATGCGTACCTGTCAAGCCCTACAAGAAGAAGGGAAAAATCCCTGACAAGTAAGTTGATATCATCTCTTTTGTTGACCTATATCTAGCTATTCCTCAATTAATATTATTCATATTGATGTATCTAGGAGACAGCAGCAACAACAATCAGAGAGGGGTGGGGGACTTTTCACCATGTTTAAGTCCAAGATTTGACTCCAAAGAACATTATGATTTCATCTTGGTAATTAAGTTTCCCTACTTGGCATTTCTATTCCACTATGTTTAGCGGAAGGATCATTTTTTCTTTGAAATCTAATGTGTATGCATTTGCTTGTGTTAAGAGCCTCATCATGTTGTTTCTATTTTCTTTTCCACTACATCTATTCTATGCAAGAGCAAGAATGTTATATAATCTGCATGATATCTTGTCGAGAAGAAAACTTGAGGAGCAGGCTGAATTGCAGTAGGTCATTGACCTTCAAGAACGAAGGCTGAAGAACCTACAGCTTCCAGACTTCAAGAATATTCGCATTCATCATCATGGTCAAGTTAGCATTGCTGGTCTTTCTTCTCAAAACAACATTAAAAGAGATCTTACAAGTTAGTCAATCGATGATACTCTATGGAATGATTCCAGTTAGGAAGGGTTAGACTCTTCGCAATATTGAAATGCTTTAGTTCATTAAAATATTTAAGTTTGTACTTTATCTAAAGATCTTAAGACTTTGGTTGATGACATTTCATGTAGTGCTTTAAATTTAGAAGAAATTTTAATGTTTATATTAGACTATAATTATGTTTTAGAGTGTTTATTTATTATTTTAATATGAAATAATTTTTTTGGTTAGACCATAGTTGAACCGGTTAGACCACTAAACTAGTTAACCAGTAATTAGAACGGTTCGATGACCAGTTCGACTTTCAGAACCTTGTCAAAAAGTCTCTAATGAGAAATAATGGACCAATGAGAAGTGAATATTTATTTTTAATAGTCAAATTTGACTTAAAAGGGAGTAACTACTCTCATAAAGTCAAGTTTGACCTATTAAATACCATTTTCTTATTTATTTTCGTTTTTTTCATTAGGTCTGCCTCTCTAATTTGTAATGGGCCATGGTCACAGATTTTGCGGAATAAAGTACAAAATAGTAAAAAAAAAATCAGTTTACCGAAAATCGGATACTTACAATTTAATTATTGGTTCTCATGGTATGAATAACTTTTTGAGCAACTAAAATATTATCTGTACTAATCCCGCCAAGCATAAAACTAGTGTGAGTATTTGAGATAAGAGTAGGCATATAATTCTTAAGCCGATTAGCAATAATTTCAATAACAAATTTATAACGAACATTGTATAAACTAATAAGTCTAAAATGACCAAAATTTTCTGGTGATAGAATCTTAGGAATAATGGCAATGAATGTCTTGTTGACCTCAGCAATATTCTTAGGATCATCAAAAACCATTTTAATCCAATTAGCTAAAGAATCAGCCACAATCCTCCAAGAATGCTGAAAAAATTTAACTGCTAAATCATTACTCTTTGGTGCTTTTCAACTTTTCATACTAAAATTTGCTTCCTTGATCTATTCCAAAGTGACTCCCTTTGCAATAGCATCATAGTCACTCTCTGTATCCTCGGAAAGCATCCTTTTAAAAGAAAAGGAGAATAGTCCGAATCTGCGGAGTATAGGAATCTAAAAAAGTGAACTCTTCAAGATTTGAAAATGTTGACATCTTTAATCCACACCCTTTACTCATTCTTCAGTTAATAGTCAAATTCGTCTCTAAAATATCGCTTATTCTTTAAATTAATCCTCAAATGAATTTTTTATTCGTATTAGTCTTTGAAAGATAAAACATAAGTTAAATTGGTCCTTCCTTTAGTTAGATGATGGCGTGTCACGTTAAGTGTCACGTGGCATGATGATGTGGTAGGTTAATGCCACGTGTCACAAGATAATTTGGTTGACGTGTTAAGTCAGTGACACCTAACACGCCACGTGTCACTTGACATGTAAAAAAGTTATTTATAATCAAAATAGTCTCTAAAAATCCAGACGTAAGTCATTTTCATCTCTAAAATTTAAAAATTAATCAAATTAGTCCTTATATAATTTTTTTATAATATTAAATTTAAAGTTTTTTGGATAGTACTTATTTTAATATTATTTTTTAGACTTTAATAAACAAAATTCTCTTTACATAAAATAATAAAAATAATTAAATTATTATAAAATTATTTTGTCATTTGTATTTCAAAATTTTA
>NC_029786.2:62916430-62917629 GCF_000816755.2 Arachis ipaensis
TATCAAAAAATATTTTAAATTTAATATTATGAAGAAAAATAAAAAAATTATATAAGGACTAATTTGATTAATTTTTAAAATTTTAGAGATAAAAATGATTTACGTCTGGACTTTTAGGGACTATTTTTATTATAAATAACTTTTTTACATGTCAAGTGACACGTGACGTGTTAGATGTTACTGACCTGATACGTCAGCCAATTATCTTGTGACATGTGGCATTAACCTATCACGTCATTATCTAACTAACGAAAGGATCAATTTGACTTACGTTTTATCTTTTAAGGACTAATATGATTAAAAAAATCATTTGAATACTAATTTAAAAAATGAATAATCTTTCAAAAACAAATGAGTAAAGTATCGTTTTTGTTCCCAATGTTTGGGGTAAGTCCTATTTGTGTCCCTAACGTTTAAATCGTCCTATTTGTATCCTTAACGTTTATAAAAGCTATTCAATGTTATCCTACTATCAATTATACTAACAAATCAGATTATATTTTTCAATTATTTTCACATGGATGTATTCATTCTCAATTAGGACTCATTTGAGTGTGTTCGATTTTAATATTATACCCACTATTTGTGTTTAGATTCAATTATGTCCCTAGAAAAGTGAATTATGTAAATGTTGTAGGAATTAATTTCAACATTTGATGAGCTATTTTTTGGAGTAAATAAGAAGAGATTTTTAAAACTCAAACTAAAGCGCTCATGATGTAATTGACGACAGGATAACATTGAATCACTTTTATAAATATTACAGATACAAATAGGACGATTTAAATGTTAGGAATACAAATAGGATTTACCCCAAACGTTAAGGACAAAAACGATGCTTTACTCAAAACAAATTTACCTATTAACCTCTCATTCTTCAGAGCTGTTATTTTATTTTATTTTTTTTTTCTGATCATTAGCTTTTTTATTAAAGTATTTGGTACTTTTATCCCTGAAATTAATGCGATCTTATTATTTTTAATATTACTTAGGTATGTGTATCACAAGATTGCCAGGCAAAGGTATGTAGTTTGTTAATTCACTATTATGGGACAAGAAATTAGAACCTCTGATTTTTTGTTGGCTAAACGGTAATGTGCAAAAAATTGCACACTGATTTGCATTATTTAATTTCTTTAAAAAAATATATAAATTAGACTCTTTGATTTACATTTTTGAAAATTAAAGAATTCATAACA
>NC_029786.2:62917700-62919262 GCF_000816755.2 Arachis ipaensis
TACTAAAAAAAATAGATATAATTTTACAAATGTATAAAATATTTTACACTATTAGAATATCAAAATTAAATTCATTTTTTCGAATCCTTCGTTGTCTAAGATCTTGTATTCTTGTCGGCAGCAAGGAATGATTCTTGAGGGGGATCAACACACACAAGCGAATACCTAATGCTATTGCTATTTATCTTCCTCTTACTATTTTGTGGGTGAAATTTTTGGTGAGCTGAAATCTAGATTGAAATTATCGAAAACAAAAGAGAAATTGAGATGTGACATTGTGAAATGTGAATTGAAAATCCCTCATAATTTTTATTTTATTTGTATTTTGTAGGATTAAGTACAATTTTGGTTTCTAAAGTAGAGATCGAAAATTTATTTTATCTCTGGCATTTTTTTCGTCACAAAATAATCCCAAAGATTTAACTTAATAGGGAAAGTCGCGCATTGGGTGGTGGGGGTTGTTTCCAGGGGAGAGGGGAAGGGGGAAGGGAATCTCCACACCGCCGCCGCTGCTCCTCGCCGCCACCGCTGCTCCTCGCCGCCACCGCTGCTTCTTCGCCGCTGCTCCTTTCTTCCTCAGCACACTCACACTAACGGCAAGAGAGGAGAGAGCAGAGGAAGAGAGAAAGAGAAGAGAGGAACGGAGCCGTTCTCGTCGCCACACCCCTGCCCTCGTCGCGACAGCGCTGCCAACCACCACAGTGCCCTCCTCGTCGCGATTTGTAGCCCGCCACCACCGCATCGCCATTCTCGTCTCAATTCGCGGTGTCGCCACCACTACCGCAGCCCTTTCTATGCGATCCGCCACCACTACGGCATCTCTTCTCCCTTCGTGATTTGCAGTTCACCGCCGCAGCCCCTCCTCCCCCACCACCGTAGCAGCCCTTCCCCTTGCGATTCGCAAATCACCTGCTCTCCCTCGAGCTCCCTGCTATGCTGTTTCAATTTTTTATTCCTTTTTTCTTTAATTTTTCATATTTAAAGGAAGGTGTTTTGCTTCTATTTATTCCATTGTTGTTGTTATTGTTGATGTTTTTGTTGTTATTTCTTTTTATTCCATTACAAGAAAATGGAGCATTTGTAACAACAAATTTGTATCAAATTTAAAATTGTTACAAATTATGGTTTTTTGGTAACAATAATTAGTTATCGTTACAAAATAAGAATATTTTGTAACAATAATAAAATTTGTTACAAAACATTTCAATATTTTGTAACAACGTGATTTCTTTTGTTACAAATTATGTTGGCTTTCGTATCGAATTGTTGTTTTGTTGCAAAATATTATAATGTTTTGTAACAAAAGATTATATTGTTGTAAAAATTCAAAATATTTTGTAACAAAATATCTATTTGTTTCAAAAGGTCTAAATATTTTGTAACAAAAAATTAATTTATCACAAAATACAATATTTTTGTAACAAGTTATTTATTTGTCACAAAATTCAAAGATTTTTTTACAACTAATATAAATTTTTATTTTAACATATTAAATGTAAGACTTTGAATTTCTGAAAATTAACATAATGAGTTATTTATGATTTATTATATTTATTTAAGAT
>NC_029786.2:62920269-62954547 GCF_000816755.2 Arachis ipaensis
TTTAAGTAATAGAGATTTTAGAATTTAATATTTTAAATTTTATTAATAAAAATTAATTAATCATATTATTGTATATTTTAAATTAAAATACTTAATTAAAAGCCAACTAGTAAATTGATAAGTAATAGTATTCTTAAAAGCAATTTTTAAAATTTATTTAGGTTTCAAATAAATATTCTATCCCCAAATCAAAAACCCTCACCCTAATTTCCAATTTGATTTTACCCTAAATTTCTAAATCATTTTTAAACAAACAAATCCTAACCCATTTAACCTAACCCTAACCGCCTTGCAACCTCCCCCCAAACCTCAACACTACCTTCACCTTTCCCCTTCAGCAGCACAACATACACACTCTGAAACAGAAAGAAAGAAGAAATGGAAATAAGGAAAGGGATGAGAGTAGAGGGGGATCCGAGAGAGAGGAAGAGAGCGTCGGGGGAGGAGCTGTCTGCACCGCCATCACGCGTCACCGCCGCCAAGCCTCGTCGCCGTCGCCACTGGGGCCGCCGAGCCTCGTCGTCGCCACTGGGGCCACCTAGCCGTCACCGTCACTATTGGGTCGTCATCGCCGTCAGTTCCACCGAGAGGAGAGTTCGCGCGAGAGGGAGGTGACGTAGAGAGAGAGAGCTGCGCGAGAAAGGGGAGTTCTGTCCAACCGTCGCCGCCGCTGTCGCGAGTTGGGGGTTGTGCCACCGAAGCTCTGTCGCCATCCATGGAGTCGCAGGTGTGCATCGCCATCGAGAGGAAGAGCGCCACGCTGAGGGAGAACCAACTAGAGAGAGGAAGAGGCGTCGCGTCTGCTGCGAGCCTGCCATCGTCACCCTCATCGCGACTTGTCACCGCCGCTGTGAGCCTCTTCTCCTGCCATTCAAGGAGCTGTGCTCCGTCGTCGTTTTGCCACCGTTGGAACCGCCATCTCCTTAGTAAGCTTTAGCCCTGTTATGGTTTTTTCTCATTGTCGGTCAAAATCTTGGTTACTATAAGAGTTGTTGCTGAGATTGTTTGTACCAGGGATTGTTTATCGTGAGTTGCTTCATCGTACGTCACCGTCGGAGCTATCATTCTGCTGCTGCCCCCTTGCTCTGAGCCGTTCCATTGTTGCAGCAAGTGTTGTTATTGTGGCTGCTCGATTTAGTCGCACCTCTTTAGTATAGTAAGCTATTCCTTGATTCAGTTTCGAACTTTAGTATGGTAAGTTATTTGATGGATTGCTGCTGGTTGTTGACTTGTTTATTTCATTGTTGCTGCCTTGCTGGTTGTTCTGTTGAATTACTGAAATTGCTTCTGCTTGTGCTGCTCTTCTGCTCCTCTGGTCCCTGGTCCTCTGCCTCTACTGGTCTAGTTCATTTCAGCCGTTCTTCCTCCCCGGTAGTTCTCGGCGTTGTCGTTCTCTAGTTGCTGTGCGTCGCTTGGTTGCTATTTTCTGGTTCATCTCGGCTGTTCTTCCTCTACAGGTGTTCTTTTTTCTTGTTTTAATTCGTCTTATGTTTTTCCTATAGCAGCTTTTTCATAGTGTTAGAAATAGTTAGAGCATAGCATCCATTGTTGGAAGCAAACAAAGAATTGGTGGAAGTGCACCTAGCTTAAGAAAAATCTGCGCCTCACTTACCCATACAAAAAGGAGCCAATGCCAAGTAAGGTTTTCCCTGTCTTTTTGTGAGCCTGTGTTTTATTTTTTCTCACTGTTGGTGAACTGATCATTGGAGACCTGATTTAATTGGCTATCTTTATATGCTTGACAATTGAGTAGTTGCTTCCTTATATATATGAAAGATGATAGTATAGAGTGAATATATGATACTTTGAAGGAGTGTGCTGTCATTGGCAAATCAGCAGGGGAAATTGGTGTTTCTGTTCACAATATTTGTGCCATTGGCAGCTACATACGTGGAACAAATGGGACATCTAATGGTATTGATCAAATGGGAGGCAAGAGGAAAGGTAATAGTTCATCCATGTTCTATAACTTCCATTTCTAACTGTGTTAATAATGTTACGTTTGTAGGAAGAGCATCGTGCGAGAGATCTATTTTACGCATTTTGGGTTCTTGATCTCTTTATGGAAACAAATACAACTATTGTTTTTATGAATAGAATGTTTCAATGAGGTATAGGTTTGAATTTGTATCCCCTTTGTCTGCAAAAGATAAGGACTGAATCTTATGTCTAAATTTTTAAATATTTTCTGTTGCTTATTTTGTTTGTTTACATCTAGATCTTGTGGTGGACTGGATGAGTCTATTTTACTAATTAAGAGCTGTCAACAATTCTCACATTATCCTTGTTACAACTTACACGACGAGATGTTTCAAAAGTTCAATTTTGATATGGAATGGGATGTCAAACTTATATCAAAGATTACAAATGATGAGGATATTCCAATTAAGGGTGATGCCATTGTGAAGCAGGTTATAATCTACTTATTAACATTATCATTCATTAGGATATATTTGATTTTGGAAAGAGGGAAGATGTCTGAACCTGTGCTTTTTTACTCATCTTCTCATATAATAACAATTTTTCTTTCATGATACACAGTGGAATCATCACATATGTACAATACTTATTAACATTATCATTCATTAGGATATATTTGATTTTGGAAAGAGGGAAGATGTCTGAACCTGTGCTTTTTTACTCATCTTCTCATATAATAACAATTCTTCTTTCATGATACACAGTGGAATCATCACATATGTACAACTCTTGGGATGCAAATCAATGCAGAAAAAGTTCTTCTTCAGCATAAGAAAGAGCCTAGTTGAATTTGATGAAGTATTGGAGGTATGTTATGAGGAGACATTTTAAAGACATAGTTAGTTAAGTAATTACTTTGTAGCTTGTTGTCATAATATTCTTGGTTATTCAAATTGGTGAAAGTATGTTTTGTCAAATTAGGCTTATTATTATTTTTGAATAAAAGTGAATGGAAAAAATTGTAATTAATGTTATATCTTGTTTCTAATTTTTGTTTTGATTTTTCTCATTTACAGGAGTGCAAAAATAGTGACAACATGCTACCTAAAGGATTCAAGAGTATTTTGATTTATAGAAACACTAATCTATGTTAGAACTTTTAACTTTTGGTTGAACTAGTGCAAGACATATAACTTGTAGAACTAATCAATGTACTGACTAATGTTATTTTGTTTTAAAGCAATTTTAGCTAAATGAGACATGTTTGAATTATGTATGTTTTTACATATTATATAAATGTAGACTTGCTTAGTAAAATAGTTAATATATTAATTAAAAAAATAATTTAGTAAATTATGCATGCAATTTGTATTAAAAAAATTGTTACAAAATAATTATTTTGCTTTTGTAACTAAAGAAAAAAAATGTTACAAAATCAAGTTATATTTTGTAACAAAATTTTATGATAGGAAAAAATAGATTGTCACCAAAAATACTTTGAAGATCAAAATTTGTTACCATTTTTGTAACGATTTCTGGTTTTTTGTATCAGAAAAATTTGTTACAAAATATCATTTTGAATTGTAACAGTTTCGTTTTTTGTTACAAAATTTTTTTGTAACGGGATATACTGCAATGGCCCCTTTTTTTTATTACAAAATCCTTTTGTTTCAAAATTTTGATTTTTTGTAACAATTTTTTTTGTTACAAATATTACTTTTTCTTGTAGTATGCTTCTGGTTGCTTCTGCTTCTGCCTGCTTCTGGTTTTGCTTCTGTTGTTGCTCTGATTCCATTATCCATTGTTATTGTTATTGTTGTTCTTCTGGTCGTTGTTGTTTGATTAATGTTATTCTGTTTCTGTTTTTTTGCTTCTGCTTTCTGCTTCTACCTGCTTCTATTTCTGCTTTTGTTTTTTTCTTTGCGCCAAGGAATGGCGAAAATCCCCGACGGGGCGGGTACTCGCGGGGATTTACCCGTCACGGGGCGGATATGGGGACGATTTGTACCCGCGAGGATGGGAGACGGGGTCCCGTATATTAAACGGGGTGGGGGCAGGGATAGAGGTCCCCGCCTATGGAGACCCGTTTAAACCCTGTTTATGTAAAAAGACTAGAATACCCTTAATATATATATGTCATATGAATGTATATATATATATATATATATATATATATATGAAAGAAAGAGAAAACCCTAGCTGTCACACTTGCAATTCACAATCTTCAACCTAGTCTCTGTATCTCTGAACTCTTCACCGCCCTCAAACCTCAGCCTCTCGCCCTCTCCTCTCGCCCTCTCTGAACCACACACGGTTGCACCATCACCACCACCGACCGCCATCTCTCACCCTTGCAGTCCTTCACCGCTACGGCGCTACCTCCACCCCCTCAGTCCGTCACCGCCACCTCTCACGCACTGTGGAGTGGAGGTCAATCAGGTCACGATCACGTCACGCACACCGCAGCAGGGAGTCCGTCATCTTCACCGTTATCGCGTCTTCGCCGGTTGTCACCTCTTCTCTAGTTGTCGCGCCTTCGCCGGTTGTCACCTCTTCGCCATCGAGTAACTGGGTAAGTCATAGAACTTTATTTTTTTCATGATTTGCTTTAAATATAATTTATATGATTATAATTAAGCATTTGTTATAATCTTCATGAGTTGTTGATGGTATAATGTATATGATTATTTTTCTGAGTTGTTGATTCTGGTTTCTATGATTATGAAAGTTTTATTATTTATTGTAATTTTCAAGATTTGTTATGTTATATATTTATGATGTTATTCTGAAATTTTTTTGTTTATGATTATGAAATTGTGTGTACTGTGATTTTGTTAAACATTTGTTATAATTACTGAGTTAGGTTAAGATTAATTTATATGATTATAATTAAGCATTTGTTATCATTTTCATTATCTTTGTTTGCTTTTTCTGTTATAATTACTGTGATTTTGTTAAGCATTTATTATAATTATTCTGAAATTTTATTATTTTACTTTGATTTTGAATTTTTGGTTAAGCATTTGAGTGCTATATAATTCATAATATTAAAGGAGATATTGATGTAAGTAAAATATTAAATTATATACAATATACTATTTTTCATATTATTGACTTATTATTCAGTTATTATATGATTTTAACTTTAATTTGTTTTCTTTTCGATGTAGGATTCAAGTAAATCAAGATCTACTATTACTACAGGATGAACGGAGGATTGAGAATTATGTTTTTACAATGTGGTGAACTTTGTTTGGTTGTTTATATGGTTGTTTATGGAATATTTGATAGTTTATGAATATGTTTGGATGTTTGTGTTTGTTG
Source organism: Arachis ipaensis (assembly GCF_000816755.2). Taxonomy (NCBI): domain Eukaryota; kingdom Viridiplantae; phylum Streptophyta; class Magnoliopsida; order Fabales; family Fabaceae; genus Arachis; species Arachis ipaensis. The sequence continues at coordinate 62,925,514 of NC_029786.2, forward strand.
ATTATTGCTATTTAAGTCTTTAAAGACTATGCAAATTATGTTTGTAATGACAATTGAAGATTATCTTAATTTTTTTTAATGTTTTCTAATTTTTTTTAATTTTTTTAATATTTATTTTTTTTACAAAAATCCGTGGAGACCTAGGTCCCCGGTGCATACGGGGTCCCCGTTACCCGTCGCGGGGACGGGAACGGATAATGGAGGTTGGGGGCAGGTTCCCGCTGCCATGGGAACTCGTTGCCATCCTTATCTATACCTTTGCTTCTGGTTGATTTTGGGAAAGAAGAGAGGAGGGATATTTTCGTTCGAAGGACGATTTTAAAACTAAGTTAAAACTTCAAGACCATTTTGTAGCTAAAAAAAGGCTGTAGACGAAATAAATTTTCGGCCTCTACATTAGGGACCAAAATCGTACTTAACCCTATTTTGTATTAATAAGATAATAAAATAATTTTATTTATTTTAATCTTTATATTTATTCTCTTATTTTAAAAGAGAAATTGAGATGTCGAATCTTCATGACATAGATCAAAGACATTATTGCGTTAAAGTTAGGTTGTCGGCTGAAAGCAACACACTGTATGGCTCGTGTATAATGTCAAATGAGTAAGAGCCACTGCACTGATGCTTGAGTGTAGTATTAAATGAGTAAGGGTTCTCGCATTTTTATGAAGAAATGAGGGTAAATAAACTAGTTCACAAAGTAAAAGATAAAGGTAAAAGTTGGAACAACAAAAAGACATCAGTTGGTTAGCTAAGCTTTTTAATGAAATTTTAAGGTCAAAGAAGATGTCAGATGAGTGGAGAAAAAATACTTTGGTACCTATCTACAAGAATGATATACAGAGTTGCGAAAATTATAGAGGGATCAAACTCATGAGCCATACCATGAAGTTATGAAAAAGGGTAATAGAATGGATGTTGAGACAAGAAACACAAATAACAGAGAACCAATTTGGTTTTATGCCAGGTAGATCCACCACTAAAACTACATACTTGTTAAAAAGGACGATGGAGAGGTATCGTAGTAATAAAAAGGGATCTGCATATAGTGTTTATTGATTTGAAAAAAGCGTACGATATGATGTCAAGGGAGGTCTTATGGAAGGTTTTGGAAAGAGAGAGAGAGTAAGGATCACATATATTCGTGCAATTAAAGACATGTATCATGAGACTACAACTAGTGTGAAGACTCAAGGTGGTGTGACAGAGAAATTTTCTATTGGTTTAGGATTATACCAAAGATCATCCTTAAGTCCATACTTTTTTACATTAGTCTTGGAAGTACTCACAGAGCATATCCAAGAGCCTGTGCCATGGAGCATGCTTTTTGTCGATTATATCGTCTTTATGGGAGCGTCAAGAGAATACCTAAATAAGAAGTCTGATTTATGAAGAGAAGCTCTATAAGTGTATAGTTTGCGCATAAGCCGTAGCAAGACAGAATATATGGAATATAAGTTCGACCGCCCTAATACAGAGGTAAAGATTGGAGAAAATATCTTACAAAAAGTTAAAAGTTTTTAACTTTTAAGTATCTTGGATGCATCATACAGAATAATGGAGAGATTGAACATAATGTAAATTATAGGATCCAAGCAGTTTGGTCAAAATGGCAGAGTGCGTCTAGTTTTATATCTGATAAAAAATGTCTTTAAAACTTAAAGATAAATTCTATCGCACTACTATTAGACCAGCTATACTTTATGGTACATAGTGTTGGACGGCCAAAGGGGAACACGAATATAAGTTAAGTGTGACAAAGATGAAGATGTTGAGATGAATGAGTGGTCATACACGATTGAATGGAATAAGGAATGAAGACATAAAAGAGAGAGTTGGAATAGCACCTGTTGTAGAAAAGATGGTAAAATCGCGTCTCAGGTGGTTTGAACATGTATGAAGAAGATCGACAGAACACCCATTCAAAAGGATGGGTGGATGAGATGGAAAATGGACAAGAGGTGAAAGAAAAAGACCATCCATAAAGTGGTCAAACGAGATCTACATATAAAATTTTATTATTATTAATTAATTATTTATATTTAAAAATATAAACTAAAATATTTATCCTATAACATCCCTTGAAAAGAGGATTCTTAGATAGTGGAATTCCAACGTGGCCTCCACCACATTAATTCTCACAAGTTCTTTCTAATGTGCATCCTAATATACGTTGTTCACATGGTCCATTTTCCCATAAGTATGACTCATTCTCATGCATTTTCCTTTGTCCATTTCCCTTCCCCTTCTAATGTGCTTATTTGGATGTCATTATTTTGATAAAAAAAGATCTTTTTTCAATGAAAAAATATCTTCTTTTTTTTTAGTGTGTTTGGCAAATTTCTAGTAGTAAAAGTAAAAGCACTAAAAAAAATAAAAAAAAAACATCTTTTTTGAAAAGCTGTAATTTACATCTTTTTTTAAAAGATATTTTTCTCTTAAAAAAAGATATTTTTTATGTAATAAATAAACAAAAAAGTACTTTTATATTGTTATATCCAAACATAAATGATAGATAAAAAGATCTTTTTGTATGAGATAACCAAACATAAAATTACTTTTACTTTTTTAAAATCTTTTAAAAAAAGATAACTCGAAAAAAGATCTTTTCTTAGAAGTTTGCCCAAACAAGCTCAATGTCCAGACCATTATTTATTCAATTTTTTCTTCCTCACACTCTTGCTCTCCCTTTTTTCTACTATGAAAAAGCCATTCAAATGCCTCCATTAACCATATGTGTCGGTCTTCTTCCTTTTTTTATTTTAAAGTCGGCATTTGATTGATGGATTATTGCGTTTATTTTTTTTTAAATTTTTTTTAATAGTGGTTTTATATTGTTTTAATTTGAGAGTGATATTACTATTATATTCTTCAATATGTATTTTAAGCATATTTTAAAAGTTTGATTTTTATTTCATATAACTTTTTTAGAATCTTATTTTTCCAATACATTATTGACTAAGATTCTTAATATTCCTCATTTTGAACATCAATTTTCTTTTGTTATATTTTTCTTAGGTTTTAGTATGAGATTGGGGTCTATTCTGATGTGAAGTATTTCGAGCACATGGCGCTTAATAGTAAATTTGATTATGTTGAGAAGTTACTTTCTGCATTCACAAGGGTTAATGAAAATGAGCATTCAACCTATATATACATTAATTTGAATAAACAAGTAAGTTTCCATAAGATTCTTTAGTGGTGTAACTTTGTGTATGTTCTATTATGTCGTCATTAATTATTCATTTCAATTAACTCTATATCTGATTTGATTAGTAACCATGGTGCCAACTGCCAAGACTTTAAATGTTCTCATGAAAGAACTGTAGATCATTCTAGATTATCAAGGGACAAATAAAAATTGCTTTCTTTAGTGTGCATGCAGAAAATTTTTTGATATCTCATTCATACATAAGCAAGATTCTACTTTTTAAAGAGGAAAAGAAAACAGAACGAAGAACAAATAAAACACAGAAATTGACAGTCTTTAGTTTCTTTTTCCTCACTTGAGAGGAGATGATTGAAACAGGACATGGCTGAACTTATTAATAAATAATAAATTTAACAGATCCTCCATTACCGTTCAGTTTATTAATAAGATTTGAAGAATCACAAATGGAGCCACTATTTTTTTTGTGGGTGAGTTCGTTCTGGTTTGTTTCCTTCTAGATTAATGGTATGTATCAATTGCTTCGCAACATTAGTATTTGATATTCTTCTTTCAGTGGTTATGTATTAGTTCGATAAGGTGGATCTGGCTGGTGCAAAGTTTGAATATTTATGGTTTGGAGTGAATATTTTTTTTTTTGAAAATAAAAGATCACGAAGCTTTAGCTTTAATTATTGTATATTCATGCTCTAACTACACATGCTATATTTTTTCAGCTAATTTTTGCTTTTTTTTTGTTTTCTTGAGATGATGAATTCGTCTCTTTATCTTGAAAAATTTATATGTTTGGCAAATATATGCATTTAAACCATTTTTTTAATTTTTCTTTTCAAAGCTTCTGTTCCTATATAATTAAGATAGTTCTTTCTTAGACTCTTTCATTTTGAGAACCAATTATTTTACATAATGAGAGTTTAGAGATCAACCATTTTGCATTGCGTGCATTGTGCTTTTTGTTTTCTAGAAAAATAACTAAAGTTCTCAAAAAACTTGCTTACATTACTGAAATCTGATAGGAGAGCCCTTGAGCAACTAAGTGAGTAAGAAGATTCAGTACTTCGTTGTACTTAATGTTCTATGCTCTTTTTTTTTCGTTGTACTTAATGTTCTATGCTCTTTTTTCTTTTTTATTTCTGTTGAAGTCATGTGCTTTCTCTTGCTTATTTGCTTTTCAAAGAGTTGTGTGCTTATTTGTCTATATATTATGACTTAATTTTTTCCATTTGATAGATATAATTTTACTTTATTATTATTATTATTGTTATTGCAGCTTACTACTAATATTGGTTGAGAAAGCCTAGGATGGATCTATCTTATGATTCACTTCTTTTAGTTTTATATAATGTGTTTAAAATTCCAGCAACATGGATTGAAGACCAAATGCAACAGATGAATCTGAAATTTTAACAAGGGTGTACCGTGTCTGAAGCTTGCTAATGAGGTAAACTATTGATGATTTATTATCTATTTTACAAGTATTTTATTGTTGTCATTGTAAGGTTTATGGGTCACGCTTCCAGTTTGGCTTATTACTTAAAGCCTCACTAATTGATTGGGTTTGTAGTTTATGATAATTTTCTTGGTGCAACTTGATTTTGATTTGGCAGAGAACCTCACTGATTGTATGGATGTTCACATAAAGAGGTGTGTTGCAGGAAAACCAAAAACCAATATGCAGTGCTATCATCATTACAAGATGTATGCTCTTTGATATAAATTTTGTATTGCTCATATACCATTTCTCTTTAGGATTTTGGAATGCACCTTTACTACCGTATGTTCTGACTTGCATTCTCTTTAGGGTTTTTAACCAGATAGTCAAGAATGAAATTATAGGTAAGAATGATCACTGAAGATTGTAAATTAGAAAGAATGTACCATATATGTAAATGAATGTTGCTATTTTTTATTAAATTATTAACCATGTGGCATGTATCATATGATGGTCTGTGTCTTTCAACTATTATCATGCAACCAATCATTATATGATTTAACATGTTATTTATAATGTTAATAATGCTTTGATACTATTCAAGCACATTTAGTGAGATAAGCTTAGTTATATTGTTTATTTAGCTCCATTTTCCCGACCCTTAAGTGTTTCATCCAATTGCACAATCTTTCCTCATGTATGCAATTGTTAAATTTTGGATTCTGCCAAGAATTCTCTCATTTTTTTTCTGCTTTAGTTAGTAATTTTCTTTCTTTGAATAATGGTTAATTTCAGGGGTTTGTTTGCCATTGGTAATGGATGCAAGAAGTTAAAAAATCTGATACTGACTATTATTTACTAAGTCACAAGGGTTTGGAAGCAATTGCTACCGAATGCAAGGAACTTACACATCTTGAAATCAATGAATGTCACAACATTCGGGCTTTGGGGCTAGAATTCGTTAGAAGATCTTGCCAATATGTATATAAAATAAGGAATGAATTAATCATTCAATAAATAGGCAACATAAGGAAGCATGTGACACATTTGGTCAAGTTTTTCATTGTTTGCTGTGTTTGTTTCTCTTTAGGATTTTTCTGTTTATTCTTAGTTATTGTTTGCTGTGTTTGTTTCTCTGTGTATTGCTAATATACTATTTCATTGCTTTTTGTTTCCTGTATAGCATATTGTTTTTTTAATTTGTTCTCAATCTGGTTTATGTGTTTGTTACATCACTTACATGTCTTTAGTTGCTACAAACATTAGCTATATACATGTGATTCAAGCATTCATCTATTTATTTTTTAAATTTGATCTTTTGATCTCTTTTGCTTTTTTTTGGATTTATTGCAATTTGAATAGTATTTTATATCATTGTTGGTTTTAACTTTTTTCTTTTTCTCTTTTCAGGAAGCTAATTATTTTTTTAATTTGTTCTCAATCTGGTTTATGTGTTTGTTACATGTCTTTGATTGCTACAAACATTAGCTATATACATGTGATTCAAGCATTCATCTATTTATTTTTTAAATTTGATCTTTTGATCTCTTTTGCTTTTTTTTTGGATTTATTGCAATTTGAATAGTATTTTATATCATTGTTGGTTTTAATTTTTTTTCTTTTTCTCTTTTCAGGAAGCTAATGTAACCCTTATTTTTATTTTTTTTCTATTTTCAGATTTTTTTTAATTATTATTTGATTCATTGACTAAAATATTTGAGATTGCTTAGTACTTGAATTTTCAAGCATATTTGAATAGATGTAGCTAAGTTTGAGTATAGTTTGATAATTTGGGATTAGGTATATCTTAAATTGTACTCAAAAAATAAAAAATAAGATTAATTTCGAGTAATGTATCTTTATCTTATAATAATTATTTTATTTTGTTTTACTTTTTTTATTAGCAGAATGATTGGTTTTATGCTTTGATCAATTAAAAAATCACTTGAAACCAACATCACGTTAATAAAGATTAGTCTAGAGTGAAAGGTGAAGTGGTGTGCATGATAGAAAAAATGGTATAAGAAAAAGCTAATGGAGATATATTGCTAATTGATTATTAAATATTATATAGTTCGTTATAGAAAAAATAGATGTCAAAGATGAGAATTTGAAGGTGGTGTATAAATTCATAAAAGCCAAAGAACATATAATTTTGGAGATGCGGTTCTTGAAGAACAAGAGTACAAAACAATTAACGTCAAACATATATTTTAGGATTTATGCGTTGTGGCAAAACGTGATATGGAAAATGAATGAGTTGGATGTTACGAGAATATGATTTATTAAGAAAAATGATATAATGTCAATCAAAATAGAGTGTTTAATGTTAATAATTTTAGAGACAAAATGATGAGGTATGCATGAAGGACATGAACACTAGCAGACTACAAAACTGAATCGGTTCTAAAAGTAGAGTGATATTGTTGATTTTTTTTTCTTAGTTGATTTGAATACTATACCATATTTCATAATTAAAAGACTTATTCTTCTAATATATTTTTGATATATAAATTAATCATTCTACTGTTAAAAATTTTACGGTGAAAAGATAATTTATATCACTATAGAATTTATCCTTTTTGTATTTTACAACAAAATTCAAATTATCCAAATTTTAAAACTAAATGCTTGAAACTTAAAACAAGAACAAATTGGTTGAGGACAATATAAGCTTATGTTTAAAGAGAATATAGAATTTTAGTTTTCTTTTTTTATAATAGTCTATTTACCATTATAAAATTATGTAAATTAAATTATCATAAAAAATATTTTGAATTCTAAAAATTTATTAATATTAGTTAATAGTTATTTCATTATTTAAGTTAATTAAATACTAATTCTATATCTTACCATTTTAATTAACATGTATAATATATTTAATGATTTTTCATAATTTTTATGTCATACCTAGGGGTGTACATGGGTCGGGTGAAGCCGGGTTTGATGTGACCCAGACTCGACCCGAAATATACACCGGGTCTATTTATTAGACTCGAACCCGACCCTAGACCCGATAAAACCAATACACTTTCGGGCCACAATTATACCGGGTGAAAATCGGGCCGTTAACATTACAATACGTTGATACCTTCTTGTAAGCTAGCATGTAAAAATATCCAAATTTCCAAAACTCCAACCATTATTTAACATGGTAAAATTCACTTAGAAAAATATAACAAGAACCAACCCTTTTTTAAAATTAAAGCATAACCATAATCAATACTAAAGCAAAACCACAATCAATACTAATATTGTCTAATAATACAAAATATTTAAATCAATACAAATAACACAATATTATGCATTAGTCTAAAGTCTTATGCATTCTAAACATAAAACATTAACTTATAGTCTTATAATGACTAATAACAAAAAATATTAAGGTTTACAATACTTAATTCCACATAAGAATAGTCATGATCCATCACTAATAACACAAAATATTAATTGTCTATGATGACCGGGCTACCGGGCCGACTTCAGGTGACCCGAGCTATGCCCCGGACCCGACCCGAAATAATGACCGGATCTATTTTTAAGATCCTTACCCGACCCTAAATCCGATGAAAACACACCAAATTAACTCCTAAAGTGTTCGAGACTGGATCGGACCTTCGGACCGGGCCAGACCTTCGGGCCGGACCGGGTCTGTGCACCCCTAATCATACCCCCGGGTCATGCACTAGTTAGATTTCTAAACTAAAGATATCATATAACTAAAAGGGGAAAAAAAATACTAAATTCTTTAAATACAAAGTTTTATTTCTCAATCTCAGGTCTTATCTCTGGCTAAGGAGTTGTGACTCTTTGCTCTCACCCAGTCTCTCTGCCTTGTCTCCGCCGCTGTCAGCCAGCACTCTCGCTTAGAAATCCGACGTTTCAACCTCGGTTCTCACCGTTCGGCATCGTCTCTCACCACCCTCCTCTCGGCCTTGCTTGCAGACGTGTCGCCTCTGCCTCTACGCTTCTGCCGCTAGCAGTGCGGCCGTGCCTCTGTCTCTTCGCCTCTGCTTCTCGCCGATTCACGGTGCCTTCCTCCGAGGTCGTCACTGGACTCACTGAGGCGTCCTTCTGTTGCTGTCGCTAACTCCCCGTTCCTTCTGGTAGGCTGTTGCCTGTCTTTACCTGCTGTGCCTTTTTTATCTTCCCCTACGTGATTCTGTGATTTTAGGGTTTATGTTTTGTATTTTTTGACGCTGATTTCGATGTAACTTGGCTGATTGTAGGTTTAGTTTGACTGTTATAACACTGATTTGGCTGGTACTTGACTGGTATCCCTTTTAACAGAAGTTCTGTTGTAAAGTTATTTTGGTTGGAGCTTTTGTTCTGAGATATAGTCCAAATTGTGAGTTCCTTTATACACCGACGATTTTTCCTTTTTTTTTTTTCAATAGATAATACTCTTAGAATTATCAATGGTTTGCATTACGATAACTCTCAGATGACTATATCCAACCATTAACCACAGTCCAGTATATATTACTTGATGTTCTTTAAACAAATCTTCCATTAATCATATGTGATTTTATACATATAAATCAAGATACTAATTGTTACTATCAACAATCTTATCTCAGCTGTAATCTCAGAAAAGCAGGTGTCCATCACAGTTTCAGCCACCCCCGTTTCAATGTGGACACAAAAAGTAAATTGAGATGTCAACGTACTATAGACAAATCAATTACCAAATAGTTCTTTATGCACTATCATCTGTTAGCAGAGTTAGACAATCAATGAAGTTAAAATGCTCAAATTTGAATTTAATGACTTCATGATTTTTTGTGGTTAAAATGAATGGTTTTTGTAGAAGGTTTCAATGCTCTTGTTTAAACATCAAAATAGGCAAAGTTACCTGACCAATGCTTAATATCACCCAAATCTGAGTAGTTAATTGTAATATTTTGTTAAAACTATTAATCAATTTGTATAAATGGGTTTGGACAGGTAGAAAATTAGACGGTAATGCATGCCTGAGAACTGTGCCTATGTTTCAGACAATAGCTGGACTCTAAAATGTTTTGTAGCACAAGTAACATAAACAGGGTATTTAAAATAGGGTGCTGTCATAAGAGTAATTGTGTCATAGACTCATAGGTCAAATGGTTCTCCTCTTAATTGTTCCTTATTAATAACCTCCTATCCTTCTATATCCATTTGTTGACAGACTAACTCAGGCCATATATTTTAAGAGATTGCTAACACCCCATCCTTATCCATGGAACAACAAACCCAACCCAACCCAGCCACCAACATCAACCCGAAAGCCACCAACAACCACAATCAACCATCATCATGGGCCAAAAAGGCATGGCGCCTCCTCTCTGATGTTCGAGCTCAGTCCCCACTGATCCAGTGCATCACAAACTTTGTCTCTATGGATCTCATGGCCAACACCCTCTTGTCCGCAGGTGCGTCCCCTGCCATGCTTCACTCCCTCGAGGAGCTCAATGACTTCACACCTTGCTGCCAGGCACTCTGCATCAATGTTGGCACGCTCACGCCTTCCTGGCTTCCCTCCATGAAGTCTGCTGCACAACTCTGCTCCCAACTGGACATACCGTGGGTGCTCGACCCTGTTGCCGTCTCCGCCTCTGGTTTTCGTTTGAAGGCTTGCATGGAGCTTGTGGAGTTGAAACCTGCTGTCATAAGAGGGAATGGTTCTGAGATCATTGCTCTCTCCATGGCTTTCACTCAACCCTCCAAGGTAAGAAATGGTCTATTCTTTTTCGTTCCAAGTAGAAGTGAAAACTGAAAAGGTTTCTTGGTTGTTAAGCATAATTGTCTCTCTTAATTGTTTCCTTTTTTAATAAATAATTTAGTTCAATTCAATGATGTTATGTGTAGACCACAATATCAGTCAATATCATCTACTTGCTATAATGCTATTAGAATACAAACTGACCCCATAGTCCCATTAATACAGAGTGAAAAGGGAGTACCCTATATTTGAGTAGAGGTGGTAGTGTTCATGGAGTATGTGATAATTTCCTCAAAAAGAATATCCTGATGTTAATTGTATCACTGAGGATATAAGGCAGTGAAAGTAAAGTAACCTTTATGAGAATACACTGAATTACGGGGAACCTTTTTTAATAAAGTAGGAAATAGTGCCTCTGTTTTCAGGGTATAAGAAAGGGTAAAGAAAATGATTCCACATGGTTTTATGTTTTAAATTGCTATCTGCAACCACAGTTTAAAACATGGCCAGCTGTGAATGTTCAGATGCGAGGCATAACAGTTGCCTAATTTGAAAATGCCTGTGAGGTGCACCAAAACTCTCTAAGTAACTAAGCAAAAAGTCCCTGTAACTTTGAGATAAAAGGGTGCCTCATCACAAAGGGGTTTTAATAGTGTTGATAATTAAGTATATAGTTGTCCTTTGGTAACAATATTGTAAATCATGTTTCAATTCTGTTTGTCTAATTTGATTGTTACAATGTCAGTCTTTCACTAAACCTAATTTCATATTTGTACCGCTAAAGAAAAAGGGGAAAAATTAAAGACAGTTAAATGTAGATGACTAAATATTCAGGGATTTTAACTTCTAAAATAATTCGGGATTCATTTTGTTAGGATTATAGACAAATTCACCAAAGGACTGTGATAGGAACCATGAAGAACGAATAGAAGGAAATGATATTAGTATGTATTTATCACTATCTCTCACATTGACATTAAAGAATCAGTGAAGAGGAATTTGGAACAAAACTTATGAAAAAAAGGCAACAAAGAAATGGAAATACAGGGCACTATGGAGCAGCTCTACTCTCCCAATTTCTAACCAATATTCAGCCTACCTTGCTACTCTCTCACATCCCTACAAATAACCCCGTTCTCCTCTATGATGACTGCCATGCTGGCAGCTATGGGGTTTGCATAGTGTCTGTGCATTCTGTTATGGGAAATAATGGTATGTAGATCTGAGCTCCTACATGTTTCCCCCCTTTATTTTTCTGGAAATAACTCATTAAAAACCCGTGAAGGGAGTGAGAGAAAGGTGACAATGGAGTCCTAAAAACCAAAACATAAACTAGATACAAAGTAAGGGAAACTAGCAAAATTTTAATATAATAATGTACTAAACAAAAAACTACTAATTCCCTAGCTTCTCAATGCTTTTGGAGCAATCCACCCGTTATTTAATCCATTTGTAGCACCAGCTCATGTGGCTGCCAACATCTGGAACAAGGCACAGTTTTAGCTTCAGCAAATCCTAACCTGAGTCATCTTAAAATAACAACAGTTCCAGCAATTAGCCATATTCTCTATTCAAAGTTACGAACATCTAAAATGCAAATCTCCTCCATTCCCTTTGACATAATCATCAAGAATAATGAAAATCTACACAATTCTCGTTTTGGTTGCTAATTTTCACATAGGCATCAACTCAAGATCTTTCTTGTGTTCTAATTTCTTCATAGTGTCATCCCTATTCCCGAGCTGATTTATTTTCGCATTCCCAGTGGTGATGATACATACCTTTGCTCTCTATTCTGTTGTTTTCCTAATGCGGTTTCTATCACACTCCCAAAGACATAAACATGGACCAGAGTGTTTTAAATTCTTCTGTTACCTTTAATTCTAGAAAATTGTTAATTGATGTTTGCAATTTAGCTATATTTTAAAGCATGCTGATGCATTCTGTCCTAAATTGACGATTTGGAGAATCAAGTTTAATGGCTCCTGCAAATGCAAGTACGCTGCCGTAGTTGCAACATTCTTAGCTCTTGACTCTATTATATGATATGCCACATTGTTCATGCAACCGGTGGTGTGGAAATGGTGTTGAAAAATATAATATGTGTAGCCTTTCTAGTGGTAAAAGTTGGCTTCCATGACAATTAAAATGTTCTTATATCACCGAGTTATTTGGGTTTCAATGACAATCAAGATTAGGTATCTTAGTACTCAGTCCTTCTCTTTTATCTGGGATTTGTACAGGCTATGTAACATAGACAGAGTTAATCGACATTGATGCCATATTCTGAATTTTCTTCATTTACCAAAATGTTGATGATGCCTAGTTGTTGTACATGATTAGCCTTATAACTTCAGATTTTCTTTATTTTTTCACCTTTTATTTATTTATTTGTTTATTTGCGGAAAAGGAAAGAAAATCTAGATAATGTGTCAAAAACTTAAAGTAAAAGGTCTTTATTTGTTCTCTACCCTTTTATCTGAGAAATTCTATCATTTCACTTTGTAAATAGGTCTCCATTGTCAAGGGTACAGACAGCATCCATGAGTCAGTGGATGCAGTGGAAGCTGCAAAGTTATTAGCTAAAAGCAGTGGTGCCATAGTTGCAGTATCAGGAGCCACCGACATTGTCACAGATGGAAATCAAGTCGTTGGAGCTCACAATGGGGTGCCATTGATGCAAAAGATAACAGCAACCGGGTGTTCAGTTACGGCACTTATTGCTGCCTTTGTAGCTGTTGACAAAATCCATGCTTTGGATGCAGCAGTATCAGCATTAGCGGTATTTGGTGTCACCGGTGAGCTAGGAATGAAGAATGCTAAAGGTCCTGCGTCTCTGCGAATGCATTTGATAGATGCCCTCCATGGGCTTGATGAAGCTGCTTTGGAATCTCATGTTAATATCACAAGTTTGTCTTAAAATGCGAAGATCTTTGTTGCAAATGGGTAATTATAATTTTATTTATACTCATGTAGATGTCTACCGTTGGGATTATAAAGGATGCGACATTTTTTTCCTTTTTTTATAATTTATTTTCCAATAAATAGTTCTATTATTTCAAAGATTTAATTCTTCGTAAGATTTTTATTGATGTATAGGAATTAGTTTGGTAGAACTTCTAACAGATAGCTTGTGAATTGTTTATGTAACATCCTATTACATAAAGTTTTACGTTTAACCAAAGTTACACAATTTTTCTAAAATTAATTAATCATCCCAAATCCAATTTTACGTACTATCTAGAAGGATTTTAACCTCAACAGATACATTACAACACATCAATACATATCGAGATATAACTCAATCAATCAAGGCCTCCCACCCAAAATTCATTCAACATTCTAACGATCATTCAATTTCACACATTCATGCTAAAAAACCATTAACATCAACAACATTAATTCAACAATATCTTAAGGTCAACTACCCTAGGTTTTCACATATCATTATATAGTGATTATTCGAAACCAAAACCCGTACCTTAGTGATGGTAGTTCCAACTTCTTAAACTTTTCTCTCTGATCAATCCAAGCTTCAATTAATCCAAGCTTTAATCAACACCAACCAAACCAAGCACTGAAGCAACTCTATACAATCTAATAATATACAAATTTCACATGGTTTATACTAGGATTTTCACACAAGTTAAGAAAAAATAGAAAAAAAGATTCTCTTACCTTACTCTACATGATCATGAGTTAAAATCCCGCTAAAAATTGAGCTTGAGTTTCTCCTAAAATACCAAAATCTCTAATTTCAATATCCACACTATCCAAAATGGGAAATCAGTTAAAAATAGAGGAGTGGAATAGAGTTCTTGCGATTACTCATCGCAAACGTGATATAGAAATGTAGAAGAAATTAAGAGGAACGCGTGGATACAAACGGACTGTCGATCGGAGCTCCAATTTGTGAGAAAAATGAATTTAAAAAAGAAGGTGAATAATAAAATTAGGGTTTTTTTTCTCTTCTCTTCTCATAAGCTCGAGTTCTCTCTCTCTCTCTGAAACAAATGAATGAAATTGAAGAATAAAGTCACGTATTTAGGGTCACTAAGTGACGGTCGCCCATTGACCCTACTTAGAACCAAAATTTTAAAGATAAGAATCTCAATTTATATTTTAAATATTTTTTGATTATTTTTATATTTTTATTTTTCTCTTGAAGAGACATAAGTGTGTACAGTTAATTATGACCCGATATACATTTTTCCTAAATAATTATATTTTTGCGCTTCAAATAATTTTCTGAACTCAATTTTTATTCGTAGATTTTCAAATTATAAAATTTAAATTTAGTTTTGACTAGACGATTTTTTTTTTGGTGACTAGACTAGACGATTAAACCCTCCTAACTAAATTTTAATCAATTAATTGATTGGTTAAAATGTTCGTGTCTTACAGTTTACTTGTACGTTACGTTCCTACTTCTAATTTGTCTAATCTCTTATTCCGAGGCATTTGGCGATTCTTGCATTTGAAATCCCTCTTAAGATAGTTTCAATTTCACTGTAAATCAGCTACTTTATACTACCAAATTTCCAAGTCACAGGTTGCCAAATTGAAAAAGAAGAAAAGAAAACAAATCACCATATGGTTCTTGGGGTTACAATGAAGATTTCTGATACATTCTGCAACAAACTGATAAAATACAAGACCAATCTCACAGTCATCTACAATCAAACAGCACCCAGTTGTTCTTATATTCTTGACATCATAGTTTTAGTAGTTCAAATGGACAGTGATCCTTAGCAATGTCTCTGCTCCATCAGTGGAAACCTGTCCTGGGGGGATAAGAGCTCTGAGCTCTGCAAAACCGCTTGCGTTCTTGAACTTCCCTGTGCCCCCGATCACTGATAACTGCGACATGGCGCTCCCTATCTTGTACAGGCCATAGAAGTTAAGGCTGTCTCCATACTCCCCTCCTTCGAACAAGGCGGTAAATGTCATCATCTGTCTACTCCCATCTGCCGAGCTCGCCACGTACACTCCTTGAGCTTTCCCAACTATTTGTGACCCCAGTTCTGGTTGAGCCGTTAAAACATCATCAATTACAGTGATTGTGCCGAAACCAAGTCCCAAACCATCAGGTCCTAACTGCAACTGGGCATTATTCTGGTTGTTATTGTTCCCTGAGTCTCCTGCAAAGCTCGTACCAGCCAAGCCGGTTCCAAGTGGGATCCCGAATACTCCGTTGACAGTTGGAAGAGCACCATTGGCATTGGGGACAGCAGTCTGACCTTGCGGGATGTTGAATCCTATTGGCATCGCAAAAGGCACTTGCCCGCTGTAAATGTTGCCCAGCAAGCCGGTAACCGGCCTAGCTGTTGGGCTGCTTCCTCCTTGAATGTCATGCATGTACAACTCAATCATTGGTTCTTTTCCTGTGGCTGCAATCGGGTCAATTGCGGATACACCAATCACTTCCCATTGAGCAACGGTAATTAACATTGCCATTGAAGCTGTAAATAATGATCTTATCAACATCTTGTTTCCAAGTATTTCAGATGTAGATTTTGCTACTTCTTCTATTTAGTAGAGTCCTTTTTTTTTGAGTTCAACTGAACACAGAATCTTGGTATTATATAGTAGAGAATGCATGGGTGAGTTTTGGAGTGGTTGTGAGAAAGGGGATTTCATGAAGTGGTTGAATTTAGTAAGAACGTTGATTAGTTGAAATGAGCCACATCCTTATCTAGTGGCATTTTTGAGGTGTTTATGAAAGAGAATATTTGTGATGAAATGAAATCAGGTTCTTCGTGAAAATGCATAGCGAAAAAAAGTAATTTGGTTTAACCACTCAATCCCTTAATGTTTTTCTATCACTAGATGTTCTACGATTCAGAAAATGGATTTAGATGGTGAAGTACAACTAAACCAAAGTCTAGTGACACTACTATCGTTGAAAATCTAAAGAGAAAAGTACGATAATGGTATTTTCAAATAGGGGTAAACGCGGATCGGATCGGATATGGCCAAAATTTCGATTCAATCCGCACTAAAATCATCGGATCGGATCAGATCCAATATCCTCAGTTTTTAAGTTTGGATCCGATCCGATCCGTACATTTGTGGATCGGATCGGATATCGGATATCGGATATATCCGCAAAACACAAATATTTTTAAAAGCTTATTTTTATTTTAAAATAATATAACATATATGATAATTATTAGTTGAAATAAAATATAAAAAGAATATTTATTCATTTATTTCTTTATTTTTGCGGATACGCGAATATACGAATATCTACACAAAATCTACAATCCGATCCGATTAGTGTGCGGATCTGATCTGATCCGATCCGATAGTCTTGCGGATCGGATCCATATCCACAATTTTTGAATCGAATTCGAATAAATACCGCGGATATGCGGATCGGATCCGATCCTTGGACACCCCTAAATTTCAATTAAGAGCAATATCACATTATTAATAAAATTTATTATTTTTTTTGTAACCAAGAGATATTTTTGTATTAATTCAAAATTTTAAATCTTAAAGCATAAATTTTAATAATATAAAAATAACATATCTAAAATATTAACTAATATTAATAAAAAGTATTTACTTTCTGACATCTCTCTTTCAATTATTGTAATTACAATATTAGTATAGTATTTTCATGTGAACGGTTATATTAAATTTTATTTTATTTAAATTTTTTTTGAATTACTCAAAACTTGTTATTGTTTTGAACAATAATCCTATTTACTAAGGATATATTTAAAAATAATGTAATTATGTTTTTGTAATAAAAATTTAATTTGGCCTCTCAAATTTCATAGTTGTCTTAATTAAAATCTTCAAATTTTAATTGGCTTAAAATTGTACTTAGAATTTAACTCTATAATAATTCATTTTGGTCATTTAGTTTGGAATGAACACCCAATTCGGTCCCTATCCTTTTTTTTTAATGAATATTGCAACTTTTGTCCAAAAAAAAAAAAGGACAAATCGGTGTCCCTGTTCCATACTTTTGTGAGATGTCGTGGTCCTTCCGTCATCTGTCCTGACCAAAACAGACAAAAATTCTACGTGTCAGTTAAGTAGCGTTTGTTTTCGGAGGCAGGATACAAAGACATGTACAACTCATGTTTAAAAAGTGTTTGGAAGTAGGACATAGACATTGAACACATTGTCTCCGAGACAATTTTTTATATTTTTGTGTCCACTCTTCTACGAAGGACAATGATGGACACAGGATTTGGAAGAGTGAACACTGACTTTTTTATAAATTTTGTTTTCCTTTTTGTCTATAGATATTTTTTATTATTCCACTATTACCCTTTCTTATTTTTCTATTGCGTTATTCTCAGAGAAGTACTTTCTTCTTCCTGCTCTTTCTCTATCTCTTTCTTTTTCAGGTACTCTCTCCTTTTTATAGAACTTTTTATTGGGGTGGATAATTCTTTGCTTCTTATCGTTTTTACTTCAATACCATTTTAACCTTGTATTATATTATTTGATTTGTAATAAAAATAATTAGTCTTGAAACTTTTGAAAGATAAATATTATCAAAAGTAAAATTAATCTTTTAAAATATTAAAAAATAATTTATAAGTTGTAATTGATTTTATAAAATTTAAAGAAAAATCAGTTTTTAGATTAAAAAAATTGGTTTTCTAAATAAAAATAGATTTTTATGTGAAAAACTAATTTTTTTTTAATGTAAAAACGGATTTTTTTAAAATTGATTTTTTATTTAAAATTAATTTGGCTTATTAACCTAAACAAAATTTTTTATTAAAATAATCCTATTTACTAAGGATATATTTAAAAATAATGTAATTATGTTTTTGTAATAAAAATTTAATTTGGCCTCTCAAATTTCATAGTTGTCTTAATTAAAATCTTCAAATTTTAATTGGCTTAAAATTGTACTTAGAATTTAACTCTATAATAATTCATTTTGGTCATTTAGTTTGGAATGAACACCCAATTCGGTCCCTATCCTTTTTTTTTAATGAATATTGCAACTTTTGTCCAAAAAAAAAAAAGGACAAATCGGTGTCCCTGTTCCATACTTTTGTGAGATGTCGTGGTCCTTCCGTCATCTGTCCTGACCAAAACAGACAAAAATTCTACGTGTCAGTTAAGTAGCGTTTGTTTTCGGAGGCAGGATACAAAGACATGTACAACTCATGTTTAAAAAGTGTTTGGAAGTAGGACATAGACATTGAACACATTGTCTCCGAGACAATTTTTTATATTTTTGTGTCCACTCTTCTACGAAGGACAATGATGGACACAGGATTTGGAAGAGTGAACACTGACTTTTTTATAAATTTTGTTTTCCTTTTTGTCTATAGATATTTTTTATTATTCCACTATTACCCTTTCTTATTTTTCTATTGCGTTATTCTCAGAGAAGTACTTTCTTCTTCCTGCTCTTTCTCTATCTCTTTCTTTTTCAGGTACTCTCTCCTTTTTATAGAACTTTTTATTGGGGTGGATAATTCTTTGCTTCTTATCGTTTTTACTTCAATACCATTTTAACCTTGTATTATATTATTTGATTTGTAATAAAAATAATTAGTCTTGAAACTTTTGAAAGATAAATATTATCAAAAGTAAAATTAATCTTTTAAAATATTAAAAAATAATTTATAAGTTGTAATTGATTTTATAAAATTTAAAGAAAAATCAGTTTTTAGATTAAAAAAATTGGTTTTCTAAATAAAAATAGATTTTTATGTGAAAAACTAATTTTTTTTTAATGTAAAAACGGATTTTTTTAAAATTGATTTTTTATTTAAAATTAATTTGGCTTATTAACCTAAACAAAATTTTTTATTAATCAAACTCAGATTTATTTTTTTGTTAATCTTAACCATATGTATTCCTACATATTAATAATAAATTTAAAAATAAAATAATAATATTTATAAATTTTATTTTAATATAAATATTATTATATCTTTTTTATTAAAATTTTTTGCCTCTTTAAACATTTTTTTCAAGTTCCATCTTTACTCCTACGTACTCTCATTCTCTTAGTTTTTAGTTTGTACTTGATGTAGAAAATTTGGAATCACATGGCTATTTTAGTCATTTCATATAATATTTTAGTCTTGTCCATGTGTATCCAAACATAATACTGGACATTACATTAGTGTCTTGTACATCGCATCCAAACACAATACACAAAGGATAATTTTTAGTGTCCCCATCCTATTGTCTCTGTCTCAGTATCATGTTCTGTCCTGTCTCTAAAAACAAACGCAGCCTTAACGTTGTTGTTGTGGAGGTTAACACTTTGTTAAGTTTCACGTTGGCCATTAAAAAATAGACAAGGATCGATCTGTCCCGCTTTAGAAACCTAAAACTATGTCATTTTTTAGGTTTCACTCCACGTTCTATTAGGGAATGGACAGTGGTCGATCTGTCCGGCTTTAGAAACAAAAAACTACATCGTTTTTGGTCTTCACTGAAATAGAATGGTTTGAAAGTGAATCTATGCAACTAATCTCTCACTCTTCTCCCAACCCAAATACAAATCCTAGGAGACCATGATTGGTAGTGGAGAGCGTTGTTCATCATGAAATCGACGAAGTGGAGACGATTCAGGCTAGAGCTTGAATTCTAGTGGGAGTGTTGGAGCTCCGAGGAAGAAGAAATAGGTTACCCCAATTTGTTATTGTGGTTCTCATGCAATTTTGTTCATGTCAGGGACGGTGAAGAATCCAAACAGATTATTCTTTTGCTGCCCATACTTCAAGGTAGTTGTTTAGGGTTTAGCTAATTTTTTGTTTTCAATTTCTATTCCATAAATGCTAACAACTGTTAAACATTTTTGTAGACTAAAAAATGGTATTGCAACTTCTTTGCATGGTTAGATGATTATGTTTCTTCATGTGGTGAGGATGCTAACAAGGCGGTCTCAGTTGGGGCATCAAAACAGAAGTAGAATCGATTGGAAGGCCATGGTTATGTGGTGGATAACAAAGTTAATGAGTTGGAGGAAAGATTAATTGGTTTGAAAGATCAGTTAGATAAGTGTAGATTGAAAATGGGTGAAAGTAGATGTATTAGGTATGGATTTAATTTGTTAGCATTTTTTGATGGGGTTATAATTGCAAGCTTGTTCAGAGCAAGTGTATAGGATTTTGATAGCTGAATTTTGTTATTTTCTAGAGATGAATTTTGAACAACACTTTTGATGATGAATGAAATAAGAATGATTGTGGTGAATTTGTAAAATTTGAACTATGACGATGAATATGTTAAATTTCATCCTTGTATTGATAAATAATAGCATATATGTCATGAAATAAACTTAACAAATATGCATGCTAGCTAAGTAATAGATGTGTAGCAGTAAGTATCTAAAGTCTAAACTCAAAGAAAGATACATGTTCATATATTGATAATAAAGGAGCAATCCAGGTGTTGAAACAACTTAACACATAATATGTCCATTCAAAATATGGGCAGCAACATGGGCTTGAGCCAAATAACCAAAATATAGGGATCTCAACTAAAAGTTCTAAACCTAAAATCAGTAGTATTAAGTAGCAAAATATAGTAGTTTTTGAACCAAAACATGTGTCCTAAAGGCTTGTAGCCAAGATACAAATTAGCAACAAAAGATGGTCCAATTTCATGTCTTCTTAGGTGGCCTAAGTCCTGGGCGCCTGAAGTCGGAAGTGGGCACAAATTTGAAATGCCTTGAAGCAGTTCCCGAGCTTGCAGCAACTGTTGTTTCTGCTGATATTGCACTATCTCCACTTGTTGGATTTGTTGGAGGAGATATTGGGCCATGAGTAGGATTTGCCGAAGTATGGGACCTCAGAGCTGGACCTTCTCCTGGTTGAGATTTGAACCATAGTGTTGGCCTTGGTGCTGGTGGGGGTGTGGACATGAAACTTGGCATGTTGGCAGTTGGGTTAGATTGATCTATTGTAGGTGCTTGACTGAATTGTACATACTGGGTTGGTGGAGGTGGGGGCCTAACAACAGGGTTCTTTAACCTTCGGGTTGGATTGGATTGAGTTGTGAAGGCTACATCAGATGGACCTTCTTGAATGTTGCTGGAATTTGTAGCATGCTGGACCTACAAAGAATTTTTTATGATGTCTCCGAAAATTTATGAAGTTAAAGTAACTAGCTTTAAAGTTATATAAGATAACTTTACCTCCTCTGATTGTAGGGCATTCTGTGACAAAGAAATCTCTTGTGGTTGACCTTCTAGACCTACACCAAAAACCAAAATAATGCTTAGATTTTTAGAAAATTATTATCCCACAGTCACATTGTTTATTATTTCTCTTCTTCTTGGACCACCCACACAATGTACATGCCAAAGCATATCAAAATTATTGAAAATGACAACACAGATTTGAAAAGGTAAGGGAAGGATCAGACTAACCTGGCACGTCGCAAACTCCGTGCAATCTCCGTCCAAGCTTCAACCAAGCTCCGTCAACCATACTATCCAACCACCGTCAACAACAATATGTGGAGGTCAGTCAGCAACCTTGTCAGCAACACTATCAACACGTTGCTCCAACTTCGAGAGGTCGACGATTACTTCAAGGGGAGGACTCTTGCTCTAATAGGGTTTTCTAGTAATTACTGGAGCAACACTGGGGGCTTATATGGAAACCCCAATCGAAACGCATCCCAGACCCAAAAAATGACGTAGTTTTGGGTTTTTAAAGTGGGACAGATCGACCCATGTCCATTTTCTAATGGCCAACGTGGAACTTAACAGAGTGTTAACCTCCACATCAGCAACGTTAACTGACACGTAAGTAATTTTCATCTATTTTGGTCAGGAGAGATGACGGAAGGACCGCGACGTCTCACGAAAGTATGGGACAAAGACCGATTTGTTCCTTTTTTTTAGACAAGGGTCGCGATGTCCATAAAAAAAAGGACAGGGACGGATTGGGTGTTCACTCTTTAGTTTTCAATTGACATAATTTAGTTTCTAATTCTGGAACTCAATTTAGTGCTTTGGTCCCTATAACGTAAACGACCAAATAATGTGGTGTGAATAAAACCAAAAATATTATTTCTTTCCTTTTTCTCCTCATTTTTATCTCTCCTCCTACACCCTCGACTCTCCTTAATTGTTCTTAGACCTTCCACGACATGACTATATATATACAAATCAGAAATATTTGGTAACTAAAGCAAATCAGACAAAAACAGCTATAACTTGCCTTATTTAGTATGCATTAATTTTTGCGATAATTAATGAATGCTAAATAAGGTAAATTCTGGCTTTTTTTTGTCTCCCTAACATTACCGTATACAAATATTCTCCACATACAAGTGATTTGTCCATACAAGTCCATACAAGTTATTTTAACTTAATTCAGCTCATGCACCTCTTAATATAACTAATTTTTCAATTTACACGCGAATATATAACTTCTTTTTTTTAGAGGATTTCGTTTTCTTTTTCGAATTTCGTCAACGTTTTCTGCGTTCTCTACATTTTTTCTTCCTTTGTTTTTGTGCATTCTCTCTGTGTTCTCTTTCGTCATTTTCATGTGTTCTCTCTGCGTTCTCCTTCTTTGTTTTTCTCGATTTCATTTGTTATCTGCCTTCATTTTTTAAATCAAGCTCTGAAATTATTTTAAAGATAATGAATGATTCAAGCTCAGATTGTCAACTGAGCCAGCGTGAAGTGGATTATTATTTTGAATCCAATGAAGTGCCTGAGGTGTGGTTCAATTCTAGTTAATGTTTTCCTTAGTAGTTTATGATTATGTAGGTGAATAATGTTGTGAACCTTGGTTGTGAAAATTTTTGTTCATTGTTGATTGTTGAATTGAATGTAATGTAGTAGTTCTGATAAATCTGTTCCATTTTAAATCAGATTTTTCGGTGTAAATCAGAAATATTTTGGTGTATTAGGGTAACTTTTCGGTGTATCTACAGATTCTGACTTTTTCAATTGAACGGGGGTAAATTGTATTGTTGTTTTGAATCGAATCAAGTAGTGAGGTGTGATTTGAATCTAGATAATATAGTTTGTTTGTAGTTTATGATTTTATAGTTTTTGTTTGATGATGAGTTCTGAATCTGATTTTATTATTCTTGATGATGCACTTTGCTGTATGATAGATTTTAACACGGTGTATTGTGTACTATTTTCGGTGTATTTTGTAGCTTTTTTGCTATATTGATGAGCAGCTTGTTTCGAAAGTTGGGATGACTTTTAACAAGCTTGAAGATGCTATAAATTCGAGAAAGATTATTCGAAAGTTGCTGGTTTTTCTACAAGAATTCAGAGTACAAACAAGAAGGAAAATGAAATTAAGAACCAATTGATTACATGTAGCAAAGAGAAAAATGAAAATCGAAAATATCTCCAACCGAGAAGAAAAATCCTTCAGCCGGATTAAATTGTCCTGTAAGAAGTTATATACACATACTGAAGGACATTGGTGTTTGGATAATTTCGAAGGCCGTGTTGCATCATTCACATCCCTGCTGTCCAAATCAAGTAGAGATGCTTAAACAGCACAGGATGGTGGCCTTATCCCTCTTGTACGTGGTTGTGGTGTGATGTGGGGATGATGATTTGTTTCGCCCACAGTGAGGACGGTGGCTTATTTCCACTCACAGAATAACGAGATTGATTATTCAATAAAGGAATGGGGTTGGGATTGGTTAAGATTATGATTTTCATAAATTTGGTGATGATAGCGAGTTTGTGATTGATAATGATTATTGATTGGCAAGGTCATGGGTTTTGTCCCGCTTGCGTTATTGATATTGTGGGGATGGTGATTCGTCCCACCCACGGTGAGGAGAGTGGCTTTGCCCACTCACGAATAGACAAGTTGAGGATGAAGGATTCTCTCTCTTGTTGTGGGGTGAATGTGAAGAAGGTGGAAAGGCACTCTCTTTCGTATTGTTTTTCTACATTTTTCTCTGATTGCAAGGTGGAAAGGCACACTCCTTCAAATGTGAAAAGACACACTCCTTCCTAATTCCTCGCGAAGAAGGTAGAAAGACACTCTCCTTCATTTATATTCCTCCTGGGGATGCTCAACAATGAGACAATGTCTGGGTTAGCTATCGGATGTGTCGGATTTTAACATTTTTAACCGACAAGTGAGCTCATGGCCAGTAGGACAGGTATGCAACATGTGCATTTGTTTGCTATTGTTTAAGTATAAATATTTGTTTTGATTTGTCTAACTGTATATTCCTATTTAATTGCTAATTGAAATACTTGCCATACTTGCTCTCTACTTGTGTTTGTCTTGTATTGCTATCTTTGTGATTGAAATTACTGAATTGAATATGATTAAGACTAGAGGCAATTATGGAGCTGAGACTTAGTGACTTAACCCTATTAGGATTAGTTAAACCCTATGCTGGAACTTCTGTGAAGTTGGAGATTAGCATTGTTTAGTGGGTTCATGCTTCTTTATATAGTGTTTATTTGAAACTATTATCCTATTGAAAACTTTTGAGTTCTTACTTGTCGTGGATTTTCTTTTTTCAGATGCAGGGTGTGATGCATCTTGCTGAGTGTGCAGGATTCCGTTGGCACAACGAAGGAGACTCTTTTGAAGTTTATTTTGGTTTATTTAGAACTTTCTCCACTTTTGAAAATTTTATTGTATTTTTTTCTTAGAGGTTTTTATTTGGAGAAACAAGATTTTTATTTTGTATACTTTTTGATTTTATAATATTCTAGCCGGTCTTTTCTTCATGGGTCGAGACTAGTAACTTTTATGTATCCTATTCCAGAACTTGTGTGTTGCTCCTGTCTACAACACTTCTTACATTAACATATCGTGTGGCGGACGGGTGAGTAACGCGTAAGAACCTGCCCTTGGGAGGGGAACAACAGCTGGAAACGGCTGCTAATACCCCGTAGGCTGAGGAGAAAAAGGAGGAATCCGCCCGAGGAGGGGCTCGCATCTGATTAGCTAGTTGGTGAGGCAATAACTTACCAAGGCGATGATCAGTAGCTGGTCCGAGAGGATGATCAGCCACACTGGGACTGAGACACGGCCCAGTAAATAAGATTTTTCGGCGTAAATCAGAAATATTTTGGTGTATTAGGGTAACTTTTCAGTGTATCTACAGATTCTGACTTTTTCAATTGAACGAGGGTGAATTGTATTGTTGTTTTGAATCGAATCAAGTAGTGAGGTGTGGTTTGAATCTAGATAATATAGTTTGTTTGTAGTTTATGATTTTATAGTTTTTGTTTGATGATGAGTTCTGAATCTGATTTTATTATTCTTGATGATGCACTTTGCTGTATGATAGATTTTAACACGGTGTATTGTGTACTATTTTCGGTGTATTTTGTAGCTTTTTTGCTATATTGATGAGCAGCTTGTTTCGAAAGTTGGGATGACTTTTAACAAGCTTGAAGACGCTATAAATTCGAGAAAGATTATTCAAAAGTTGCTGGTTTTTCTACAAGAATTCAGAGCACAAACAAGAAGGAAAATGAAATTAAGAACCAATTGATTACATGTAGTAGAGAGAAAAAATAAAAATCGAAAATATCTCCAACCGAGAAGAAAAATCCTTCAGCCGGATTAAATTGTCCTGCAAGAAGTTATATACACATACTGAAGGACATTGGTGTTTGGATAATTTCGAAGGCCGTGTTGCATCATTCACATCCCTGCTGTCCAAATCAAGTAGAGATGCTTAAACAGCACAGGATGGTGGCCTTATCCCTCTTGTACGTGGTTGTGGTGTGATGTGGGGATGATGATTTGTTTCGCCCACAGTGAGGACGGTGGCTTATTTCCACTCACAGAATAACGAGATTGATTATTCAATAAAGGAATGGGGTTGGGATTGGTTAAGATTATGATTTTCATAAATTTGGTGATGATAGCGAGTTTGTGATTGATAATGATTATTGATTGGCAAGGTTATGGGTTTTGTCCCACTTGCGTTATTAATATTGTGGGGATGGTGATTTGTCCACCCACGGTGAGGAGAGTGGCTTTGCCCACTCACGAATAGACAAGTTGAGGATAAAAAATTCTCTCTCTTGTTGTGGTGTGGATGTGAGGAAGGTAGAAAGACACTCTCTTTCGTATTGTTTTTCTACATTTTTCTCTGATTGCAAGGTGGAAAGGCACACTCCTTCAAATGTGAAAAGACACACTCCTTCCTAATTCCTCGCGAAGAAGGTAGAAAGACACTCTCCTTCATTTATATTCCTCCTGGGGATGCTCAACAATGAGACAATGTCTGGGTTAGCTATCGGATGTGTCAGATTTTAACATTTTTAACCGACAAGTGGGCTCATGGCCAGTAGGACAGGTATGCATCATGTGCATTTGTTTGCTATTATTTAAGTATAAATATTTGTTTTGATTTGTCTAACTGTATATTCCTATTTAATTGCTAATTGAAATACTTGCCATACTTGCTCTTTACTTGTGTTTGTCTTGTATTGCTATCTTTGTGATTGAAATTACTGAATTGAATATGATTAAGACTAGAGGCAATTATGGAGCTGAGACTTAGTGACTTAACCCTATTAGGATTAGTTAAACCCTATGCTGGAACTTCTGTGAAGTTGGAGATTAGCATTGTTTAGTGGGTTCATGCTTCTTTATATAGTGTTTATTTGAAACTATTATCCTATTGAAAACTTTTGAGTTCTTACTTGTCGTGGATTTTCTTTTTTCAGATGCAGGGTGTGATGCATCTTGCTGAGTGTGCAGGATTCCGTTGGCACAACGAAGGAGACTCTTTTGAAGTTTATTTTGGTTTATTTAGAACTTTCTCCACTTTTGAAAATTTTATTGTATTTTTTTCTTAGAGGTTTTTATTTGGAGAAACAAGATTTTTATTTTGTATACTTTTTGATTTTATAATATTCTAGCCGGTCTTTTCTTCATGGGTCGAGACTAGTAACTTTTATGTATCCTATTCCAGAACTTGTGTGTTGCTCCTGTCTACAACACTTCTTACATTAACATATCGTGTGGCGGACGGGTGAGTAACGCGTAAGAACCTGCCCTTGGGAGGGGAACAACAGCTGGAAACGGCTGCTAATACCCCGTAGGCTGAGGAGAAAAAGGAGGAATCCGCCCGAGGAGGGGCTCGCATCTGATTAGCTAGTTGGTGAGGCAATAACTTACCAAGGCGATGATCAGTAGCTGGTCCGAGAGGATGATCAGCCACACTGGGACTGAGACACGGCCCAGACTCCTACGGGAGGCAGCAGTGGGGAAGTATCTGAATAATGGCTATTGATCTTGTTTAATTTTTTTTACAGGATCTTAGTTATATTATTATTCTTCAGATATTAGTATATTATGTATCTATTTTTTTTAGGTGTCGTAATACCTCACCACCTTTGATTTACGACTTAAGAGTAAATCTCTGTGAAATAGGGTGTTACGGTTAATATTTTGTTTTCTTTTTCAGATGTATTTTTGTCAAGAGGAAGTATAGGGAGCCAATGGAGTATCTGTACAATGTGAACAATGGGGGTTTAGGGATGTTCGATTTAGTAGGATATTAGATGTTTATTATCCCTGGTACCTGGATAGTTATTCTGGATAGTATGTGTGTATTGTGTTTGAGAAATTAGTAGTATTTTATCCTGGATGTTTATTTTTTAACTTATATTAGGCCAAATAAATAGTCAATTGTACACATTGTACAAATATTCAATTGGCTCCCTACTAGCAGGATTCTTTTGTCAATTGTGTTGACTTCTACAATGTTATGTATGATTTATAAAATATTTTATTGGATAGATGAAAAGGAAGTAGGAGTAGATGAGTTGTTAATGGAGATTAACAATGACGTTGGAATTTTTTATTTGAAGTAATTGATGAAATACAAATAAAAATGAGATAGGAGAATTTGAGTTGTGTGAAAGCTTTTTTATTTAATGTAATTGACAGACAGAAGAATTTTTTAAACAATAAACCCCTCTCATTGAGGATAGTATTAGATCTGTCCTTATTAATTTAAATTTAAAGATAAATAAGTTTTTATCTTTTTTAATTATTTATGTTCAAATTTAACTTCCAACTCTCCAAATAAAGATACCAAATCAATAACTACTATTAAGATAAAATTCACAAAAAAACTGTATTGTCTCACAAAAATTAAGAACAGAAACTAAAATGATTTTTTATTTTTCCATTAGAGATCACATTATTTTTCGAGAATAAAAACAGGGCCGAGTTGGTAATTTATTACTCGCTTATGATGCAACGAACTCTGTCTATGCCAATACAAATCAAAAGAATGTAATTCAAGTGGCACGGTTTCACTAATTTGGCAGTGTCACCACAGGTTTCGCCAAAAAATTTTAAATCATAGTGACCAATTTATGGATGGTAATATCTTCACGATTGTTAGAGAATTTATTAGTTGAGATTTTATAGAATCTAGATATATAGAATTCAACCAGGATTACTGGGAAAAAAATAGTATCTATTACACTGTCTAGTAAATTATGTGTGTGTTATAAAATTTTAAACCTCGACATACTCTAAAGGGTTATAGATCGGGTAGAAAAACACTAGGAAAAAATTGTCTAAATGATGATCATTTGGGAGAGACTTAATTATTAAAAAAAGTCTTTAATACCAAAACTATTGAAGAGAATTAATTTTGTTTAGTTTAAGAAGAACGGCAAATCTTTTTTAAAAAAACATAAATATATTTTAAAATTATTGTTTTATTTATTTCTTTTTTATAAATATATTTTTTTAATTATCTATTATATTCAAATTTTTATTAATATATTTTTAT